>NW_028227264.1:91342500-91880000 GCF_978045245.1 Mus caroli
GTAATTTTTTTATTATTTCTATTTCCATTTTCAGGTCTTGGACCATTTTATTCAATTCCTTCACCTGCTTGATTGTGTTTTCCTGTATTTCTTTAAGGTATTTATTTGTTTCTCTTTAAGGGCTTCTACCTGTTTGTCTGTATTTCTTTAAGGAATTAGTTATGTCATCCTTAAAGGCCTCTATCATGCTCACGAGATGAGATTTTTAGATCAGAATTTTCCTTTTCAGGTATGTTAGGGTACCCAGGGGCTTTTTGTGGTAGGAAAACTGGGTTCTGATTGTGCCCAGTTACATTGGCTTCTGTTGTTTATATTCCTGTGCTTGCTTTTCACCATGTGGTTATCTCTGGTGTTAACTGATCTGGTTGTCTCTTATTAAAGCTGGACACCTGTGTCCCTGGTTATGGTACACCTTTTGGAAGTCAGACAGGCTGTATTGTGTGGGAGGGGGTAAAGCATGCTGATCTGGCCCTAGTAAAGTTGGGGGTTACCAGTGATAGCTAATTCCTACTATTTTGTTGTTGGTGGTAGTGGTGGTGGTAGTATGTGTGTGTGTGTGAGAGAGAGAGAGACAGAGAGACAGAGAGAGAGACAGAGAGAGAGACAGAGAGAGAGACAGAGACAGACAAAGAGACAGAGAGACAGAGAGACAAAGAGAGAAACAGAGAGAGAGAGAGAGAGAGAGAGAGAGTGGGAGAGAGAGAGAGCAGCACACATAAACACAGTGAACAATATCCAAATAGTGTGATCCAATCTGGTGGTTATCAGGGAAAT
Source organism: Mus caroli (assembly GCF_978045245.1). Lineage (NCBI taxonomy): Eukaryota > Metazoa > Chordata > Mammalia > Rodentia > Muridae > Mus > Mus caroli. Next base: position 91,343,275 of record NW_028227264.1, read on the forward strand.
GGACACCAACCCTTCAGTGATATATAATGCATAGTTTACATACAGATAGCAAAGAGGAAATAAAGAAACTATGGCCTCCTCCCATGTAAAGCTGGAGCAAGTGAGTTTACTCTTATCACTGAATGGAACAGAGAAAGGCCTGACCTTTGTGGGAGACTGGCTGCATGTCCTGAATCTGAGCATATGCACACCAAACAATCCCACTGGGTGTGTACAGGAAGACACAAAGATATGTACACATGTACTAAAATAATAGCAAAAAGAACTGCATTAAAACATTAATCATTACAAAGCAAATATCCATCACTGGTAGACAGAAGTATATAAAAAATGGGGGTAAAAATAGGATAAGAGTTGGCAAGAATCAATGTTTCCCACCTTCCCCAGTTGAGCTGTTTCATTATGGAATCTAGTCTTAGTCTAGTCTTAGTAAGAAACTTGCCGAATACTCACAAGACTCTTCCTCTATATCTGACTGGCCTGCATATCTAATCAGAATTCTCATCCCACACCGCCCTCCAGCTTGGTTCTGATCATCCTGGTTTGTCTGTACCAAGAATGTCCCAGGGTCTGTCCAGCTACAATCCTTACTACTTTCTTGACTACAAGCTCCAATTGTATATGCTGAATTCAAAATGAGGCTAATATTCGGTCTCACTGTAAAATCCCATTATCGCTGTCCCCACACCTATTGTTATAACCTGAATAAGACCTTCCTTACCATGGTTTTTAAAAACATTGAATAATTCTTCTTTAACAAACCATAGCAGTAAAAAAAAAAAAAAAAAAAAAAAAAAAACAAAGAAGGTAAGGAAAAAGATCAAAGTTCTACTGTGTGCAAAAAGGTGCATAAATCTGTTGAGTGAAAAACAACACTAAAAATGTTCATTTACTGTGTGATTTTATGCACATACATAAGCTTCAAAACAAAGCAAAATTAGACTGTGGCAATACAAATTAGAAAAGATGGATATTTTTAAAAAATTTTATTAGATATTTTCTTTATTTACATTTCAAATGCTATCCTGAAATTTCCCTATACCCTCCCCCGGTCCTGCTCCCCTCCCCACCCACTCCCACTTCTTGGCCCTGGCGTTCCCCTGTACTGGGGCATATAAAGTTTGTAAGACCAAGGGGCCTCTCTTCCCAGTGATGGCCGACTAGGCCATCTTCTGATACATATGCAGCTAGAGACACAGCTCTGGGGGGACTGGTTAGTTCATATTGTTGTTCCACCTATAGGGTTGCAGATCCCTTCAGCTCCTTGGGTACTTTCTCTAGCTCCTCTTTTGGGGGTCCTGTGTTCCATCCAGTAGATGACTGTGAGCATCCACTTCTGTGTTTGCCAGGTACTGGCCTAGCCTCACAAGAGACAGCTATATCAGGGTCCTTTCAGCAAAATCCTGCTGGCATATGCAATAGTGTCTGAGTTTGGTGGCTGATTATGGGATGGATCCCCAGGTGGGGTAGTCTCTGGATGGTAGAAAAGATGGATATTTTTGAGGGGTAAAGATTGATGACGGAGATTCAAGGGGGCTCGTGGTAGGATAGAAGAAGGAGAAGTGATTTCTAATGTTCTGTTCTTAGACCTAAGTCATATCAAATGGCAGTGTTTAAAATGTATCAATTAAAATTTATATAGTTTTTTCTTATATGTAAGCTGTACAATTAAAAGTGTACTTCAAACAGGAACCCCAAAATAAATATGTTGTATGAATCCAGTTATACTGGAAAATATCAAATACAAATAAGATAATATGGAGATCTGAGACTACTCATTTTTTTCTCTCAGATGTGAGATAATTTTATGAGTTTTGTTTTGTGAATTTGCATACTTCCCTTATTTCTTCTTATAATAAACCAATTTTCACCAAGAAACATTAAGATTTCAAAATGTCAACAGCGAGATGATATTTTCCTTTGCTTATTATTCAGTCAAACCTTAAGCAGAAGCCAGAGACTTGGCACCCTCCTATCTTGATAATAGAAGTTGCAAACCAAGATATGTAGGGTTTAAAATGTGTCCATGTTAGACCCAAGCAATTCCATCACTATAAGTTCATTCTAGGGCCATAAATGGAGGAGTGAGCTCCTGTGTGCAAGGGTGTTAGTACTAGCCTTTTTTTTTTTTTTTTTGAGGTCAAAAGGGAACAATTGAAAATATCTACTAAACAGAGTTCAATAGGTGATAATATCTTCCCACAGTGAAATGTTGCATATCAGTAAAGTTCTCATTTAAACCTGTATTTATTAATATGGAATGCAAGTGCTTTGTAGACTAGAATCATAGTAAAATTGTATTAAATAATTTACCACATGTATATTGAGAAAGAATGATATTTGACTGCAAATCATAAGAATACTTGGCTATTGCTTTTTCAGTCCTTATTTTTCCACTTTGTGTTATAACGCACACCTAGTTTTCATAACAACACAAAAAGACAAAGCTATTGTCAATTTAAGGGAAAAAACTCTAGTGGAAGGGTATTGAAATTTAAGTGACAGAGAATGGCTACATTTTGTTTTAATATTCTTTTTTCTTTGATGCTCTCTCAGAACTTGGTGAGGAGATTTTCAGGTCTTGTGATTGTATTAGGGAAGGGAGTATGGTGAGATACCTTAAAACCATCCATTTCTTAGATATTATTATTATTTTACTACTACCTAATATCTTAGTGTTGTAAGTCACAGCCCGGCCACCCATCAGCTATATAGCTAAGCTAACCACATAGTTTCTTTGATCTAAAGTTTCTTCAATCTAGAAAATGTAGATAATAGTGCCTTTCCTACTTTGACTCCTAAGCAGTGGAGAAAATGTAAGCTGTGTGCAATCAAGACTCGTCAGTCTCATTCACTGCTAACTCCACCTTCCCCCCTCCACCCCCAACACTTCCTGGAACAGAATAGAAGTCTGGTAGACATTCATTGATTGGGTAAATGACTGATCAAGTGCAATTGCCTTACAAACCCAGAAGTGCCAGAGGTTGAGGTCCTTGATTATATGGCCATGATTGATGCTGATTATGTTGACATAAAATGATCATTCCAGTAACATAGTACCGGTTTGGGTTATGAAATACTATATAATGTCTGATCCCAGGCACTTACCTCACTTTGTATACATTGTCACAATACTCAAAATTATAAATGACTTGAAATGCTGAGGGAAAAGAAAGCACGGGGTTCTATATGATGTTTAGCAAGAAAGCTATAGTACTGTAAAGATTCTACATCAACTTCTCTGCCTGAGTTTTCTCCTGGCTGAACAAAAGAACAACATTTTCTTTCCAAAGCAATTCACCCTCAGAAAAATAGTATGGATGGCTATAAACTCACTTTTGTGGATAGCAGTAAGTCTTTGTGGAGTAAGACCTTAATCTTTTTTATGAAAACGTAGGACATGCTTCTAGTCAGAGTTTAGCTTCACACAGAAACTACAGAGAAGGGAAGTCATTCTACTCATCTATTCTAATTAAAATTTAAATTGAAATCTGGGTTCTAATGAAGAGAAGCTTAGTGTTGGTCCTGTGGGGACTTTTCAGAAGGTACAGGGAGAAACTCACAAAGGCGAAAAGAGATTTCACACAGACTTTTTCTTTCCTGGTGTTTTATTGGAACTTTACATTCGTATTTTATATAGAAGCATACCTTTCCTTGATGGAAGCCAATCATGATCCTTTTGACATGGACGTTCTTAAAAATATCCTACATCCCAGTAAAGAAGAGCCTTCTGTGTCTTTGTGGATATGTTGGCATTATCCCTCTGACACCATGTGTCGAGGAATAGCAGTGACAGCTCAGCTCTCCCCGACGATGGATTCATTATTACCTATCCTGAGCCTGCAATGTAGCTCAGTTAGACGAGCTCAATGTCAAAGGTTGTGTCTGTTTGAGAAAAGCATCAGGTTGCTAAGGAATAAATCAGGATGAATAAACTCAAAACTTTCTAGCAAAATCTTATTGGAGAACTTTAAAAATTAGCTCTCAGTGTTCACTGGTTGGACAATGTCCTTTCAGGAGCTATGTGTTAAACACCGTGCATATATGCTCACCCAGAGGATGTATCTAAGGAGATGACTTACACACTGCATAGGTAAAGAAATGAAATGATGCATCAGAAACACTCCAAAAGGAAGTTGTCAAAAAGTTCATGTAGTGATCTGAATAAAAACCTCCCTCCAATTCACATGGTTGACTAGTTGATCCCCAGTTGCTAGAACAGTTTGGGAAGGATTAAAAGGTATGTCCTTGCTGAAGGAGGTGTGTCACTGGGGGTATGCTTTGAGGTTGTAAAGACTCAGCCATTCTGAGTCTCTCTCTCTCTCTCTCTGCCTTGCATTTATATCTCAGTATGTAAGCTTCCTGTTTGTGGATGTCAGTTACTGATCCAGGGCTATGCCTGCCTCCTGACATGGTCCTCTACATGAAGATGATAGACGCTTATCTTTCTAGAACTGCAAGCCCCAATAAACACTTTCTAGTTTATTGCAATAGGGCAATTGGACATCTTTCCCCTTCTGTGAGCATGCCTGAACCCTATGAGAATATCAAATGAAAGATGTCTGTCAGGTGCTGTGAATGGCCAGTAGCATGCTAGACAGCTCATAGCAAGTCTACCCCAAACACTCTATAGTCTGCAGCTGCTCTGCTCATCATGACCTTCTGTTGGTTACTATGCAGAAGACTGGGCTAAGAGAAGAATATTCCCAGCAACACTTCCAGGAGGTGCATGCTGACTAAAGACAGCAGAGGGAATAGAAGGGCAGATCTGACACCAGCTACCAGTGGAGTCTGATTAAAATGTATCAAAATTGTAATTTTTTTCCTCTCTATTTAACCACAAGAGAGTCAGTGTTGCTTACTGGCAGCGCCGTTAATGAGGGTGTCAGGCTTGTCACTTTTCATTGAACGGCAACTTTACCAAGAAACCAGTGCAGTGGTCACCTCCAGCTCTTTACCATTAAATCCATCAAAGTGCACTCAGTCGACCAACTGCGCTAGATCTTTGAAGAAAGTCCCTGTGGCTTTGGAGCCTGCCCCATCAGAAAAACTCAGCATGCGTGGTGAAAGGACAGAAGTGCCAGCTGAGCTGAGAAATGTTTAGTTAGGACGTTCTCTTTGAGTTACAGCCGCTCTGTAAGAAGAGCCCTCCTTATTCAGTACTGGAAGCAATTTTTTGATGCTCATAACAGTGATATCTGTCTGTCTTCTAGCAGCTCCAAGCCAAAAAAAGATGCTACCATTTCCCCCATTCCTTTACTATCTCATTTAAGAAATAATTGCCTACTTTCATATTGTAGGTGGCTAAGAGAATAAAACAAACTTGTCCTTAAGATTAGAAACTCTAATACACTAGAGTGACCTATGCATAAATAGACACCATCCAGGGTAAAATGCAATCAGCACTACAAAGGAGATAAAGTAATGTGGGTTGGGTGTCCTATGAGAAGATCAGAGGAAGTCTGAGGCTGAGGTGGCTTCTGAACTAGGCTTTCAAAAATGAATGTCATTTGAATATGGATGCTTGCTGAGATGCCTGGGAATCTCTGATCTTCACATGGCTGGGAACTGGGTTTTGAGTTTGAGATCAGTCATATTCTCTCTGATATATCTTTCATGCATATTCAGTGAACCCCTCTTTTGTGGGGCCTCACTCTGTCTATTGTCTTCATAACTGCTTGCCCTCCTCTGAAATTTCTGTTTATCCACTGACTTTACTCATTAGAATAAACACTATAAAGAGGTGTAATTTTCTTCTGTAAAGTAAGGAGTGTTCTTTTGAGAATGTGTACAGCTCATATTGAGTAAAATCCTTGTTATTTGAAAGATTGTCAGATTGACATTTCCCAGGAGGCTGTGATATGAAACTGGATAAAGGGCGGCTCTAGGTATAATGCCAGTAATATTTTTCTAGATATATCTGGGCAAATATTTTCGTCAGCGTATAAAGATTTAGGTATCATTGAAGACCAAAGTGATACATGGGATGTTGGTTATGATTAAAAGCCATTGCAAAGAAATGCACTATGAGCCCCAAGTAAGAAATCAAATTGCTTCATATAGTTCGACAAAAGGAGGAATTGATATATCCAGATGTTTAAAAATATAAACAAGCCATTGTCTTGCTATTTCTACCTCTTCTTTCCCAACCCCTAGCTTCTATTTTAGGTCAGAAGCCCTTTGTGTAGCTGTACCATCCTTCTCCCTCATAATGCTATCAAAATGGAGAAAATCTCCCCACTTATTGGTAAAGGTCCTGAGGGAGACTAAGCCAGCTTGGGTCTTATGTCCACAGGGTTTTTGGAAAGGTGAAGCACTCTGCTTCTGGGTTGTGTGCATTCCTGAACTTGAACTCTGAACTGCATTCTTATGGAGTACTGGACGCCAATCACATTCCATGAAGATGGAAGAGCTCTAAGTTATGTGAGGCTGAGTCATTGGAGACTGATAAAGAGTCCAGCTTTGACCAAAAGGAAGGCCTAGAGTTCATCACTAGCATAAAAGATGATTGTGGTCACCAGGGTAATATTACTATATTACTATCTTGCCATGGGGTTTGAGTTAACTAACGGAAACTTAATGCTGAAAAATTACGAGGAGATTAACATTTGCTAGAGTGATAGGCAAGTGCTGGAAATAGTACTTCTGATGTAAACATTAGCTCTAGCTGAGTCAGGCTATAAAATAGCTGCACTGAGGGATATTCTTTTTTGTAAGTTTCTGGAAACTTGCAACCTTGTAAATTTCAACCTCCTGCAAAACAAATCTTTGTGTATAAATTTATGATCAAATTGAAGAAAGGCTCTGAATGATAAATGGCACACAGTTGCTGGACACATGCATTTATCTTTTCATTTCTCGATTTTTCTCATCCTGGGTGCTCTCTCTTTTGCCTAATGTCAGCACATCTGTCAGAAGAGTTGACCTTCATAATAAATGTTGGGTGGGATGGACTTGAAGAGGATCCCTGGAGCGACTTCCAATAAAAGGCCACATCAGAGTATGATCTTGAAAATTAGGATAGTCTCCATGGCAAAGCATGCTTTGAAAGAAAGAGCAACGGTTTTGAGTGTCTTCCCTGGGATGATCATCCCTGCCTGTACTCTTCTATGGAAATGCAGCCTTTTCCTGAATGTGCTACTGTGTTCCAACTACCTACAAAATATCAAGACAGAAGTGTCTTAAAATGTCCATGATCTTTATACTAATAAAAGGTACAAGATCTCATAAGGGTTCTCTCTCTCTCTCTCTCTCTCTCACTCTGTGTGTGTGTGTGTGTGTGTGTGTGTGTGTGTGTGTGTGTGTGTGTGACTCTGTCTCTGTCCTCTGTCTCTGTCTCTCTTCTGTAAATTCAAGGAGGGCAGGCATTTCTACTCCTTGTTACCCAGTTCCCAGTGTAGTATCTCAGTGAAGTAGATGCTCATGTTGTTCTTGCTAAATATCAGATTAGTTCAAGGTATACTACTTGCTTACAACTCTTAGTAGATGGAGTAGATGTATATATCTACATACTCTTGTATGCAACAATTATGCAAAATATACTTTCAAATTGTATGTACTATTAATGAGTCACACAATTCTACATGGATAATGGAATGCTACAGACAAGTTAAATTATTCATTCACTACTTCATAAAAATTAACAAATGAGCAAACAACAAAAACTGTTGTCTGGGACTATGATATAAACAACACTTTGCAATGTATTAGAGGCATAAAAATTATTTTTCCTACATGTAGCAGTATACCTAGGGTTATAGGACCTATAACAGTTAATCAAACTGGGAAGCACTGTAGTAACTGGCTTAGAAAGTCAGAGCAGGGTGGGGTGTCAATGCTACCTGGCATGATGAAGCAGTCTGGACAGAAGAGAGGGATCCTGAAGGGTCATTAGATTGAGAATCAAAAGGAAGTAGGAAAGATATTCTAATGAAGAAAGCATGTATCAGGGTGAGCAGAGGAATGGCCAAGTAATGTGAAGGATTTGTATGGGGACCCTAGGGGACAGGGTAGGCAGTTTGAAGGAAGTTCGATTCTATAGAGCAGGGAATCAAACTGAGATTTTTGAATATTAGCTATGAAGGAAAATTAAGACTCTTGTTTTTTTGCTTGAAGTGACATACAACATTATTTCATAGAACAATGCCAGTTTTTACTCAGTGTTTGAACTAGACCTAGGTGCTTCTTGTTTTATTGCCATTATAATTTGCATGTACCTTCAGTTTAGCAGGCAATGATTGTTGTACACAATTTGATTTACTATCTGTATTTCCCAATGGAATAAAAGTTCCCTGAGTGAGGAGGGATGTAATTTCATTGCATATCTCCAGTACTTACCACACAAATGAGAACGTAGTAAATATTTATTGAATGGCATGAAATGAAAGAGTAAACAAATGAATATAGGAGTGAATGAATTAATCAATCAATCACGTGAGCATTGATGGATAATGTGGTTAAGAGAAGATAGATTCCATGGTCCATGTCACTAGATGAGGGCTGGTAGAACGCATCCTTAGAGCAAGTACAGGTCCTGACACTGGACTGTTGGGAGATGGTTGTGTGTACTGTGCATTCCGATGCTGATTTCTATGTCCAGACATCTGGTTGCAGACACTGGCATGGCCAAGAATCTATGGTCTCAATACTATGCAAAAATTATTTTCCAGAACCTCTGATTAGTTAATAAAGAGCTGATTCAGCCAATAACTTGGCAGAAGAGAATGGGGGGGGGGGAATTGGATGCCTAACTCCAGTCAGGGGGTTTCCAAAAAGACCAGAGGAGGAAAGTGGGAGGAGATGAGATGTGGAGAGACCATGTGGAGGGGCCAGGAGGAGTTACCATGAGGAAGCACATGAAGAGAGTGAGCCTGAAGAAGACTCAGATTACAGGTAAAGGACCATCCATCTGGGACGTAGCCAAGCTAGCATAGTAGCGTTAGAATAGATGAGTATCTGTCCAATTTGCAGCTTTTTAATAATCTTATTAATAAAGCTGTTGACTTCTCCTTGGGCATACCAACTTATGGTACCTGCAGTGAAGTTGCTGGAATCACTGAAGACTTTTGAAAAGTCAGAGTTTGAGAAAGTCATTCCAATCAGAGCCCACCGAGTAGAAAAAGTTTATGATAGCAATTATTTGATCCTTTATGGAAATTTTATAGCAAAGTAACAAAGGAACCATCATGTAATCATTATGTTCTGAAGGAGGACATTTATAAAACCTTAATATAAAGTTAAGTAAATACATGGAAGGTTGGATCCTAAATATTTCTCCCTCCCTGTTAGGATTCTAAGACATGTTGGCTTTGGCTTTCTTAGGTGACTGGAGAGTTAGCTATAAGAATTAGAAACCTGTTTCAAACAGTAATGATGAGTCCTGATTCTATTATACAATTGTTGTAGGAATAATTTAATAGCTGCTCTACATTGTCTGAAATTGCTTTAGCTGTTAGGATGAGACGCCAATTTTGGAGCTATGTATATACACGAGAGAGCAGAATGCACTATTTGTGAAATATGAAGATGAATAACATGCCACCCTCTCCACCCTTTATGGACATCAAGTTCCTTTACTTTCCAAAATTGTTTTCAATTATGCACTCCACCGACACTCTTATTTTATAATTTTAAACAGCATGTTGGAAAATATACCTTAGAGTCACTTTACTACATCAGAGTCAATGGAAATAAATCTTGCCCCTTCCCACTCTAGACCACTTATCTTGCAAATCTCTATTAACTGCACAGAGACATAATGCATATGAGAAGAGCACGTTGGTTTTATAATTTCACTCAGTTGGACACCCCCCTGGCCGCCCCCCCCCCCCCGCTCTGCCTATGACTTTCAAAAACAACAGGAGAGTGTGTGTGGACTAGAATCTTGCCAGATCATATCCTGTCTAGCCTTTAGCCTTTAGGCTTGCTTGTTGCTCCTTCTGCAGTTTCTCATTGGCCCCAGACCGAGCAGCTCCAGGTGGGGCATCGGACTCCCACCAAAGGAGCAAACAGCTGGATTGCTTAGCAGCCCTTTTGGTTGGTGTGGAACTATGTAGCCTCAAATGGCTCACAAGCAAAGAATTACAGGCTCCCAGGAGCTCCACAGCCTGCCTTTGGTTTTTCAACCTCCTGCAGTGTTCAGAGTCATAAAGAGAGGACTTTCCCCTATTTTCTAAATTCAAAACAACCTGCTTGGCTCCAGCTTGCCCCGTCCTTTTGTGGGTTTCTTGTTTCCCTGCTCCTGCTGATATCCCTCTGGCTTTCCACCAAGCTTTAACCATAAGACTCCCACCAGAGTCCTTAAAGAAGAAAGCTTTCCAGCGTGACCACACTGTATTAATAAATGGAACCCAACCTTTTAAAAATTACACTGTCAGAAAAGCCCATTAGGTTGTAAAAGAGTTGAAGTAAACATTAGATTTTAATATCTACTGCTGCTTAGATTTTTTCTGAACGGGAAAGTCCCCAGCGAGCACTTAAAACTTCATTACTCCACTGAAAGGTTGTGAAAGGCTATTTAAGGGTTTTCAATTTTGTTGAAGTCTAGAGGTTATTACAGCTGGAAAGACTACAGCTCCTCGTATTACAAGGAATGAAAGGAATGAGATTTATGTTCTCGCCCTCCCTGCAGTTTAATCCAGGTCTATTAGATGCATTGGTAAAAATTAGGGCAGGGTGAAAACTTTTCTAGAGGTTTGATGAAAAATAGTGTTTGGGCACTGTGGAAAACATGCTGGTAAGACTCGGGTGCTATGGCTCTCCATGCTGTGGGCTGAAGTTATTTCGAGATTGGCCTCTGCTTGAAACCTCTTAAAAAGTTTGAAAACTCAAAAACTTATTGGAGAAGCCTCAATGCTGACTTTCAAGATGAGCCCTTTAATTAAAACTCATCCATACAAAGACCCTGGTGTATATATTCTCTATCCATGATTTTATTTTTAAAAAAATTTGAATATTCTTTTTAAACAGAAGAAATTTGTGTCTTATTTGATTTAAAATCTGGTCAGACTTAGCATTGATATTATTTGTCCGAGAACTGTTAGATAGTTATGTACTCTGCACATTCCTCATTCTTACCTCAAAGGTCCTCCGAATTTTTATCTCATACTCTGCATTGTAGATCGACTTTGATTAATATCATATACCACTGTTATCCATATGTTCCATCCATTCAAATCAGCACTTCTTTATCAATTCCATTTATTACACATCTATACACATCTATACAAATCTATACCTATCTATCTATCTACCTACCTACCTATCTACCTATCTGTCATATCTATTTTCTCATATACATTACCAATCTATCAAAAGCCTATAAAATATGCCCAGTACTATGTGTTATACTAGAAACTTGGTAGAAGATTAAGAACTTGTGAATGCCTAATTTAAAATCATAGTGTAAATTGGAGTAAAGAATATTTTCTTGGAAGGAAATCCAAAAAACAATAAACTTTTCTAGGAAAAGCCTAGCCTTATATACTAGAAAACTTTCTTTGAGTAGATTATTCAAGCTGAATTTCAAAGAATGGATCATGAAGAATATGGACAAAGAGAATATAGTAAAAGAAAAATTCAGAAGACCAGGTAGGCAGCCCACAGAACTTCTCTCTCTGTGTTCCCCAAGATCCAATAACCTAGTCTTGTATCTTGTACTGCTGCAGAATACCAGCTACAGCCTTCTCTGACCCCTGCCAATATCTCCTGTAGATCTCACAGTCCATGTCCTTCTATGATCCATCTCCTTGCATTTTGCTTTATCCCAGACCACAGCTCTAGCAGATAACCCAAGGGCAGCTTTTCCCAGGGAAACAAATAGACTGTAGATAGACCCACACTTCTACTGCTCCTGAGTTCTAAATTTATCTCTTAGTTTTATCCCCAGCAATGTATCTGGAGACCTTTTATGGTTCCCCTTTTCCTCTGACCCCATCCCCATTAGATCACAAAGACCTTCTCTTCAAAACTTCCTCCAACTCTTCCCAGTTACCCAACCATTAAAAACATCAGGCATTCCCTGTGAACACACAGGTGAACAGGCCAGGAAAACAGGCAATGCACACACATCACATTCCAAGAATCCAGAGTGGAAATAGAAAACAAGAAACAAAACATCCATCCATCAAAGACAAATACAGAAATCACCAAATAAACATTTATTCATCCCAAACCCAGATGCTGAGACACCAGTGTAGAAACAAACAACAACAGCCAAGGCATGATGTCTCTATCAGGACCCAGCCATCCAAGAGAGAGTGCTTGGAGAAATGACTGGAATTTTGGGGAAGAGATTTGGAGTGTGGTGTGGAAACCTAGCACAGTGGAAACCTCTTGGAATTTATGAAGGTGATCCTAATGAGGACTCTAGTAACAGAGAATACAGAGTCTCAACCAGCCATCTCTTATAGCTAGGTTCCAGTGGTCTGAGTGCAATGCATTCATTTGAGTTGTTGGCCAACAGGATCCCATGGAAATCTCCAAACAGCTCAGGTGGTTGCTAGGGCAAAAGACTGCTCTCTGCAAACTTACAGCAGGGTCTCATTTCTGAGGATAATATCCTCACAACTCATTGAACATTAGAGAAGTTGATCTACCCTTACATTCTAGTCTCTTTGGTGTTGGAAGGTACTCGCCAGGCCACTGAAAGAAAAGATGGACCCCCACCCCGACACAAACTCTTTGCCCTACAATCTATATTGTCTGTAAATATGCTAGGGCAATGGTAGCACAGGATAGGTGGGCATAGCCAACAAATGTCTGATTGGATCTAAGGCTCACTACAGGAGAAGGAAATCATACCCAGCACTACTTGGGCAGCCAAGGTCTAGAGACTAGATAGCGCAGAGATCTAGAGTAAAACCAAACACTACTGGTCTAAAACAATCAATAAAGTGATTCCTGGTGATATTCTGCTATACTCATAGATGGATGCTTTATCCAGTCATCATCAGAGACGTTACCTGTCGATGGGAACAGATGCAGAGATCCATAGCCAGACATTATATGGAAAGAGAGTCCAAAATGGAGGTCTTCATCAAATTTCTCTCCTCAGAGCTCAGGGAATCACATGGAAGAGGAGGCAGAAAGAGGTACAGGGGATTAAGGACACCAGGAAAACAAGGCCCTCTAAATCATCTAAATCATCTCTGTGTGCATATGAGCTCACAGAGACTGGAGCAGCCAGCACAGGGCCTGACCAGGTCTGTACCAGGTCCTCTGCGTATATATTATTGCTATTTGCTTAGTATTTTTAATCAAACTTCTGACATGAGAACCAGTAGGTCTCTGACTCTTATGCCTGCACTTGAGGGTCCTTTCCTCCTGTTGGTTTGCCATGTCCAACTTTGATACGATCATGTTTGCTTCATCTTATTATATTTTATTTTGTCGTGTTTGGTTTTTATCTCCTAGGAACTTGTTCTTTTCTAAGGAGAGAAAGAAGGAGAGTAGATCCAGAGGGGAGAGGAGTTGGGGAGGGAATGGAAGGAGGAGAGGGAGGGGAAGGGATAATCAGAATATATTGTATGAGAAGAGAACCTATTTTCAGTAAAAGAAAAAAATCCAGTATAAAACTGCAGCAGTGTGTACAAGCCTAGTGTTCAGTTCAGGACTTGTTGGTTCTACAGGTTTTAGGTTGGGATAAATGACAGGGGGTTCCTGTTGATGGGGACATCTGATTTGGCTAGATTTTTTTTCATGCTTTCCCTTTCGTATGACTGTGAATGTAATTATCCAAATCTAATATAAATTCAAGGAATATAAGAAAAGGAGAGCACCTTAAACATTATCCCCAACACCACCAACCTGTAGAACTAAGTCTACTGTTTGATATCTGGATGACTTATTTTCCAGACTTTTCCTCTGTGCTTTTATCATTTTGATCTGGTAATCAAATCACAGTTACTCTTTTTTACAGTTTTAAGTCACATTATGCTACTTTATGATTATTGGTCATGGTTTTATAATCACAATTTAAATGATTATGTCACAATTTATCACAATCAATACAGCAATTACATAATTGATGGATTTTCAATATAATAGTTTATTTATTATTTCAGGCTTTCATATATGTATAAAATGTATTTTGATCATATGAACCCTCTCAGATCTTCTATTTAAACTTGACCATAAGTCTCTCTCTCTCTCCTCCCCCTCTCTCTCTCTCCTCCTTCTCTCTTCTTCTCATTCTCCTTTTTCTTCTTCTTTTCTTCTTTCCTCCTCCTTCTTAGTGGCTTCCATGTGAACACCAGTGTGGGGTCATCCATGGCAGTGTGAGAAGTTCTTACCACTGGTCACACACCTCCTAAAGAAAACCGAGCTCCCTTCACTCAGCAACTATCAACTTCACCCTTAGTCACTTATCCTTAGCACGTTGACCAGGTTTGACTCTGCATTAACCACTGCCCACTCCAAAAATGCTTCTCTGACCAAGGTTGAAAGCAACTCAAGCCTCCATGAATAATCATATACATTTAGATGGCAGCTTAGCAACACAATCACTTAACAAAACAAAAAAATAGGAGATTACCCTAGGACTGATACCCCACTTCCCAGCCACAGTTACATTATCAACCATGAATTTGATCCTGTGTAACTGGCCTCAAATCAAAAAGAAAGTGGTTGGTTAACCACATAGTAATCATGTCACTATTGTGAAAGTGGGCACATCTTGCCTGACAGGTTGGAACTGAAATGTACAGAATTCAGCATTGGGTAAGAACATTGATGTCTTTTCTCTTCCAACAGCCTGAGGAGCATCTTCTGGCATGTGAAATCAAGCCAGTAAAAAGAAATTTCCTGGTGGGTTCCAGGTTGACTTGTCTAAGTTCTACAACCAAAGTGTGTAGTGTGCTCAGTGTTAGGAACTTGCCATCTAGTTATGATGAAAGACCAAGTGGAACAGCAATTGCTTGTATTATTTTGGAGGCCTGGGGAACTCCCTGATTAATAACTTGTGGAGAGCTATGCTATGCCTAGCACTGAGATTTTTATTTAATAACCATGTCTTCTGGGAACAGTACTGTGCACCCATGGAGAATACCTTCTAGTGAGTAGATTTTTATATTATTATGAGGATTGTGAAATTATGAATAATGCTGTGGTGACCAGTTTCTGCATGTTTTTTTAAGATAATGCATATAAAATGCTTAGAACACGTTGGCGCAAATATTACTGACATTGTCAAGTGTTGAAGGAATGAGTAAAATAATGAGTAAAAAATGAGTAAAGAAAAAAAAAACAACCTAAAGTCTCTCATATATGTTTAAAAATAGTATTACTGACTTACAACTTTTTAAAAATATGCTCAGAGCCCCAATTTCATTGGATCATGATCTGTAGGAAATCTTATCACAAAAGCAACTAAACATCATTAATTTGATAATAATGAAACACAGCTTGCCATCATTTCCATTTTTATTTATTTGAGCATAAAGGATGCCAAGTTTTAACTCAGCATGTACTGACATTTCTGTATTTTGCCTTCTGCACTGATGTGCTTTGCCCATAGCTTCTAAAGGATTCTGAAAACCTTACAAGAACACCAGGACCTTATACAATTGGCAACAAGGACGATCATTTTTAGAGCTGCAGGACTGTGGCAGTTGTACCTACGTGCACCAAAAAAATGGTCATCTGAGTAAATCATGCATCGGTCTTTGATTATTAGCTCCATACACGTACAATGGTACTCACATTTGGCTTAAAGGGATGTTGATAACCATAATAACACGATAAAAATAATAGCTGCTATTTACTGATGCCTTTTATGTACCAGTGTTATCCAGGCAGCTCTAGGATTGTTCTAATTAATCCTCTCAACACTGTAAGACAAGTATTCTAATCTCTGCACTATAGCTTGAAGTTTTGGAGTGTTAATTACTTATCATCCCTACCTCCTAATTCTACCCATTGGAGAATAAATGCTGTATGGCTCACCTATAATAGGATTTCCTCACAAGTTTAAGGTCACATCTGGGATTTACCATGTGATTTATTTAAGTACTTAACCCTGTGCATACAAAATATGCATATGATTAGTTGCATTCTGAATATATATATATATGCACAACTGCTTTCGAAAATGTTACTGCTATTATCGAAATTGCTTCATAAAGAGAGATGATTTAATGAGTAGACTCTTTGGAAAAATCTCTCATAGTAATATCATTAGGCTATGTCATAGCAACGTTAGAGATGGAAGTTGCTCCAGTTTCTTTAAAAAGTTTTTCTTCAGTTTTGAATAGAAGTTTTTATAGTACACTCCAAGGTGAGAAAGACTAGAAATTATGTAAATCAAGAAGCATAAAATATAAACAGAAATGGTCTGGAAATGCTGTCTTTGATTGTGGGGCACTCTTCAGCTCTATCCATCTTTCTATTAAAGTGTATGTCTTAGTTATTCCTGACAGCTACAAATCAGACATATACTTAAATCTTGTCCTCATAGAGAAGGCATGAATACAAATAAGTCATAAATTTCTTTTTAATTTTAAAAAGCAAGGGTTCTATGGAAAAATACAGGCAAGGTCATAAAGAACTGGAAAGGGAGCTACCGGGACTTGGTGTGAGTGGTGTTTAAACAGCCTGGTCCATGTGAGACCAGAGGTGGAAGGAAGCAGAAGAGAGTGTAGATGGCTTTGAGAAGTGAATCACCAGCATGGTGGTGATCCAGGTTCAGTGGGGAATAAAATGGGTAGGGAGGAAGAGGGTCGGTCATGAACGTTCCTGGAGATGCTAACCTTTAAAGAAAAAGACTGAACCCAAGGACAACGAAAAACCATGAGTTTTTTATTTTACTTTTTAAACTGAGGAGCGACACAATCCTATTGACACTTAGCTATACTTGGCTACTATAAAGTAGAAGGCCAGATGGAGGAAAAAGAAGATGGAGAGAGGCCATAACAGAGATAAGAAAGTAAAGTCATAGGAAATTATCATCTAAAGACATTTGCAAAAGAGACACTTATGTGGAGAGAAACTGAGAGGGTTAGGGTGCCATCAAAATAGCTTGTAAATCAAGAAGAGGAGTTTAGGGGCAGGGCTTATCTACCCTCTTCCATGCCTCTAGGATCCATGAATGAGAGAAAAACACATGATACTTGCCTTTTTGAGTTTGAATTAATTCACTTGATATGATAATCTCCAGTTTCACCCATCTCCTCACAAATGACCTAGCTGCATTCTCTTTATGACTGAATAAAATTCCTGTGTGTGTGTGTGTGTGTGTGTGTGTGTGTGTGCCTGTGTGTGTGTCTGTGTGTGTCTGTGTGTGTGTACTGTATTTTGTTTATCCATCATCACCAACAGACATCTAGGTTGATTCCATAGTATGTCTATTTTGAATAGCTGTGCTGTACATGCTGATTAAAAGAGATCACTGTGACATATTTACATGGAGTTTTCAGGATAAGTATTCAGAAATGGTATCACCTGATCATGAGTAGATCTAATTTTAGTTTGGGGGAGAGCCTTCAGATTGATTTCCATAGTGGCTGGACTAATTTATATTCCACCAGAAATTTATCAAGGGGCGATGCCTTCCCCCACCCCCACCCCGTGTCTTCACCAGCTTTATTTATTATTTGTTATCTTAATTATTGTCATTCTTATTGGGGTGAGGTGAAATCTCAATGAGAGGTGCCTTGGACATTCTCAAAGCACACTTCTCAGTATGTGGGGGCATTTTTTAAGAGGTGATTATATCTGAAGTACTCTGATCTAACAAATAATAATGGCTTATGGTGAATTCTGAATTTGAAAAAATGCAGTAGGTGGGTCTGGGTCGGCAGAAGCAGGTGACTGGGCGTTTTTCCTTTAGGCATGTCTTGTCCAGCTCTCTTCTTCTGTTCTGTTTCCTGTCCATCAGAATGGGAGCTGCTTCATCATGCCCTCCCTGTCGCACAGAGTAAAACCTCGGTAGCCATGAACAAAACTGTTTCTGAAGGTACATGGTCACAGATCTAAGAGTTCTAGAAACGCAGAACAGCAAAAGATCAAAGACCAGAAAACTAAGAACCTTTAGGTAGACGCAAAAAAAAAAAAAAAAAAAAGCTATCGATAAAGTTAACATCATTTTATGATATTAAATAATCCTGCAATAAATTAGGTATAGAGGAAACATACCTCAGAGCACTGAAAGCTATATTTGGCAAATCAACATCATCCTAAAACTGTTCTATTGAGGTTAAGAACAAGACATTGGTTCAAACTTTCACCCACTTTTACTTAACATAGCCCTAGCCTAAACAACTAGGCATAAGAACAAAACAAAAAGGACATTCACATTATAAAGGGGAAAGCCAAGGCATACCTGTTTGCTGTAGCCATAACATTTGACTACTTTACTGTGTTCGTATATCTGACACCCTTCTTCACCTTAATTCTTCTTATCCTCCTAACACTAGTTAGGAGAGAAAGAAAGTTAGAGGGGAAAGGGGGCATAGATCCTTTTAGACTACTTCCTTCTGATCAGGACCATTGAGTTGATCAAGGCAAGTCTAATCTAAGTTGTCAGAATATCTCCAACCAGCAACCAGCAATAGCAAAAGTAGCAAAGGAAATGACAGGAAGCAGCAGGGCTCAGCAGCAGCCAGGGGAGCAGCAATTGCCCTGGCCCTTTTTGGGGTTCTCACATTCGCCTGTCTCTGCCTCCCAAGTGCTGGGATTAAAGGCATATGCCACCATGCCCGGCAGTCAACATATTTTTGACAAAGGAGGTAAGAGTACTTAATGAAGAAAGGACAAATTTTCAATAAATGTTGCCAAGAAAATTGGATACTCACATGATGAAGAATAAAAATAGGCTGGCTGCCTTCTACCAGCCACAAATGTTCAGGCAAATGTCGAATCTGAAGCTATTAAAAAGCTAGAAAGAAATATGGAGGAAGTGTTTCAGGGTCTTGCCTTTGGCAAATGTTTATTTGAAAGGACTGCCCAAATATCAAGAGAGAAATTCAACAAATAAACAATATTATATCAAGTTAAACTTCTGAACAGTAAGGAAACAGCTAACATAGGTAAGTACCACAATGAACAGAATGGAGACAGTCTAACACTATGGCTGGCAATGAATTAACACTCAGAACTTAAAACCATCTTAAATAATTTAGAAAAAAAAAAGACAAGACAGCAGCCACAGGCTCTCCCTTACAAGTCATCCAGCTTAAAACAAAACAAAACAAAACAAAACAAAACAAAACAAAACAAAACAAGGCTGGCGAGATGGCTCAGTGGGTAGGAGCACCGATGCTCTTCTGAAGGTCCTGAGTTCAAATCCCAGCAATCACATGGTGGCTCACAACCACCTGTAATGAGATCTAACATCCTCTTCTGGTGTGTCTGAAGACAGCTACAGTGTACTTATTTATAATAATAAATGGGCCGGAGCCAGTGGGGCCTACCAGAGCGAGCAGGGTTGAGTGGAGTGAACCGGGGTCCTAAAATTCCATTCCCAACAACCACATGAAGGCTCACAACCATCTGTACAGCTACAGTGTACTCATATACATAAAATAAATAAATAAATCTTAAAACAAAACAAAATGTGAGTTACATATGTCTGTTGGCATCTCTCAAAGACAGAGATGAAAATGAAGAACAGGTATCCTAACAATGCCATTCCTCGGCAAAATGTAGAGCACAGAAAAATAAGTCATCTGCGCTTACTATCAAAAAGACAAAAGGAAGATGACACTGGGAAGACAGAGAAAGGGAAACCACTGTACAAAATGTAAATTTTGACTGACTTCTAGAAATTTATATTGCTGTTCCTAGAGAAACTTAGTAGAACAGACATACATTGCTACCATCTCACTGCTCAAAAGAAACAAAGTCTGTACATCAGAGATATACACATTTTTATGCTTACTGCAGCAGTATTCGCAGTAGACAGGATATGAACCAACTTAAATTCTCATCAATAGAAGAATGGATAATGACAATGGATCATATACATTCTATGAAATACTACAAATCCATGAAAGAAGAAACCTTTTCATGTGCAACAACACAGTTAAGAACCAGAGGAATAAATATTCCCTGAATAAAGGATACCATACATGGAAAGGTACATACTACATGACGTTGTCTGTGGAATTTTCAAAAGCAGGTGCCATCAAGGTTGAGAGTTGTTACCAGAGGCCGTGAAGGGTACAAACAATGGGAATGGGGAGGGATTGGTCAAGAGGTACAGTGGTATAGTCAGATGAGAGAGATAACTCCAGGTATTCTGTAGCCTGATAGGTGAATGCAATTAACAGTGGTGTGCTGTGTAACTCAAGTTAGCTAGAAGAGTAGATTTTTAAATGGATTCACCAGAAAGATGTAGTAAATTTAAAGTGATATGTTAATTACCCTAATTAGAGCATTGCCCAACGAATAAGCAAATCAAAACATTCCACCATACATAATAAACCTGCACAGTTATCACTGCATGTCAATCAAAGTGTAAAAATTTAAAGGCCCAACGTAAATATTACTTCTGCTTTTAACATGTTGAAAGCATCTTTTCCAAAAGTCCTTCTAGGCACCTATGGGCCTTCATTTCATTAGATTTAGAAATGTAGAAAGACTAAAGGACAGGGAGAGAGGGAGGGAGAGAGAGAGAGAGAGAGAGAGAGAGAGAGACCGGTAGAGAGAGACAGACAGAGAGAGAAGAGTGGAAGAGGAGAAGAGAAAAAACAGCATTAGAGACACAAAGAGAATTGCTCTCATTTGCATGTTGAGTAAGTTGAAATCTGGGGGAAAAATCTAAAATATATTTGAGTTGCTAAGAGGAGACACAAAGGTGATAAGAGATTCTGTGTAAGTTCCTCAGCACTGACTGTTAGGAAAAGATACCATCACTTACAGACTTACCCACGGGGTGTCCAGTACTTATTATAACAAAAGTGTCCAAGACTTGGAGGAAGAAGATAAGAAAATCTTAATCAAAGTCATAAAAACATGAATAAGTGTTGATCTGTACCACACCCACAGATGCCTTCTCATACACACTTATAAATAGATAAGGTCTACTGAATTAGTAAAACATTCCAAGCAGCTTCTCCAAGAAGAAAGTCTGACTTCCCTTCATGACCCAGTAGAGCTACATGCTATTTCTAGAATGCCCTTTCTATAACAAAAAGCGATGTAACATCAAATGAGAAATGCCTTATGGGGGGCGCTTGGTTTAAGAGGTTTTGGTCCATCGTGGCTTGGCCCTGTTGCACTGTGCCTGGGAAGAGAATGAACATCACAACAGAGAGCACAAGGAGGCAAAACTGTTCCCACCACGGTTGTTGAGAAGTAGCAGAAGCCTCAATACCCCAGAATGCCATTCTGACTTCTCTCTCCAAAGCCCCAACTCCCATAGCATGTCATGCCTCCTCATGACCAAGCCATCAAAGAGTGAGCATTTGAGGGAACACTCAATATCCAAAGAATCACAAACCCGTACTGATTTGAATGCTTATTAGAAAAAAAAATATTTTTCTAATATATAGGGAGAAATGTGGAAGAAAATTATCAAGTTACTCAGATAATAGAAGAATTTGTATGCCTTTATTTTTTAGAGAAAAAAGAGACAGGTCAATAGAAAAACCTTGAAAAAGATTCTCATGTAAAGAAGGCCTTCAAATATTCAAATATTTGAATATTTGAATATTCAAGAATTGTAGATAATACTACTTGGAGCATCCAAGCAGATCAGAAAAAAGTAAAGAGATTTCAAGAGGTCGGAAAGCAAGGTCCATGATTCAAATTTGTTTTTGTGAAGGTCTATTGGAACATAGCCATTCTGTGAAGCTTTGAAACTATGCTAGAAAAGTTAGGTTTTTTGTGGTGTACCTATGAGCTATAAGGCCTAAGTTACTTGCTCTGATTTCTTAGAAAAAGTATTTGCCAACTCTATGTATAGTAGTTCAGAACACAGTTGTACAGTTACCAATATTAGAATATTTATACTATTGGAAGATAAAAGTTTTCTTCTTAAAATCTTTATATTTTTGTTTATTTTTTTACCTAGTAATAATTCTATTAATGTTTATCAAGCACACATATTTTATGTGCAAAGTATGTAAATAGTTCATGCTTCTACACTGGATTAAAAAAAATCTGCCCTCATATCACTAAAGTAGTGATCAAATGCAAGCATGCCACTTTAACATCCATTAACTCATGCAACTGCTCTATATATTCTAAGCTCCAAATGTAATTCACACTTTTTATAAATAGCGGAGCTGGGAATTGAGCCAAAGTCCCCAAGCTCAGTGCTCGGTCATTGTAGTACAGCCTCGTTTCCTGTGGTGGAATTCTTACGGAACTTATAAATCAGAACATAAAACTGATAACAGAGGAAATCATGTTCTGTGATAAATACTACCAGTATATGGGGAAAAATCTGGAGAAACAGGTATAAAAACCCATCTTGAAGGACCGCTCTCGAAAGGTAAGATCTGACCTGAACTGAACTCTAGCGTTGTGTAGTAGGTACCCATTGGGATGAAAATAAAGGACTTTGCATTCAAAGAAATGGGACATGGACTACTACATAAATGATGCCATAGATTGTAGATGAAAGAATAACGCTTGCGGTGACCTCAGCATTAGTGTGTATGGAGGTGAAGGAAACCAAAGTGGAATTAATGGCAAGGAGCTCAAAAATAGATGTCAATCATTCTGCCCCAAAATAATGGGGACTCATGGCTCATGAAGTCCTTTTTTTCTTGCCACAAGAATGAGAGACATTTGACAGATGTTGACATTTCTGAGAAATTATGATTTATTGGATAGATAACAGATATTTCATTGGAGATATTTAGGTTGAGTCTGTTAAAGAATCAAGTAGTCACAATAGCTTTATGCTCTATAGCATGGATTATCTGCCATGGGGGACATACAAGAGGTTTGTTAGTAGCAATTTAACATGACCTGATGTGTCCAAGCAAGGGGACTGGGGCAGTGAGGGAGCTGCACCACAGAGCACTGGGCCTATGGCTTGCAGTCCTTTACAGATAGAAGGTGAAGAGATCCAAATGAAGACACGTAGTAGACTCTCCTTTTTGTGTTCCTGGGATTGTGGAATGGTCTGCTTGCATGGTTATGAACATCTGGGGACATATAATAGGCCAAGGGCATGAGATCTATAGAGAACTTGTAGATCCTCTACAAGAACTTTGCTCCTCTCTCCCAAAGCTAGATGGCATCTGGGTTCCTCTCACTGGTCAGTTCTTATCCATTATTCAGCTGTATTAGTGAATATAAAGCCTCAGACAGATAAATACACCAATGAATGCTGAACTCATTACTGCTGACTGGAAATACAAGGCAAGAGACATTACTCTACAACACCATCTGTAAACACCATCACACCCAGAGTGAGTTCCCAGCACCAGTTCTTCCATGATGACTAACAAGTCTCTGCACAGGGCCGAAACACAACTCTTGAGTGGGAAAAGGTACATGTCTGTCACAGGAAAGCCACCGGATGGAAGGTTGTGATCGGTGAATCCTTCATACCTTTGCTGTAGGCATGGCTTTTCCCCTGGGGTCTTTGAGATTACAAATATATGTGAGGAGAAGCATCGCTGGCTTGAATTGCTGCTGCATAGAAAGTAATGAGCTATTAAGATTACTTGTGTCTGTCGCGTTAGAGACTGAATACTATAATCATGTTCCTAAGTGGGGGTAGGAGAAAAGAGAATAGGTACAGAGAGAAGAGAGGAGAGTGAAAAAAATAACCTGCGCATGGGGAGGGAAAAAGGGGAATTTTGGAAAGAAGCTCTCAGTTTATCTGGTTTTGAGTAGGTCGAAGGTTATTTATTAACCAAGTAAGTCATTATTTTTTCTTATAATTCAGATAATCTCAGGTGATAATGGTGATGGTGATGATGATGGTGGTGATGATGGTGATGATAATGATGATAATTAGTATTACCACCACCACCACTACTATTTTGTAGCAGTTTTTCATTTAGTCTAGGTTGGTCTCTTTATCTGACCAAAGACAGTCTTGAACTCCTGACCTTCCTCCCTCTACCTCCCAAGTCTGGGATTACAGACATGCACTACCAGGCCTCCTTCATCTCAGACTGTAAAGGTATATTGGATTTTATGGTATCTACCTATGGTGTGAATATTCCTGAGTCCTAGCAAAAGACCACATATGTTCACCTAGAACACTTTAAGGAACATAATCTCTCTCTTTTTTTAAAAAAGATTTATTTATTTATTACATGTAAGTACACTGTAGCTGTCTTCAGACACTCCAGAAGAGGGCGCCAGATCTCGTTATGGATGGTTGTGAGCCACCATGTGGGTGCTGGGATTAGAACTCTGGACCTTCGGAAGAGCAGTCGGGTGCTCCTACCCACTGAGCCATCTCACCAGCCCGGAACATAATCTCTTGATTCCTGAAGGAAACCTATAACTGTTGAGGCCAGGACTCAAGTTTACAGCTCTTCATGTGGAACTCACATCTGAGTGGTTCGCAAAGCAAATTGATCAACCTCATTTCCATCTTACATGATACATGTGGGTCATGTGTGCCTATGTTTTGGTCGAGGGCTGGCAGAATGTGAAAAGCTTACGGTGGAGGGAATATCTGTTTTATCCTCAAATGAGAGAGAGTGTTGCAAATTTCCTTCATCTCCTTGCATTTGATTTTGTTCCACAAGTGAATCAAAACTCCTTGTTTTGACAGCTCGTTACAGAAATGAGCACAGTTCAGTTGCCAGCTCATAGGACCCCAATTATAAATTGTTCTTTTAATAGCACTACACTTTTGACTAGCTCGGAATGCTTTTTATCTTGTCTTCATGTATATTACTATAAAAATTAAACCAAGTAACTGGTGTTAGCATATGGATTTTCGACTATCAGAAAGATAAATGTAAAATCGCTGATCAATGTATATGTAGGATCTTCCCTGCTGTGTCATATGCAATGACCTCTTTCCAAATAGCTATACTCGTAGTTTGTCTTGAGAAACCTATATAAAACAAACATTCAGGGCCTTTTCTGCCATGGCAGATGCTTGAAATGTCCTAGATTGGCTTGATCTTGCAAGTGTAGGAACTACACTCCTTACACACATGTCTTTCTTTGGAGCTAAATGCCAGTCTGTCTTCAATTCTTAAAACGTTCTGACTACTAGCCTTTTCACTGGGCTTCTGTTATCTTTACATCTGTTTTTAGACATGTGACTCATTTGCTTAGGCTGTGCGGATTCTTACACGCACACAAACACTCTGTCAACATCATAGGCTCTCTTCTCACTGACTGTCAATTTACTAAATATCCCTAACCCCTTTCCCCCTTCAATTTAATCTCATCTTCTAACTTGTCTAGATGGGATCCAACCTCATATAGAAACAGGTAAGTTAAGCACTCCTGTCAGAGTTAAGAAGTAGAAAAAATAATGAAATACTACTAACCTAGGCATCTTAGAGTTAACTCAAGACTGTGTGTGCATCTTATCGTTTCCTTTCAAGGAGGCCATGTGCAGCATCAAAACTTGTGGGACACACAACAAATGTGCTAGGAGCTGAGATGGGTTTTGAATTCCAGTCAAAAGCTAGTGCAGAAAGAGATGCCTTCTCTTCCTGTCCTTTCCACACCTTCTTACTTGAAATGGATAAGAGGGATTGCAGATGCCATACTTACTAGGGTTTGCTGGACAACAAACCATTCCAAATTTATCTGATTGATTTACCTAACTCATGATTTTATACATAAACGATTCTGGCTGGGCTTAGATTGATGAGCCTTCAGATACTGTCCATTTGACACGTGCATCTGGAGTCAGTTGCCGGGTCAATGAGAAACTGCTTGGTTTGCAGAGTGGTCAGAGGGCACAGTTGTGGTCCCCATTTCTACTCCACAAGCTCTTTCATTGCCCAATAAGTTATCTTGATTAGGAACAATAGAAGAATATGAATAAAAGTGTCCAATTTCTCTACAAGCTCAGGCTTCAAACCTGTGAAACCTTGCCCCCAGGCCCACTGAATTAACCCAGGCGAGATGCCAGGAAGTCCACAGCCAGGAGTTGAGCACTGAGTTTTGGACTCTTGCTGAAAGACATGCACAAGAAATCAAGTCCATTTTTTCCATCTGTCACAAATACCAAGATGGCTATGGGACCACCTGTAACTCTTGACTTCCTGCAGCGTAACTAATAAATGTCTTTTTGGTTTAACTCACCAGGGGATGCTGTTTTTGTTATAGTGAAGGAGTTCTAGTAGCTCACTATCAAGCCAAGGAAGGAGCCTTTTAGAAAATAAATGATTCAAGTTAAACTCTAGCTCAGAACCCCCATGCTCTTCGAGCTACTTTCAGTACTGATCTGGTGAGCAGATGGCTCTTTTTTTCAGTCAACTTTGTAGAGAGTCAGCATTTCTCAGGTCTGTGCTTGACTTCCACTTTGAACTATCTGCCTCGAAGCTCCTGTCCAGTGTGCTGGTCTCATAGCAAGACTCAGAAAATGCCAGGCTGGGTCGAGTTCCTTTTTCCACTGCCTTTTCTTCTTGGGCCCTTTTCTCTCCTCCAGCACTTGCCATTCTGCCTAGTGTGCAGCTGCACACAGACTTTGCTAATTGAATACAAGGATAAAACTTTAAACAAGACACAATAAGTACTGTATCAACTAGACAGTCATTTGTCTTAACAAATATCTATTCTTAGATTTTACAGATCCCAAGGAAGAACAGAAGGGCTCCAAGTAATTTATATCTCATTATGAAGTTGTTTTAATCATGTTCCTACATTGGTGAACTTGATGTCTTAACATCTGCCTTACAGGTATGTGTTAGATACACTTTGTTCTGGACAATCAATAAAATGCCACGGGCACCTTGTCTGGGTTTTCTTGAAATGGAATTTTCTTCCCGGGGGCATGGTTTTCAAATATACCCCAAGTATTCCAAAGTCTACCAAATGAACCAACTGCTTATCAACTACTAATACTTAGCTACTATAAACCTGTTTTAATAATGCCAAGGTTAGGGCTATTATACAACCAGAGGTAGCCCTCCTGGGCCTAGGAGTGTGCTGAAATTAATTACTGTGCTAGGTCCTAAGCTTATGAACCCAGAGTTTCTATCTTGATATCATATTCTCACAGGAAGCATCATGAAGGGCCTTGGTCACCATAATAAGCCTGAACTGATATTTCCTCCTGTGCTCTGCCATTCATATATTCATTCATTCATTCATTCACTCATCATGCCTGTCTGTCTCTGTGTCTCTGTCTCTGCTTCTCTATCTCTGCTGTATGTCTGTTTCAATCTCTCTCTCTCTCTCTCTCTCTCTCTCTCTCTCTCTCTCTCTCTCTCTCTCTGGAGGCATTTTAGTGTCCTTTCAGTTGTCATGATTTTGTGGTCCTCAGGCTTCACAGCACCTAAATAATAACAAGCCTATTCAACCAGAGCTATTTTCACTGCCCAGAGAAAGCTGAAGTAAACCAAAGGACAGGTTTTCTTTGTGCTTAACAATATGAACTAACCAGTACCTCCCAGAGCTGTGTCTCTAGTTGCATATGTAGCAGAGGATGGCCTAGTCAGCCATCAGTGGGAGGAGTGGCCTTTGGTCTTGTGAAGATCACATGTGCCAGTAGAGGGGAATGCCAGGGCCGGGAAGTAGGAATGGGTAGGTTGGGGAGCAGGGTGGGGGGAGGGTATAGGGGGCTTTGGGGATAGAATTTGAAATATAAATGAAGAAAATATCTAATAAAAAAAGAAGTACTTAAAACAGAACGGACCACTGTAAGCAGACCTGAACCCAGAATTTGTCAGCAAAATGAAGTGTTCCATAAAGAATTCACTTAAAAAGGAGGAGGCCCCAGAAGGGAGGGGGGAGTAGAGAGTCAGATTTGACCTCTTCATTGTGCTGCATGAAACACCTCCTGAATATGTAAATGAGGTTGGGTAGAAACTGCCTTCATGTCTCCCATTTTGACTTCAGAGTCTCACCAACAGGACTACCTAAATATGGGCTGAACAAAGACAACAGGACAACAATAGACACACTAACAAGGACAGTGTGTTAGGGGAGAACCCAGGGGGGCTCTACCCTACACAGAACAAACAAAAACAACCAAATTAAAACATCACAGAGAATGAGAGAATCATTCTTCCTTAGGGATGAGCACACTTACTGGTTATCTAAATACATGTGAGGAACATCACGTAGACTGAGCAGGCTATATTTATGCATTTAGGAATACATGTTAATGAAAAAAAGAGGTGATGAAGTTACAAAAACTAAAGGAGAGGTGTATGTGAGGGTTTTGAGGGAAGAAAGGGAAAGGAGAAATGATGAAATTATATTAAACCTCAAAAAGTAGAAAAAAAAAACCTGTCTTAATTAATGCTCAGATACAGCTGAAGCTGAGAAACAGTGGGATGGGAGCTTTCTATTCAAAGAAGACCCAGGGAGCAAGACCCACAGTGCACAGCACTGTGCACTACCTAGGAAAGCAGTGCCCTGGAATCAGCCTGTACTAGTATGGAAGATGCAGTTGTGTATGTCCCTTCTTGGTGTTCACTGATGCTTGGTGGGTAGCTGAAATAGAAGAGTGCAGTTATAATTGATAAACTCCTTCTGATCCCAGATCAAGAGCGAATATTTACCAGGACATCTTAGAAAGCAGAGCATCTTAGAAATTAGCATCTCAGGCTCCCTGTCTCAATCAATGCTTTTCTAATTTGAATATTCATGTGAACTGCCCAAGACTCTTACTAGGATGGTCAAACTTTCAGCGGGTGTTCAAGGTACTTTAAAAGGCATCTTCATGCTGTCTGCAGTTGATAACCTGCTGACAAAGGAAAAATTCGTTTTCTCCAGTGGAGTCTCACTGAGTATGTTAACCATTCTTCCAGCTCAGGTCTCATGGCCAGGAGTAGTTGGTCAACACAAAACAAACTCTTGAATTTTTAGAGACCTTTGGTCTCATTTTATTTTTTGGGTACTTTTTTCCTTATTGGTCATATGCTTATATATTATTAGTTTCTGTTTTTGTGGTTTTGTGGTGGTGGTAGTGGTAGTGGTCTCTCTCTCTCTCTCTCTCTCTGTCTCTCTCTCTCTCTCTCTCTCTCTCTGTGTGTGTGTGTGCGCGCGCGCACGCGTTTCTTGGTTTTTATTTTTTTAAGAGACAGAGAGAAGTCTTGGAGTTGAATGTGTGGGGAAGATCTAGGAGGAATTGGGGGAGGGAAAGCATAATCAGAATACATTGTATGAAAAAAAAAGCCAATAAAAATATGCAACTTTATAGAGCAACCATGAGGAATAGAATCCAAAACTCTCAGTAGATGTCTAAAGCCATGAAGGAGAGAGTCTACTACATAAATATTGCATTTTGAGACATGAGAGTAAAGTTTGCATATATTTAATTTTTCTTTGTTCCTTTTTCATGATTTCACAGGTACAGACTTATTCTTGCCAGAGATTTTAGCATTTTTTTTCATATTAAGTCAAGAACCTTTTTAATGAAAGAAAGCACCTTCTGGCTTCCTTTGCTTGTCCAAATGGGCAGCACGATGACTTTTGTACTTTGGAGTCATTATTAGGTAATGTATGGATTCCCTGAATACAAATATTGAGACCCTCAAGCAATCCAATATCTCACGAATGGGCAGGTAGCATATTTAGCATGCCTACAATGACCAAAGGGATGGCCTATGTTTTGTGATACTGAGAATGATGCACAATTTAAAAGTGAGAAGTTGTTCCTGGCTGGCATTTCCCATTTTTGATTAGAGCTGTCTTTGGGTGCATGAGATTGTAGCAAGTCAAACTGCAGCTAAAGGGGGGTGGGTATTATGTGCTGCCACTGCTGTGCTGTAGTCACACCGAGTCCTCTCACTGAATGTCCCCTAAGAACCCTGGGTCCTTATACCCATTTCTTCTCTTTAGCTTGCATTGGTTATGTTACTCTTTGCTCTCACTGATAAAATCAAATTCAATCTCTACTATGTTAAGAAGAAATAACTATTCTGCATATTTTATTCCCTAAATTCCATCTAGAGTTTTCTTGGGGTGGTTTTTAGTTACTTATTTCGTCTATTATCATTCATCCATTTTTTTTTTTTTTTGGTATAGTAGACTATCACAGTCCAGGCAACTTATAAAGAATAGGTTCTGTAGAGTTGACTTTGGGCTGAAAGCTTTTGCCAGATGAGCATGAGGATAGGAGTTTTGGTCTTCATAATTAATAAGCCAGATGAGGTAACATCGGTTGCTAATGTCAGTGCTCCTACTACTGATGTGAGGGGCAGAAAAATCCCTGGAAGCTCCTGGCTCAGCTAGTTTGGCAGTACACAGCTGTAAACAAGAGACCTAGTCTCAAGAATATAGATGGTCTTCCTTCTTCTTGATTTTCTTGTGTTTTGCAAACTGTATCTTGGGTATTCTACATTTCTGGAATAATATCCACTTATCAGTGAGTGCATATCAAGTGAGTTCTTTTGTGATTGAGTTACCTCACTCAGGATGATATCCTCCAGATCCATCTACTTGCCTAAGAATTCATAAATTCATTGGAAGGTCAATGTGTGGATACTTCATTCCTCCTTAGAATAGAGAACAAAATACCCATGGAAGGAGTTACAGAGACAAAGTTTGGAGCTGAAATGAAAGGATGGACCATCCAGAGACTGCTCCACCCAAGGATCCATCCCATAATCAGCCACCAAACGCAGACACTATTGCATATGCCAGCAAGATTTTGCTGAAAGGACCCTGATATAGCTGTCTCTTGTGAGGCTATGCCAGTGCCTGGCAAATACAGAAGTGGACGCTCACAGTCATCTATTGGATGGAACACAGGGCCCCCAATGGAGGAGATAGAGAAAGTACCCAAGGAGCTGAAGGGGTCTGTAACCTTATAGGTGGAACAACAATATGAACTAACCAGTACCTCCCCTCCCGCCCCAGCCGTGTCTCTAACTTCATATGTAGCAGAAGATGGCCTAGTCAGCCATCATTGGAAAGAGAGGCCCCTTGGTCTTGCAAACTTTATATGCCTCAGTACAGGGGAACACCAGGGCCAAGAAGTGGGAGCGGGAGTGTAGGGGAGCAGGGCGGGGGGAGGGTATAGGGGATTTTCAGGATAGCATTTGAAATGTAAATGAAGAAAATATCTAATAAAAAATTGAAAAAATAATATAGATGGTCAAGATGGACACCCAAGGGTGTATTCTGACCTTCATGTGCAGCAAAAAGATGAGGAAGAAGAAGGAAAAAAGAAGGAGGAAGATGAAGAGGATGAGAGGAGGAGACAATGATAGGATCGACAACATCAAAGAAAGAAAGAGGAAGACGGGAGGAAGAAAAAACAATTTGGCCATTGGTTCCAATGGCTGGGGGTTCCTCTCAAGTCTGAAGAATGGTTTTTCACATGGCATCATTCATGACAGATGGGCGGAGTCTGAGAGAGGACAAGAAGCAAAGAACAAGTGAAGAGCCATCATAGTTTTCATCACAAATACACTCTGGAGTTTATAGTTCCAACATGTGAGATCATGGTGCAATCATGAGGATAGAGGAGCCCTTGCCATCTGACCAGCTTCTTTGAGCCTCTCCTCTCAACACCATCACACTGGGAACTGAGTTTCTAACACATAAGTTTCTTGAAAACATTTAAGTCAGAGCAACCGCCGAGGTCCTAGCCAAC
This sequence comes from Mus caroli, assembly GCF_978045245.1. Taxonomy (NCBI): domain Eukaryota; kingdom Metazoa; phylum Chordata; class Mammalia; order Rodentia; family Muridae; genus Mus; species Mus caroli. Next base: position 91,374,926 of record NW_028227264.1, read on the forward strand.
TCACTGTGTGCTTTGTGTTCCTGAAAAGGTGGTGACGTGAATCCATCTGTGACCCACCCCGTATGAAGCTGCATCAAGTAGGAGCTCAGCGAATGTTCATTAAATCTGTAGATTGCTTCAGATTCATCTAGAAGCTTCTAAAACTGTAGTTATCTCTAATAACACGGATCTGGAACAAATATGTAGGGAAACCCCCATAATAGGTCTAAATGACAAAAAGGGGTGCTTTTCTGGCTATGATCTCTGCCTAAGTACTCAGGGATAACTGAAAATTAAAGGCCATTCCTGCTTGTTTTGTTGAATAATACATCTGCAAACCAGAAAACTGCATGTCTATTTTATTTACCAGCACAAATGCCCATTTGCTCACAGACATAGCTGTTTGCAAGCAAATTTTGTTCCCATGCAAAACAAATGTAAATTTGGCATTAAACAAGTGCCAATTATTTCCTGAATGTGGAAAGGAAAGGAAGGGCGATTTAACAGATAGAGGCTCTGGACGAGGAAGCAGAGAAGGCGGCCTAGCTCAGCTGCACGGGGCTTTTTCATCACAAGGAGTGAATGTTTAATCCGCTTAATTGGGTGGGCATTCACTGTCAGTGAGCAGAGGCCCAGTGTTCCATGTCATTTTCTTTCCCTGGGAGATGGCTGCTGTGACCTTCGACAGTCTCTTCCACGGGCTGCTGGAAAACTGGAAGCTAATTTGGGTTTGTTCTCATGTTTCTTTCATGCGGTGGAGAGAATTCGTTTGATAAGCCCTGTGTCAGTTTTTATTGTGAGGCCTGATTACTGTGATTAATTTTAATACTACTAGTTACCATTTATTAGGGGCCTCTGAGATGCCAGGCAGAAAGGCTGCTTCAGGCTTTGTGTCTCTAACTGAAGTGTAAACTCTCACCATAGCCTTGGAAGTGACATGCCGTGGGCCTTTTGTGCAGCATGGTAGTCAGAGGATTGGCATCAAGTCAGATATAGGCCACTGTGGCTTATACGTGCACTGGACTTCCCCAGGCCTCTGGCTTGTCACTCACCTTACATAGATACTTTCCCTTCTTTCTGTTCTACTATCTATCTCTCTATCTCTCTATCTCTCTATCTCTCTATCTCTCTATCTATCTATCTATCTATCTATCTATCTATCTATCTATCTATCATCTATCATCTATTATCTATCAATCACTTGTCTGTCTATGAATGTATGTATATATGTATGCATCTATTTATCTTCTATCATCTGTCTATCTATCTATCTATCTATCTACTTATCTATTATCTATCTTCCCCATCCTCTGGGCACTTATATATTATACATATATGTATGTAACCTATATGTATTATATGTATATACCGTATATGCATTATATATGATATAATACATGCAACATACTATACATTGAATTACTTTTCTTTTTCCTTTTCTAGAAATAGATATGCATTCAATGATACATTAAGTGCTAACTTGTGCTAGATAACCCAACAGCTGTCAACAAGGAAGATAAGTCCTGGCCTCTTCGAATTCTATGCATCACCTATTGTATACCCGGTGCCATTCTGGAATCTGAAGCAGTGAACAGAATCAGGCTTACCATCTGCACGTGGGTGGTCATGAACAACTAGAAATCTGTAATTAATCTCCATGGAAATAACAGTAGTATTCACTGAGCATTTATTATGTGTGGGACTTTCTTAAGCTCTTTACAGATATTAACAGAACCAATTTCATTGTTTTTTTTTCTTTCAGCTTGGTAAAGGAAGAAAAAAAAAGAGAGAGAGAGAGAAGTAACTGCTTAGAATGAATGGGAGTTTCAGTGTAAACGCAGAAAACAAGCCCCAAGTTAAAGCTCTCTCAAAAATACTAACTGAATGCAGAAAAACCTTTCACGGACAAAGATGACCTCTGAAGATTTATATTTAGGAGCAGAGAGTTGAATATCACAAAATGTCTAACCCCGGTGGGAGAATCCTAAGTAAATGCTAGTGTATTAAAATGTTGTGGGGTAAAATAGCCACCTGTAAGAGCAAAACGTGTTCCACGCTCCTTGCTGTCAGCACCTATATGCATCTGGCTGTGTGTTCTCAGAACAGATGTTTAGAGTGTCTTTCTGCCTTTCTTCTGAAAAAAAAATTTGGGGAACTTCATGCATGAATATAATGTAATTTTTCAAAAAGGCCAATGCGTGGATACTTCATTCCTCCTTAAAATAGGGAACAAAATACCCATGGAAGGAGTTACAGAGACAAAGTTTGGAGCTAAAATAAAAGGATGGACCATCCAGAGACTGCTCCACCCAAGGATCCATCCCATAATCAGCCACCAAACGCAGACACTATTGCATATGCCAGCAAGATTTTGCTGAGAGGACCCTGATATAGCTGTCTCTTATGAGGCTATGCCAGTGCCTGGCAAATACAGAAGTGGATGCTCACAGTCATCTATTGGATGGAACACAGGGCCCCCAATGGAGGAGCTAGAGAAAGTAACCAAGGAACTAAAGGGATCTGCAACCCTATAGGTGGAACAACAATATGAACTACCCAGTACCCCCCAGAGCTCGTGTCTCTAGCTGCATATGTATCAGAAGATGGCCTAGTCAGCCATCACTGGAAAGAGAGGCCCTTGGTCGTGCAAACTTTATATTCCTCAGTACAGGGGAACGCCAGGGCCAAGAAGTGGGAGTGGGTGGGTGGGAGAGTGGGTGGGGGAGCGTGTGGGGGACTTTTGGGATAGCATTGGGAATGTAAATGAAATAAATACCTAAAAAAAGTGGTTTGTTTTCATTTTGCGTTATAAGTGTTTGCTTGTGTGTATGTGCACGTACCCTGTGCATGCCGTACCTATAGAAGACAGAAGAGGACGCTGGATCCACTGGAACTGGAGCTGTTGAAGTGTGAGCAACCTTGCGGGTGCTGGAAACTAAGCTGGCTCCTCTGGCACAGAAACCAGTTAACTCTGGTGGTTTGGTCAACTACTCCCCAACTCCACTTCTGCTTTTAATTTTATTTCTTCTGTAGGCTCAACTACCTTTTTCATTCTTATCATTTCCTCATAGAAAACACTCACTGATACTGTTAAACCTGAGATCACGAAGAGAAAAGACCAAGTCCACGATTGTCCAATTAAAGCAACCTGGGGGGTGAGGGGGACTGACAGAAGGATGCCTCAACCTAAGTCAGGATTTGAGAGAGCAGCAGTTGCTGGCCTCTTGACATCCCTTTTATAGGAGAGATGAGGTGTTCACAGAGGTGAGAGAGTTGGCTCTTATGCTTTGCTTGAAGGATGAAATGAAAGGGACAGAACAACTGTAAGGATGTATACATCGTGTGGATAGAATTGCAGCTTACATCGGATCTAAAAAAAAAAAAAAAAACAGGAACTTATTCTTAATTCCAAATAAGACCCTTCCTTTACAGGGATTTAACCCAGGGCAAACAGAGACTTTTTTTTTCTTTAACTAGGATTTAACACAGGACAAACCGGGAATGTCTTCTTAATTTCAAATAGAAACTTTAACTTGTAAAGCTTAACATAGGACAAGTAGAAATTTATTCTCAACTGTCTTAAGTGCAAATAGAACACTGCAAGTTATACTGTTCCTGTTTTAGTCTCCCAATATATAAACTAAACATACTGGTGGCATATCAAACTCAGGAATCATAACGGATGGAAACATGGGAGCCAGAATAAGATAGTTCCTTTCCTCTAATTAATTACAGGTTTCCCATGATAATGAGAGGAGGGGCAGGGCAGATATTATAGCCCAATCTCCTATTGATATTTATAGTCTTGCCAGTGGTTTCTTTGATCCGGTTTGAAGTAGATATTACCTTGTTACCCATAGTGTAAGGTCATTTCAATCTAATTGTTTCTTCGATATGATCCCATGGACAGCCGAGAAACAGCAAAACAGGCAAAGGAGAAGGAGAGGGAAAGGATGTCCTGTTTCTGGTGGCAGCACCATAAGCTGGAACAGGGAGAGAGAGTCTTAATTTTATTATGAGGGCAATGTAGTAAAATGGCCCATCTTTAATGACTTGCACAAACTTGTTTTTTTTTTTTTCTTAAAAACAAAACAAAACAGAATAAAATTGTGCATGCATTGTAAGATACATCCAAGGCCAAACTTGTGTTTAACCTCCGACAAACACCAGCAGCTTAGAATGTATCATTTGTATATCCTTTGGGTTGATCATTTCCTAAGGCTTTCTCACCTGTGCTTTCTTTGTCTGTTCATCTAACCTTGAATTATTACTATAGGTCAATGTCCTTAAAGCTATTTGGAAGGAAAGCAGGGCATAAATAAACTAATTAAAATATTACTTTTCTTATATCTCATATTTTCCTCTCTTATCCTGTTATCCCAAATTTCACCCATTTTCTCTCAGGCCAGGCCTCACCTGCTCGGGTCTTGTGATTATTTTTCTCTGGACAGAAAGTAAACAATTAGGAGTTGAGGTGGATAAAAGATTTCCATTCCTTGCCTAGGGCAGGCATCTTTAGTTGAATTCTGACTTGGGGAAAGAGCTAGCAGCTTGAAAGTAGCAAATGCTGCAGGGGCCAGCTCAATCCCCGGGTTCTGAGAGCAAAGGCCAATTTAGCCAGAAGTTGACTAGGGGCTGAATTCATAGGTCAAGATATGAATTGTAAAATTAAGTCAGGTTGCCAGGTTAGGCAAAGTGAAGTTACATGCATCCCAAAGACTATAGTCAGAGTGAGAGGCCAAGGGGGATGCTGAGATGCTCTGGAACCAAAGCACAGCATGTGTAGACAATGGCTTTTACCATAGAAATTCCTCCCTCCCCCATTTCCTGGGGATTTCCGTAGACATCATTCCCACCCTTCTTTACCGAATGCAACTTTTCTCATTTCTTGTAACTTCCTCTGATTTCACAAGAATTTTATTTTGTCTTCTTTTGCTAAGTGTTTGGGGTTTTGGTACAAGGCTTAGTCTTATATTCCCCATTTAGCTGCTGGTGGCCTTGAACCTCTTCTGCATCCACCCTACAGGACAGGGATCATAGGCCTACTCCATCACGTTTAGCTTTTCTCAGCCAGGTACCAGAGACGTAGCAGTGAGGAGAGCTCCCTGTGTATTTGATCTCTGGGCTGCAAGACTTTCAGAGACAGAAGCTGGGTTTTCTAAGGATAGATTCAGACTTCTAAAGGGGATCCGTGTTACTTTGTGTCTCCCCCGTGCCCCTGCGGATGGCACATGAAAGCATTCACCAAGAAGGAGCATGTTTCATTCCCAAACTGGCCCCAAGCAATTTCTATGAAATGGTTGTCATTTTTTCAACAAATGTGCTCAGCATCCCTTGTAATGCTAATAAAATTATTATGCCGAGGAGACACTTCTCAAGTCTACTGATAATTTTCTTTTTTCTTTTAAACATCAAAAAGAACTGTATATATATATATATATATATATATATATATATATATATATATATATATATGTTAAGACATACCATCCACCAGACTTTCCTTAAAATGCTCATAGGTTTCTGTTTCAATCTCAGGTAGAAACACCAAGCATCTTCATTCATTCATTCATTCATTCATTCATTCATTTACCTAAGAGAACCATATAGTGAAAAGTGCGATTGCTGGTGATTGTATCAATTCCTTTATAGTTTATTAACAGTGGAGAAACCATTTTGCATCAATTGCCATTCTAGATGGAAAGGATCAAATAACCAGCCTAGAGCCTGGGCATGTGGCTCAGTGATAAAGCAGTTGCCCATGGTGAATGAAGCCCTGCATTCAACAAAGCAGACACAAAGGACTTAACTTGACCCAAAGGACCATCTCTCTAAAAAAAAGGTTTCTAACATCAGAGAGGGAGTGCTAAGTCACAAGGCCATTAGAGAGCTAAGGTCATTTGCCCATGTATACTGAGATAAGAGATGGAAAACACCATGCAAGGCAGTGACAGAATCTATCCTCAGGTTTGATGAGTGATACACATCTTCTGAGAAGCGACTCTACTTTGCCAGGAGGAGAGTTACTGCCTGTTACTGCTTTCATATAGTAGAGAATCATCAATAGGACAAAAAAGAGGTAGATAAACAGAATTATGAGTCAGGCTGGCATCTGGTGATCATTCTATGCTAGGATCACCCACCACCCCTACACAGTGTCTTCAGAGGATTGTACCACTCCAAGAATCTTCTGAAAGGTGAACACAATCCTACTGTTCCTTCCTTAGGAAGATGGGCATTCTAATCCACAATGGAAAGTTCCTGAAGTTATTGTAGATTAGAGTGAGTTTTCAGGCAGGGTACAATTCTTCATTTCTGATCGTTTACGAGGTATGTATTTTTATCTTTAAAAATAAATTCTGGGATTCTTTTCCAAATTCATTTCCTTAGCAGTTCCTAGCACCACAAAGATATTTTAAAAACATATTTGTAAAACTCAATTCAATAGACAGTTAGGAGATATGAGCAGACTCCCGAAGTGGGAAAACAGAACTGAGTTTGGGTGTGAGAGCTCTATGCTTCTGTACTTCTCACACCATGAAGAGGACTGGCACAGGGCATTCCCATGCATGACATGACTCATCTGCCATGAGTGATATTTAACAGTTTTCAGCAGAAGTACATCTTGACCCTGTGGTTCTGGGACAACGTTTCTCACCTCAAGCCTTTCCAGAAGAACATGGGGATGGGGGGACTTGACTTCCCAGTAACATTCTTTTAAAAACCCACTGCCAGGTACATGCTAGAAGTGGGGTTCCTCTTCATCCATTTCTGTTATTTTTAAAAACCAGTGTTTCTCAAACTTCGACTTGATTCTTCTGGGATATTTTAAGCTTCCCACTATGTTGTTCTTCAACTTTTCCCTCTTTGAGATTGGGAGAATATTCCTTTCTGGTGGTTCTCCTAACTTTACAATATCTCTTTCTTGATCAACTGGGCCAACTGTTCCCTCTCCATGGCACTTAGTAAACTAATTCCTTGAGGTAGAAACTGCTATTATTCTCTCTTTACACATGAAAAATGTGAGACTTGTATCACAAGGCTAGCACTTAAAATAGCATCCACTCATTGGAATTCTGTTTCTGTGTTCCGTTCCTACCCATGCTTTTGTTTCTCCAGTGAAGTTGAGTCAGATCATAAGGAATCTTGGAGACCGTTCTAATAAAGACCACACAGCTAAAAATCCTTTATCCTTACATAGGATTTGCAGAGAGTCAGGCACAACCCTTAAGCTTCATTTGTATTAAACTCTCTAAGGCTCCTAGGAGGTAGGTTCAGTTAAGAAAGTTAAGCAATTGGCATGTCTCTGTAGGTAGCATGAATTCCAAAACTAATTTTGAGAAAGAGAGTTAGGAGGAGTGTGACAACGTTCAACTACAGTAAAAATATAAATTCCAGGGCTAGAGCGATGGCTCACCAGTTAAGATGGCTTTCTGCTCTTCCAGAAATCCCAGTTTAGCTCTCCGTACACATGCTAGGCAGCTCACTTGGGCATATGTACTCATGTGTACATACCAACACACAGTCAGCAGCCTGCCACTATACCGCTAAGGATGGTATAGAATCAAACTGTCAAAGCCCTAATCCAATCTGTTTGTGTTAGAGTGGTTGCTTAGTCATTATACTGTTGCAGTAGATTATATGGGAAGAGACAGGGATGGGTGAGAGAGTGCTACTGTGCCAGGCAAGCAAGAGCATATACACAAATTATATATGTTTTCTTCCAAGAAATATGGGGATTGATGGGAGGGATTGTATGGTAAATGGAAACACATCACTATGCTGTTAAGGATGTCATATACTCAAAAATGGCCAAAGCCCTAATTAAGGGTAGGGTTAGAAATAATATGAGGTAGGAATGAATGTAGACTTAATGCAAGTTAAGCATTGCCCAACTACCCAAATGCAGTGGGTGGTTCACTGAAGGTGGTGGGAAACATAGAGTGACTATTTGGGAGAGTCTTTGTCCGAGAGATTCCAAAAGCTGTGTGTTTAACTGTATCTTGAAATTTGGGTATTTAGCCTCTCACTCTGGCTCTGTGCCCTGTGAGTCTTAATTAACACCATTCTCCTGGGTAAGCGGTTACCCTGCCAGGAGCTACCCTGGCCTCTGCTGCTTTCCACAGATGATGCTTACTGCTCTGTCCCTTTTTGCCTGCAGCCCAATCTGGCCAAGGGAAGGATATTTCAGCTGTTGGCTCGGTGGCCACTCCACAATTGCTGTTCAGCGACATGGCAACACCCTTCCCCTTCTGCCAGGCACCAGCTGCTGCATGCTGGGAAAAGATGAACTTAAAATTGTTCTTGGCTGAGTCTTTCAGCAACTTGGCAGCCCTGAACTCATGGATATTTTGCTACTTACCACACCCTGCCTGTCTCACCTACACTTCCTTGACTGATACTAAGATGCTGCAACTAGTGTTAGCTCTGGTAAGTATAGCTCTTTATGGTGGATTTCTTCATCTTGTTGCCTATGAGCTTCTCTTACTTGGCAGTTAACAAATTTGTATGTTATGCCCACTATAATTATTACAGAATTATGTGGGATGCTGCAGACATAAGGCTGAATGAAACATATTTTGATGTTAAGGAACTCAGGCTATTTGAGGAATAGAGGAGGGACTTGATGAATAAGGTAAGGAATGGCTTATATAGCAGTGGGACACACAAAGTATGATGGGGGCAGAAGGTGGGGAGGCACCATGGATGGCAAGTAATGATTAATCCACATAGAAACTGTGCTAAGGTATTGAAGATGGGTCTTCCATGGTAAGGAGACAATGTTTACATAATATCATGGTTGCTTTGAGGGATAGGGAAAGCAGGATGAGAGGGCTTATTTTGGGAACCAGTAGACTGTGCTTTGAGGTTGGATGGAAGCAAGTAGTTCTATGTGTCTACAACACAAAGGAGAGATGCTAATGATGGGTAAAAGTTTGGGAGAATGTTGGGAGGATGCTGAAGGGTGGATGTCAATGCATCGATAAACATAACCAGATGCAACTTTGGAAGGAGAGGATTCATTTCATCTTACACTTCCATGTCATACTCCTTCATTGAGGGAAGTTAGGGCTAGAACTCAAGGCAGAAACTGAAGCAACAAGCATGGAAGGCTGCTGCTAACTCACTCTCCATGGCTGGCTTAACTCACTCTTTTACACAACCCAGGACCACTTCCCTAGGAGCAGCACCACCTATGGTGAGTTAAGCTTTTAATATCAATTATTAATCAGAAAAAACTTCTCACGGACTTGCCTCTAGGCTGGTCTGAAGGAGGCAGTTTCTCAACTGAGGGTCTCTCTTCCCAGGTGACTCGAGCTTTGTGTCAAGTTGACAAAAACAAAGCAGCTTAAGAAGCAAAGGCGTAAATCATCAAAATCCTCAACATCATAATTCTAGAGCTTGGAATTGATCCACAAGATGACAGAAAGACTTTCCCAGGTTTAAATGGGGGTGGAGTGTGTTATATTGTGTTCTTAGATGTTATGCTGCAGCAGTGGGAAGATTAGATGCAAAGAGCCAGAGAGGGAGGAGGAAGCTCTGTTGAGGCAGCCAGGCAGGCAAAACATGTGGAGAATGCATAAAACACACTGTAAAAGTCAAGAGGAATTTCATTCATGGGATTTATAAAAAGGTCAACTTGATGAGATTTGATGACTAAATTGAAAGAAAGGAAGAGATGACAATGATTTCCTAGGCACAGAACTTGACCCACTCTGAAAATAAATTTTCCAAAATATACTTTATTACATTGTCACATTAGTTTCTGTCTTATTTACTGCTGTGAAGAATCAACATGACCAAGGCAAGTCTTATAAGGACAACACATAACTGGGGTTGGCTTACAGGTTCAGAAGTTCAGTCCATTAACATGAAGGCAGGAACATGGCAGCATCGAGGCAAACATGGTGCAGTAGGAGCTGAGAGTCCTACATCTTCATCTGAAGGCTGCTAGCAGATACTGGCTTCTAGGAAGCTACAACAAGGGTCTTAAAGCTCACACCTACAGTGACATGCTTATTTCAACAGGACCACACCTCTAATAGTGCCACTTCCTGGGCCAAGCATATTCAAACCATCACAGCTCCCAAGACACCACAATCAACTTCCCTCAAATTTCTTGTCTTTTAGTTTCTTTTGTTCTAATGTTTTCTAACAATATTAAGTAAATCTTTAAAACCTGAAGGGTCTGTCTTTGGTAAAAACCAAACATCTTGTTGGTGATGAAGGATCTATGGCTGCTGGCCGTAGAACCTTTCTGTTTGACACCCCACTCAGGAATACTTTCAATGTAAAGTCTTTGAAACACTTATCTGTTCCCCGTAGAATATATCATTCTTGTTTCCTTTTTGTAGCAGAAGGAAATGGTCCCAAAAGATGGTAAATCTCCTCCATTGTAACACATCCACCAATTAACTGGATTATTGGCCAGTATCAATTTTCCCTTTATTTGGAATTTTACCTAATCTTTGGATGACATCACTGAAGCCATGGCCATCATTCCCATCAGCCTCTGCGCGTGCTCTCTCTCTCTCTCTTTTCCATTGAGAGTTAATCCTAACTATTTTCTCATTTTGCTCATGGCCTATTAACTCAAGGATTTATTAAGTCACAGCCAAGTGCTGACACTGGTCTAGCATCTGATCTTATGTTAGGGAAGGGAGTAGAAAAAAGTAGAGAAACGCAGGCTCCTTACCTGTGGAGAGAGGAAACAGAAATGAGTACCTGAACAAGTCAATAATCCAGATAACTTTAGAGATAGAAATGCTGTCGAGGAAACAAACAGTATGAGTGTAATTAGAGAGGAGAGGGTGAGAAGATTGGTATTAGCCAATATGGAAGGCCATTTTGAGTCAGGAGTGAGAAAAAAGGACAACAGACAAATGGTGGGCTTGAGGTAGCACTTTCTGGACATATGTCCTAAGAAAGTTAAGTCTTGGGCTTTCCAGTGCAGATAAATGAGCCAAGTGTGTCTGCAGGCTGCTTTATAGCCCCTTGACTTATTTTATTATCTACTTTTCCATATTTGCACTCTGGGGTTCCCTGGCTAATTGGATTATTTGCATACATATTGTTTCTTGCAAAAATTCTACACTCCTGGAGGGCAAAGGAGCATCATATACGTCATTTGTTTTCTTCACAAGCCTAGCACAATGCTGGAAGCTCTACTAGGTGCTCAATAAATTCTCACTAAATTCAATTGAATTTGCAGTAATAGGATTGTTTTTCATAATCTGAAGCAATGCCCACTAAACAACCCAGTGACACCGTTAAGAAAGATAAAAAATATAAATAAATAGCAAAGGTAAGTCTTTTCACAAAGACTTGCAGTGTGCACTTTCATTTTAGTGGCTGTCATTCCCAAAGTTCTTAAACAGTCATTTTTGTTGGGGAAGTCATTTCCTGTGACAGCTATCCAGTTTTCAGTGAGAAAGCTGCGATGCCATTTGTAGCTGAAAAAAATAAGAGAAAGAAAGAATGAAAGGAAGGAAGGAAGGAAGGAAGGAAGGAAGGAAGGAAGGAAGGAAGGAAGGATGGAAGGAAGGAAGGAAGGTATCTGATAGTCATGAGAAAGGGAAATAGCATTGGGAAAGGGGTTCCTGGGGCAGAGAAAGGACCAAGTCATAAACTATTGATCATAATAAACATAGAGAGAGAGATTGGACTTTTACATTAGGTTGGACAGGAAACTCCAGAAGGAATGGATTCAAGTAAAACAAAAAACAAGAGAGTTAATTGACTAAGGTGGCCAATCCTGGACTGAATGAGGATGGACAGGAGACGAGGAGGATGAGCATCATGTTTCTATTGGGAGGAGGAAGGCCGGGTCAACCAGAGGATTATCCTGGATAATGTCAATGGGATGCCCAATCGCAGTTATGGCGTCTTTCTTTGTGTATCCCTCAGTAGGCTCATAGACACACATTTTGACTGCATTAGCTCTTCTTGACTTTGTGTATTCTCTTGGTGTTATAAGAATCATTGCGACTATGACCCCTGCTGTTTCATAGCAACATCTAAAAGCATATTATCATTTCAAAGTGGCCCATCTTTCATAGCCATGATCTTAAAGTTTTCCCTTTCTGTTTCCACTATTTCCTTCCTTCAGGTATTTAGCAAACCATTGTACTATGGCCACCCATTTCCCCCTAATCATTAAATAAATAAAGATCCTACTATAGATGGGGTTCCACTTTAGATTATGAGAATATAGTAGTGAAATAGACAGGTCTTTCCATACAAGAGGCAAGCATACATAGTGGTTAGAAAAGGAAAGGGATTATAAATAAATAGATAAATAAATAAATGCTCTTTTCATAAGAAAGGCCATAACCACCTAGGAGAAAGCAGAACAGTATGCTGAGCTATCATTTTCTTAGTTTTCAAATGGTAAAAACTCACTACAGGGCAGAATATGGGGGAAACATGGCTGATGGGAATATAGATTGGAACACTCCTTATGGAGAAAATTTATGCACAAAGCTTTCAAATTAGTCTAGAAAGTAAGAGAACCTTCAAATGCCTAGAAGGAGAGTATAGTAAAGTAGACCCTACTAGGTAGTTGTCTTATCAGTGGTCTAATGCTATGAAGAGACACCATGACCAGGGCAAGTCATAAAAAATGACGTTTTATTGGGAATTTGCTTAGCCAGGTCAAGTCATAGAAAAGAAGGCATTTAATTGGGGATCTGCTTAGAGTTTCAGAGGTTTTGTCCATTATCATCATGGAGAGGAACATGGTGGCATGCATGACATTGAAGCAGTAGCCAAGTGCCGCATCAAAGCCCACCTCCAGTGACATATTTCCTCAAACAAGTCCACACTTGCTAACCCTCCTAATCCTTTCAACGAGTTCCATTTCTAGGTGACTAAGCATTTAAACACATTACAGTAAATATGGAGAGGGGAGGCACTCTTATTTAGAATACCACAGTGGTGAAACACCCTGTTGGCTTGGACAAACAAAGCAGAATCTGACTCAAAACCAAAGGAAGACTAGAGCTCGGTGCTCTCATGGAGGAAAGTCAAGAGTTTTGATGTGTGTTTAATATGAGCTTCATCCTGTAAAATAAAATTTAAAAAAATGTTCCTTAATCCATATATGCATATTAGTCTTTATTGGTGTGGGCAAGCTGGAAATACACATAGGGATGTGGTAAGTGTGTATATCTTCTGGGAAAAGGAAGGATAATGGGAGACTCCAACATTGTGCATAGTGATTGGCTTCGAAATCCTATAAAGAATTAGTTAATCAAGGAATTGTAAGTCACTCTTCTCTTGTCACTTACACTATTGAGGAAAAATATAAAGGAAAAAATGAGGGATATAACATCATGTCTAATAGGGATGACTACCAAGAATAAATAATACTGAAAAAGGGGAATGGAAGAGGTCCAATTTTCAAGGAAGTTCAAGAAGGGAAACTGATGAATGGAGAAAGAAATTTGGGTAAGTTTCAAAGAGCTTTGTAGCTACCTTGAGGATCTGTGATCTGGGCAGAGAGACTTACAGTGGCAAGCACCAGGTGTCTGGAGAATACTTATACTAACGTATGAATAACTTGGGACTTCAACAGAGGTGGCCAAGGGCGAGACTCTGTGACCCTCTGCCTTTAATGAAACCTAATGAAGGTTTTTTGTTTTGTTTTGTTTTGTTTTTATTTATCTTTTGTTGCTCACTGAACTAGAAGACAATGAAAAACTCATGCTTGAGTAATTTTGGTCCCTTCTTTTCTGGGTTTCCCATTAACCACGACCAACAGTAAAAACACTTTTTCATTCAGACGTTCCTTTCCACACTATATTCATTCTTGACTAAATATCACCACTCATTTGTTTTCTCTTTGACTGCTGTATGCATAACATTAGGTACCTCCACAAATTCAGTCTCCAGCTTTCCTCCAGCATCCCTAGATTGTCATGAATGTGTCCACTTTTGATTATTTGCCTGATGGATGGCAGGGACAGCTGTAGACCCCTTCACTCTCAGCTACATCTCCATTATCACCCTACATTAAAAACAACCTCAGCTGCTGCTTCAACAATAACTATGGTCTCTGAAATGGTCTTGGCAGAGTCACATACCCTGTTCCTTCAAACTCATGTCTCCACTTGTTGAACTTGATTTACCACTAATGTGATTCTCTCATTTGATCCACTGCAATCTCAGGAATTAATCCTGGTCTCTGAAAATCCCACACCCATCTGGTGCCTTAGTGTTTGAATGTTTTATTTAAAAATATTCTAAACTTAATTTTAACTTCATTCAAAGCAACATGGTTCACTCTGTTATTTTTATACATACATGAAATTTGTGGTATGATTGTGGTCTGTGATTGTGTTTGTGATACACACACACACCATCATCATCAAACTTCGTTTTTCATTTGTCTTACTCCCTCAGTGCTGCCTTCTACTCTTTGTCCTCTTCCCTCTTTGACTTTGAGATAACAAATATTCCATTATTCTCTTTGTTTTTCCTTCTCTTGATATTGCTTTCTCCACTATTATGATTCACTATAATTTTATGTTCTGCACTTGTTTATACATGTGTACACCATACCACACATACATGCACACACACACACACTCATACAGAGAACACCACACCCACATACACATAACCCTTACACAAATACACATATACATACCACACTCACAAACATACACACATACACATACATATACACACATTACATACACTAGAGCTACATTTAGATCCTGGGATAGAGAAAGAGAGATATACAGAGAAACAGACACATAGAGAGAGTGTCAGATAGTGATAGACAGACACACAGAGAGAAGGACAGACACACAGAACCTCACAGAGAAAAGAAAGAAAAACAGACAGACACACAGACAGACAGACAGACAGACAGACAGACAGACATAGAAGCACTCTTGGCTTGGTATGGGCTTTTAAAATCCCTAAGTTCATGATAGGACCATGCCTCCTAATGCTTCTAATACTTTGAAATAGTGCTTCTTTGTAGTGACTGAGCATTCAAATATAAGAGTCTATGAGTACCATTATTAGTCAAACCACACACACACCACACACACACACACACACATCACATCCTATAGACATACACACAGACACATACCACATACACACACAAATACCTCACATGCACAGACACACACATGCACACCATCCTTCACACATGAACATACATATACACCCCACCCCACACACATACATCACACACATACATATACACATACACACCATCCCTCCTATGCTCCCTACACATACATAAAAATTTAACCAATATTTTTTCTGACAAGAAAAAACATGTAGTCTATGTTGATCTGGCTTATTTTTCTTAACATAATAATTTTCAACTGAGTTTTCCTTCCCTGAAAATATTGCAACTTCCTCTTTATTTACAACTAAACAAAATTATATTGTGGTTATATATATCACATATTTTTAAATTTGTACATCTACTAAGCCAATGCACACAAAAGTGTCTCAATTCTATTCCCACTTATTGAACCACATTGCTTCTGTCCATGACCAGTCCTTCACTCATTCTCATCTTGGTATAATAGCATCAAAATGAAACTTAGTTCTCTGGTTATATTCCCTGCCTCTGCCCCAGCAACATACATACACACACCATCTTGATTTCCAATAAATATAATTCCTCACGTTCATCCTCGGGTTAAATATCCTCTTTGTGTCTTTCAGGTATCAATCAGAATTTTTTGACAAGGGGTGCAAGGTTCCTTCTGAGGTGTTTCTGTTTATGTCTCTTGGAAAGCAATTCCTAAGCTCATTCTACCTTGTTATCTGCAGGTTGGGTTATAATAGAAAGTAACTCCACTACACTAGGAAGATTCCTGAACTCCTGAAGTTTCCACTGAACAGTTGAAAGAGTTCTGGAAAACTGGTCACTATAATTATCATTTCTTCCCAGCTCGCCTTTACCTCCTCTTTGGCATGTGACAATTTTGATGAGTATTTAAAGTCCTCTCAGGAGTATTTTCTTTCGCTCTGAGTTATGAACTCTGTGTGGAAAGCAAATCAAGTTTTAGATATCACCTTTGGGCCAGAGTGGATGTCAGACAGTCTTAAGGCTGTCCCCATCTCTGTCTGGAATGGCCCTTTCTCTACTGTATGCCAGATGTTGTAGTTTGCTATCAGACATACAGAATATGTCAACCTGATTATGTTATCCAAGGTTGTCATTGTCCATTTTTTCTGTAACTGCTCTATCTCTATTAAAAGCAAGCTATAATGATGCAGAGAGCCCCAGAAGGGACTGGGGATATCTTATTGATGCCATTTATCAAGAAGCTGAGGGCAACACTATAGCTAACTATAAAGAATTGCACATAGTCAACATTCACGTGTCCTTGGAGGAGGATCCATCTCTAGCCAAGTCTCGGATATATAACCCAGTCACCACCATGGTCTTCTAAGACTCTAGGAGAGGATCTGACCAAATAGTTCCTAAAATTTGACCTGCAGGAGCTAGTAGGTAGCAAATGGGCATTGTTCTGCTTTTAAAGCTGTCCAAGTTTTCAATGCTATTATGCAGTGATAGATGCCTACTCCATTATATGGCTGTACTCTAATCCCCCACGGGCCTTGCCTACAATATTGAAGTTCCCGTTTGCTTCGTGTCTCTCCTCTGGCTCTGAAGACAGGCACTGATGATGAGATTTCTCTTTTCATTCCGAGAATCTTCTACAGCATGAACCAAACTCCACAGGACTTTGTTGGTGTTTGGTACAGGTATATTGAATGCATTTTTCTCTTACAGCACTTTGGAATACTCTATACCAATGTGATTAAAGTTCTGATTGGGTTCCAAAGGAGAGAAGTTGTTCTTTTTCAAATGTATGAAAATGAAATGGTTTGGAGCAAGTTGGAAATGACAAGCGTGTGCCGATGTGTACCTAAAGTTAGCTTTTCAACGGCATCATTTTGATTAATGAGAGCCTTCATTTGTTCAGTCACCAGGGAAAAATTTAAAGAGATCTCTTTCCTATTATGGTCTACTTTCAAAAGCACAGCTTCCTCATTATGAATAATCAAACACCACTCAGAAGGAAGGGCAAACTTGAAATGACAAACTTTGAGCTTTTAAAGCCTTACTATGCAAGCGAAGGGAAAGGCCTTGCAATAAAAGCAATGCTATGCTTTTACTTGGTTAATTTAATACTTTGAAAAGTGACACTGTTCTTATCCCAACATCTGGTCAACTAATCCATCTGAGAAGTCTCATGGCTGAGAATATTCCTGTCATCATTTTCTTTTTTCTTTTTTAAGTGTTTCATAAAGCCAAGTCTTGTGCCTCTTTGTTTTTGTTGTTGTGAATGTGTTCCCACAAGATCACAACACAAATTTCAGAAAGAAGTCACACGTCGTTTACCATAATGTTTATTTTTTCATTAGGTAATCAATAGATATTTACTGATGAGAATTAAGTAGCGAGGGCTTCAAAGGCAAACAGTGGAGGTTTGGTCACCTTTCCCAGTGTTGCACACTGTGAGGTTTCAAAGCTGCTTGTATTGTTTCCTGGCACAAAGGTTCCCATAAGGACTAAGAGGCTCTGCAGTCAGATCTCATCACAACTGTCACAGGTCATACTGGATCTCCTGACCAATGTGAGGAAAGGAATAGGCAATATAGATATGAATATTGAAAGGAAAGAAAAGGCTAAATTAAAAAAGAATAGTTCAATGAAATGGCTGAAATGGCTAAACAAAAGTCAATAACAGTAGATTTTAGAAAAGTAATTCACAACCATAAAATTTAGTAAAAATTGAAATGTCAATAGTAGTAAGTATAAAGGATACCAAGTAGGAGTACTCAAGATTACCATGGAGAAAAGTCTGAACTTGAGTAAAGCAGAGAGCATTCTCCCAATCAAGGAAGCCATGAGTGTTTTAATCTCAACAACAGCATAGTTTTTGAGAAGTCGAGTGAAAAGTCTAAAATGTGTATTTGAAAAATAAATGTCATAATAATGGAGACAATATTGTAAAACATAGTTAAGAGCCAAGGGCTAAAGGCTTTCCTAGTGGACACTGAGCCATAGCAAAACCATAGTAGAGATACCAATGATATTATCTTATTAATTAAATGAAGCTAGGGACATCACAATCATGGTCCAGACAGGGCTTGCTCTCTGTCTCTCTGTCTCTCTGTCTCTCTGTCTCTCTGTCTCTCTGTCTCTCTGTCTCTCTGTCTCTCTGTCTCTCTGTCTCTCTGTCTCTCTGTCTCTCTGTCTCTCTGTCTCTCTGTCTCTCTGTCTCTCTGTCTCTCTCTCTCTCTGTGTTTGTCTCTCTCTGTCTCTCTTTGTCTCTTTGTCTCTCTGTCTCTCTGTCTCTGTCTCTCTGTCTCTGTCTCTGTCTCTGTCTCTGTCTCTGTCTCTCTCTCTCTCTTTCTCTCTGTGTGTGTGTACATGTATATGAATGTGAACTATGACACACTGATTCACGAATTTGGATAGAGGGCCTAGTAACAGCTCAGTCAATAACATGCTTGCTTCACATGCTTAAGAACTGGAAGTGGGTTCTCAAAGCCCACACACAAATCTGGCCATGATGCTACAAACACCCTGAAACTAGGAAAGCAGAGCTAAGGCAATCTCCTAGGCTTTCCTGCCAGCCCAGCCCACCTCGTAAACTTCAGGCCAAGAAGAACCCTGTCTCAAAATAGAAAATGAATGGCTCCTGAGAAACAACATGTAAGGCTCATTCTGCCCTCCACATGTACATATACATGTGGGCACATGCACCTTCACATACATGTATAGCTGTAAATATAATAAATATACACATAAACACACCCAGGTGAATGTGCACACTCTTGTACACATATTTAAAGAATCTAGACATGGCCCCCAGTGGAGAGACGTGGTCACCCACCCATCTAAAAATTTTAACCCAGAATTGTGTCTGTCTAAAAGAAATGCAGGGACTAAAATGGAGCAGAGACTGAAGGCAAGGTCATTTAGAGACTGTTCCACCCTGCAATCCATTCCATCTGCAGACCACAAACCCGACACAATTGCTGATGCCAAGATGTTCTTGTAGATAGTAGTTGAGCATGGTTGTCCTCTGAGAAGCTCTGCCAGCACCTGACTAAGACAGATAGAGATACAGTCAGCCATTGGACTAAGCCTGGGGACCCCAATGGAAGAGTTAGGGGAAGAGCTGAAGGAGCTGATGGGGATTGCAACCCCATAAAAACAAACAAACAAAAAAACCAAAACAGCAGTATCAACTAACTGGACCCCTCAGAGTTCCCAGGAACCAAACCACCAACCAAAGAGTATACATGGGCTGATCTGATCAATGGCTTCTGCTATATATGTTGTAGAGGCAGCCTCATCTGACATCAATGAGAGGGGAAGCCCTTGGTCCTGTGGAGGCTTGATGCCTCAGAGAAGGGGAATTCTAGAGCAGTGAGGCAAGAGTAGTTGTGTGGGGGGAGCACTCTCTTAGAGGCAAAGAGGAGGGATATAGGGTGGGGAGCTTCATGGAGGGGATATCATGAAGGGGGATAACATTTGAAATGTAAACAAATAAAATGATTAATAATAAAAACCATCTGAGTGACAAAACAATACGTTCCCCTAGAACCAAAATGTTCTTGAAGGAAGAAAACTAAATAGAGAATAACATACAAATGTAAAAATTATCAGGAAGCAACAGCAATGGTGACAAAATGTCATTGTTGCCAGGGTAGACAAAGGGGTCATTGGATCAGCATATAGAACTCCCTAGACTGACTCACAGCTACATGAAGAACTCACAGTAGAGGCTGGCATTACAAAACAATGACGAACAGAGGGCTCCGGAGATAAATGGTACCAAGAGAGTCATCCATATGGATAAAAATGACTTTTTTATATCATACCACACACAAAAATCAATTCCACATAGCTTATCAGCTTAAACGTAAAAGGCAAAACTATAAAACTTTTTAGAAGCCAATATAAGAAAATAAACAGACAACCTTGGAATGAAGACATATTCTTAAACAAACTTAGAAAACAAAATGTCTGAGGGAAATCACCGGTGCATTTAATTGCGTAGGGTTTGGAGGCCCTGTCTTTATCAACAAAGGCCATAACACAAATGAAAAGCTATTTATGAACTGGAAGATGCTATCAACAGCCATAAATTTTAATGGATCAGAGCTAGGATGTCTGGCCAGCTGTCTGTCTATCTGGAAAGAGAAAGAGAGTGAATATAAAATTAAATAATTTGATACTGCAATACACAATTGTTGGTGTAGTTTAAGAATAAGCAATAAATATGTAAAGAGCTTCTAACCTCAATAATCAACATAAAAATGCAAGTTAAAAGCATATTGTTCATTAATAGTAGAATGGACTGACCAATTGTAATTTGTATATTCAGCAAAGTAGTATTGAAATAATACACTATAGCTCCCTTAGTAAAAGGTGAATTTGGACAAAGAGATCAGGGAAGCACACAGAATGTTCTGTTTCTTAAACAGTGTAGGACTTACTTGGAATTTCACCATGCTATAAATCCTTAGAACTTTTGCAAACCATAGACCTTTGTAGCCAATTGGCTCCCAGATGAGGGTTTATGAGTATTTTTCAGTTGTGAGGGCCTGCTTAGATCTTGTTCTCTAGGGGTATAGACAACAAGGAGGCCTATCCTTGGATAACACATGTAAACCTCTGGATTCCTTGGGCTTAGAAAGAAATAGCTTTCACCTCCAATAGGCTCTCTAGATGCTATAGATAACAAAAGTGTGGTTATATTTTTCTGCTTAAAGTAACTGTGGGGTATTGCTTCCCTAAGAGATGTCAGGGAAACTGTCACGTGCAATGACGTCTCCATGAAGGGTGAAAAGGTCTCTTTCCCTTTGGTTTGGATGACCATAGTCAACATTCATGTAGAACTTTAATTGAAGAGTGCTATGAGGTGATCAGAACATAGATGGGAATGGAGGAGAAGATCAGTACCTGATATATGGGCTGAGGGAACTGGCTAAGTACCTTTGACCCCTTTGGCTTCCTTGTACTATGTGAGGACCCTGCACTGTTCCCTCTGGACAGTTCTCAAAAGACACAGAGTTGACCTGTGCCCGGGTCTTGACTTTCCCAGCTTCTTGAACATTGAAGACTAAGACACAAGGAAATAATGAGCAGCAAACAGAGGTCTCTGTAATTGCACACCATAAGTCTGTTCTTTCAGTAAATACAGCAATTTTTTTTTCAAGACAGGCTTTCCCTATGTAGCCTTGAGCCTTCCATGTCCAAATTCCAACTTCCCAGGTTCTGGGATAACAGGTGTGTACAACCATGCCTGGGCAAGTTCTACTCCTTTAACATGCTTCTTGAGGTTGTTAAGAAAATCAAGTGAGATAATGCACATAAAATGGCCCGACATATCCTAAGTACTAAGCATTAGCCTATCTAGTTATTATTACCTTATTATAGAGTGGAAATAGAAAGTGATTTATTGTATTCTGTGCGTTCCTATTATGGGACTCTCTACATATACAGATCTACTGAAATGTAATCATTGAATTTAGGGGAATTAATTTTTGCCAGATTTATGTTCCATGGAAAATTGCGGGTATTGAACATTTTAATATTGCAGTGTTCTGACAATTTGCTTAGTTCAGAATGGCCATGGGGGCCATCAATCTCTGCCAGGAAGGAATTGTGGAAGCAACTGCTCCCTCTGCCAGTTGTCACACTACACACTGGCTGCTGACCTTGACTCTTTAACAGAGACATCAGACCTCTTTAGTTATTTCTTTGTAGATTATGTTTTCAATTATTCATTTCCATATAGTTAGGAGGGATAGACAAAGGGATTAACTGGGAAGACACGAATAATATTTTCCCACTTTTTATATTTTCTTTTACTATATATATATTATCTATCACAATCAAGCAAGTGAAAGCAGGATGAATTGGAAGCAAAGCTGAGTCCTTGCTTAATAGCCCTACCCTGAGAGTGAATATCCTGGAGTAACCATGGATCTAATAAGAAATGCTGAATATTAGACAGTTTAAAAATAAGTTAGAAATAGTATTAGTACATTGAAATTTGCATCTGTTTGTACTCTATGGGTCATGTTTGGTTCATTGGATGGGGCATTGAGATTTGGAAGATTTTTGTAGATTCTCTTTCAAAAGAGAATGTCGGAAGGCCCTTTAAAATGTAATAGAGAGGGAGACAGGTTGTGTGTCATCTTATGGCACAGTGTCCTGTGACAGCTCAGTGCTTCTCAGTGAGAACAGTGTCTGGCATGATGCTATCAGACCCTGAACCATGCCAACACGTTCACGTTACTATGTTGTCTTCTTTTCGCTCTTGCTTTGATGTTAAAGGTTTCTTGATTATGTTCATTGCGACTCTGTGTCATCGTATACAGACTGAAGACAAGTCAAAACAAAACCCTATGTCTATGGATGACCTGTTTCCAGTTGAAGAAGGAAAAAAAACACTATTTCTCTATGTTTTATGTATTTCCTGGGACCAAAATGTGATTTTCTTTTTTCCAGCTGTTACTGTCGCACAGAAGAGCATATTCCCCACTGAGCAAATGCGCTTCCATTCTGTCCCCATTGTGATGATTTGCTGGCTCTGATCAGCTCCAGGTCTGGAGACTGGCAGAGAATTATTCATATGATTGCCCTGATTTTAGGCTATGCCCTGCGTAGGAATGCTCGATTATCAGTTATTGCCCTGCAAGTCTCTCCTACCCCTGACTTACTCACCCGCAGTGTTCCTCAGCTCACTGTGCTCGGTCATTACATAACTGAAGCATGTTCCTCCCCATTACTGTTATAGAATGTAAGTGTTGTAATCTGTTTACAATTAAGACCACTCCCAAAATCCACCTTTTCTTTATCCCTTCTTCCATGAACTAAAGTTTATAGAGAAATAAACATAGCAGCTTTATTCTGATCCGCAAACAGAAATCAATTTAGATCAAATTCTCTAGTGTAACATGTATTAGCTTGTCACTGAAGACAAAAATTGTGTTTACTTAAAGATGTACCACTTTACCAACTTTTTCAGACCTGCAGTAAATAAAAATGCACGGCTATTTAAGCTTTAGAAACAAAAAATCATTTTGTGAAACCTCATCTACTCAAATGATGAAAAATCATGAAATGAATGTACCATATGCCGAGAGTGACAGGCCTGGAAGAGTAATGAGTTCCAATTTGATGAGCTTGAATCAAAGTGCTTTGACATTAGAGCCCATGTGTTTACTGCTGGCTTATGAACAAAAGGTTTTGAATATAATGTGGAAGGAAAATAGAGCGGAAGGATGTGGTGAGCAACCTCATAGATCTTTTTGTTATTGTGGGTTGAGGTTGTTGTTGTTGTAGTGGTGGTAGTATTGGTAGTGGTGGTGTGTTGGTGTTTGTTGTGTGTGTGTGTGTGTGTGTGTGTGTGTGTGTTTAGAAACAGGGTCTTATTTAACACTAGCCACCTGGAACTCACTAAGTAGACTGGCCTTGAATTCCAGTGATCTGTCTACCTCTACCTCTTGAGTGTTGGTATTAAATACATACATCATCCCATTCAGCATTACCCCTTATGTTTTGAGATAGGGTCGTACAATGCCATTGATGTCCTGAAACTCATTGTGTAGACTAGACTGGTCTCTAACTTAAAGAGTGTCTGTCTTTTCCTTCTGGTTCCACCTTATCTTGAGTTGCTTAAGTAAGCTATATGGGCTGGCTGCTGAGCCTGATTCTAATGTGGATGTGGTGAATCTGAACTCATACTTAAGCTCTAAGCCTCGCCCTATCCCTAAAAGTTTATTTTACTAATGAATCCCTACTTACAGACTGTAGGATACTCAAGCCATTAGGAAAAAAAGATGTTTTCAGTTCAGAATAGGAAAACTCTTTGGCTGGCTGTCTTTTTGAAGATGCTTCTTAGGAAAATAGATGTCACAGCTGCTGCTTCTCACAACCACTGGCCTCAGTTTTACTCTATCAGAGTGGACTTGTGTGTGGAATCAGAATTCGGGAGATGTGTGCTACCAAGCACCAAGTATTCACTTTCAACATGTTATATTTGCTTTCTTTAAAAGTTAATATATTTTGACAAGTGGTTTTGAAATTGTGGAAATCATAGTTTGAAGCCACCCCTGAGCAGGAGTTGTCAGCTTAGGGTCAAAGGTTACCAACGCAAAGTTAAATCTACAGTGGGAGAAAAGAGATTGAGCGCTGTACACCCAAGCACTGTGAAATGTAATTAACTCTTCTGTTCAGGAAGAAAAACAAAACAATAAACAAAAAAACCCAAAACTAATTAGAAAACTGAAAGATTTCATGACCACAGGCTTCATGAAGCTAATTATCAAAAGAAAGAAAAATGTAATATGAAAGTTTGCCATATGCATTTAAGCAAAACATCTTTTTTTAAATATTTTTTATTATGTATTTTCCTCAATTACATTTCCAATGCTATCCCAAAAGTCCCCCATACCCTCCCCCCCACTCCCCTACCCACCCACTCCCACATTTTGGCCCTGGCTTTCCCCTGTACTGGGTAAGCAAGACATCTTAAAGTGACACTCAAAATTATAAAAATTCAACTGATGCAAGATTTAGTACTCAGATGAACTAAAATTAACACAAAGAAAAATATTCATTATTTCATATGCCAATGTAAAGCAAAACAAAAACAAAACAAAAACCTGGTCTTAGTGGGAAATGGCTCTTTCTTCAAGTATATAACTTGATTTCTGTATTACTGCAACTCACTAGAGATTTTAGAAATGTTTGGAACAGTCAATGCCTATAGTTCTATATGTTCTTCCCCATATGTTTCCATGTAAAATGTATTCACTCAGAGCCAGAGTGACAGCTCAGCAGACAAATCACATTCAGTTCTCGAGTCAGGCTTGGGAGGAAATGGATGGTACCATAATAGAAGTGCTTGCCCCTGAGCAGGGAGGACAAACAGGGGGTCTGTCAACGCTTCAGATATTGACTTCACTTGAGAGCATGAAAGATAAAGCTGTTTCCTGCTAGGGGTGGAGCTATGTGGTGTTTGTGGGTGGAGCTATGTGGTTTGGGGGGGTGGAGCTATGTGTTCCTTGGGGGTGGAGCTATGTGGTGTTTGGGATAAGCTCCTGTCAATGCTGAGAGCCAGGGAGCAGTAGCTTCAGAAGTATTGGTGAATTTGGAAGAAAAACCTGGCACTCACATTATGCCATGTAGAACAAAGGCATTGGGGCTTATTATTGGAGCATTCAGGTCTAAGCCCTCTATTCTGCTCTTCTGGTCCTTCACAAATACTTAATTAATCTTCATTAAAACTCTTTTTTTCTGTAACATTGTGGCAATATCTTATAGCTGGCCAATCTGAAGGGAAAGTCCTACAGAGGTTTGTGTGAAAGTGTTGTGTAGAATACTAAGCAGAATATATGCCTCATTAAAATGCATTGACATGCATTTGATCTCAAACATTTCGAATATGCTACAAGTAGCAACATTCTAGTATGCCAACATATAAAGGGAAAATTTCTACCAACAACCAACAAGAATTTTTTTTCCATTTTCTACCAGGATATGGTTTCTTTTTTTTTTTTTTTTTTTTTTTGGTTATTCGAGACAGGGTTTCTCTGTATAGCCCTGGCTGTCCTGGAACTCACTTTGTAGACCAGGCTGGCCTCGAACTCAGAAATCCGCCTGCCTCTGCCTCCCGAGTGCTGGGAGGGTATGGTTTCTTAATACCTTACATTATCAAATAAAATCACTGAAGCAGAAATGATACTTGTTAGCATCACTTTTTGCATATGGAGAAAATGTTTGGCAAGGTCCTCTATGAGACAATCATAATATCATTTTAAAATAAGTATGAATCTGGTGTGCTGAGTCAGGTGTTATAAACGTGCATTTTCTTTCATTTACTTTATCAAAATTCTGAACTTCCCCTGCCTTCCAATCTTTTGACATTTTTCCTACCATGAGAAAAATTAAATTTTAAGTGGAAACTGTACTCGAAATCCACGAGTGACGTTCATTTATATGAGAGGTGGTATTGTAAGCATGCATGTGCATGGATGTGCATGTGTCTATTTCCGCTACCCTGCATCAGAGAGGATAATGTTCGATGGATGGTGTCTTAAAGGAAACACAGTTCTATGCTGGACCAAATCTTTAGGAATATAACATCACTAATTACACTGTGTGCTGAAGCACAGTGCTGAGATCTCTTATGTGAAATAAAAGCTGGTCTTAAACATAATGTCCATGTGCTGTAGAGAGTTCATTAATAAGTAGTATATCATCCACTACACAGAACAAAACATTGTGGATACTGATGTCTCTGGAGGATGTGTGAAGACAGGTAAATAAACATGATGCCCCTTTGACATGATGCTACCACCATCCGATTCCACTTCCTTTAGTGGCATGCCTTTCTGAAAAGTAGGGAGATGAGTCTGTTCTTATGGTGTGAAATTGAGAAAGTACAAGAGACTATGACTAGGGACCCTGGTTCTCAAGTATTTTACTGTTAACATTTCAGAGTATTTTAAAAGGTATTTTAAAAGAATCATCCCTATGTTTTTAGGAAAGAAAATTTTCCTTACAAGTTCCTATCTTACTCCCTCTCGCTTTAGGGTGTGTTGAGCAACTTTCCCTCATGATGCCCCCCTTTTTTAAATTATAATTTTGGTAGTTAACTTCCTCAGGTCTATGAGAATTTCTCTAGGCCTGCTACCTTGTGTGTATACAATTAGCATTGTCTGCTAGGCCACACTTCTCCTACAGGGAACTGCCTTCTTCATCTGTTGAACTCTTCTGACGCCAGCTTCTCACACTACAGGTTAGAACTCTGTTTTGTTTTGTTTTGTTTTGTTTTGTTTTGTTTTGTTTTGTTTTTTAATAATTTCTTATCAGTTAATTTTAGCACACAGGGAAAGCTATTGACCAACCTTTTATTACCAGGCTTCTTAATTGGCTTTCTAATTGGCTCCCATGTTGTGTTTTATTTTTGTATTAGTTTGTTTTTGTATTAGTTTGTTTTTGTTTTGTTTATTTAGTTTGCTTTTTCAGGAGGAAAAATGGATTATTAACAAATAATGAGTTATTTTGCTCTCAGATATCTTCACTTTATATCCTTTTCTTGGCTTATTGAAGCACTGGCACTATATTGAATACTATTACACTCTAGCTGTGATAAGAGGCCTTCTTGTATTGGAACATTAGAGTGATCGTCTTAATCCGCCATTGTTTCATTAGTGGATGTGATTTTTGCCTCCTGTTTCTGTACAGCTCTTCTTTGTTTTGCTACATTCTTTTCTGCCTTCAATTTATAAGAAGCCTTATGTTTAAATAAAGAAAAGCCATTAGGTTTTATGACAAGA
Organism: Mus caroli; assembly: GCF_978045245.1. Lineage (NCBI taxonomy): Eukaryota > Metazoa > Chordata > Mammalia > Rodentia > Muridae > Mus > Mus caroli. The sequence continues at coordinate 91,402,262 of NW_028227264.1, forward strand.
TTAGGTTTTCTACGATGATCACGTTTTACCTTTGATCTAAAATAAGAAGAATAAAAAATTTATAAAAACATTGAAAGTTACTACCACCCAGATGCTGAGATAGTCAATGTAACCAGAGTCTTTAAAAAAAAAATCACATAAATATCATTATTATTCCCATCGCACAATGTCTGTATTCATAGATAGACCTGTTTCTAGTGAGGATGGATCATTGCATATTGAGAATAAACTCTACTTGTTTGCAAGCAATTATGAGTTTATTTTATTGTTGGACGTCATTTACTAGAATATTACTTGGCATTTTACATTTGTCACAATACTGCACCATCACTAAAGACATTTAAGTCTATTCGGGATTCTTAGGGGATATATAAGAATATCCATTTTCCTGGTGAGAACAGGGAGAAAGTGAAGGCATGGGGAACCGAGGAGCTGACAGGTGACAAAACTGAGATTTGAACCCTGGCAGAGGGGAAGGAAAACACTGGAAACCCAAACAGCTGAGCAGCTGAGGGAGCTAAACGCACTCAGGACCACGGGAGGAGGAGCGGAGCCCAGCGCCTCCGAGCCTCAGATTTATGGGGCCTATTTGTATATTTAGGTACTTGTTCTTAGATAGGTTTATGAATGGCAAATTTATCAACCTGATCTAGGTTTGCCTTTAAAACAATCTCGCTGAGGACGGTAAGAGTTTTATATGCTATCCCACTCAAGTATCTTCATGTCCTATTGGAAAACCCTCCTCCAGGTCATGAAGACCGCCTCTCTTTTCTCCTAAAGCATTCGTTCTTCCTCTCACATTTAGATCTGCAAGCCACCTACAGCACGTTGGTTGAAATGAGATCAAAGAAAAGGAATGTTGAATCATTTTTCCATATAAATATCCGTGTTGAATCCAGCGTTAGTTCCAGAAAAGACAACCCCCCTTTCTCCGAATTGTTAGCCTCTTCATGAACTCGGAAACTACGTGTTTGTGGTTCTGGTAACTTCATACTATCAATTACTACGGGTGTGTGAACAGGCATAGATGCAGCTAATTCAGGGGTTTCTGTTCTCTTTTCCTTCTGGGGAGATGGGTGTGACCACTCTTAACCGCGGTGGTTTAGAACAGCACCCATAAAGGCTTTTGTCCTGAAAGCCTGATTAGCATCCCTTAGTATTACTGGGATGTGGAGTATGCAGTCAGAACTGCGCTCTGGACCACTCTTGTCTCTCTTCTGGCCTGCTGATGGCTCCTGAGTTGGAGTTTCCTCCACCAGCATACAGCATACTCTCTTTCCTCAGGCTCAAGGGCAAGAGAATCAAGCACAGATGGAGACAAAACTTTTCTTCCTATTGGTCCACTTATCCCAGGTATTTGGTTACATGAATAAACATCTGAATACTTTATTCTTTTTTTTTCACACTCATCTCTCCAGATTTCATTTCTGCCTCATCCCATATATCTGTGTACCATGCAGCCATTTGTCTGCCTAGTCTTTTTTTTTTTTCCAAATTTTTAAAACTGGATATTTTCTTTATTCATATTTCAAATGTTTTCCCCTTTCCAGGTCTCTCCTTCGGAACCCCCCTCTCCCTGACTCTATGAGGGTGCTCCCCCCGCACCCACTCCTGTCTTCCCTCCCTCAAACACCCTCAGACACAAGGGCCTCTTCTCCCACTGATGTCCAACAAGGCCATCCTCTGCCACATATGTGGCCAATGCCATGGGTCCCTCCATGTGTATTCTTTGGTTGGTGGTCCAGTCCCCAGGAGCTCTGGGGGGTCTGGCTGTTTGACACTGTTGTTCACTCCATGGGGCTGAAGCCCCCCTCAGCTCCTTTAGTCCCTTCACCAACTCCTCCATCAGGGACCCCGCACTCAGTCCAATGTTGGCTGCCAGCATCCACCTCTGTATTTGTCAGGCTCTGGCAGGGCCTCTCAGGAGACAGCAATATCGGGCTCCGGTCAGCAAGCACTTCCTCACATCCACAATAGCATCCAGGTTTGGTGTCTGTATATGGGATGGATCTCCAGGTGGGGCAGTCTCTGAATGTTTTTTCCTTCAGTTTCTCCTCCACATTTTGTCTCCCTATTTCCTCCTGTGCGTATTTTGCTCACCCTTCTAAGAAGCAGGAGTAGCTTACTAATGTTCTTCTCACGTATACATAAATACTGTTGTAGATTTTCAGGAAGACTAAACTGATTTTATAGGCCAGTCTTAAGAGAATTGGTCTTTTACATTATTACTGCATCTTCCAACTTGAGCTACCTTCATTTTGACTTTCTTTTAGGATAAGGATCTTGCATAGTTCTTGTGTTAAGTCACTGCTGAATCAGTGGTCTTCCTAAGTTTACTCTCAGTGACTTATTTCTAGGTGATTTGAGTTTTTTTCCATATGTAATTATGTCATTTGAAAATACTTAGGATTTTGTACTTCCATCAGTTCTTATACCTGTTTTTTTAAAACGTCAAGTACAATATTAAAATAATAATTGATATACTTGTCTATATTCTGTTACCAGAAAAAAAACTTTCAGTAACTTATTATCAAAGATTTGTTTATTGATAATGAGTTATAGATACTATTGTCAGATTAGTTTTTTCTATTGCAAACTTAAAAAAAAAACATCAATTAACACTGAATTACATAGAACTAAAACATACTTACATTATATATATATTTATTTTCATTTTAAAAAAGATAATTGCAGTGTTATGGTTGGATGCTAGAACTTTTGCATGCCAAGAAAGCACTCTGCCACTGAGCTATATCTACAGCTCTTAGTTTTAAAAATTTTTAGAAATATGTATTTATTTATTTATTTTATGTATATGAGTACACTGTCACTGTCTTCAGACACATTGGAAAAGGGCATCAGATCCAATTACAGATGGTTGTGAGCCTCCATGTGGTCACTGGGAAGTGAACTCAGGGCCTCTGGAAGAGCAATCAGTGCTCTTAATTGCTGAGACATCTCTCCAGCCCAGTTATTATTTTTTTAAACAACTATTGCATACCGGAAGTAGGCCTGCTTACTTGTGAAGGCCAGTTCTTTCTATACCACACTGTATACAACATACAAATATCTGTTTATAACTTCATTAATATTCATAGACATATTGGGAAAGTAATAGTCTGGGCTCTTATGGTTTACCAGCTTCATAAAATAGTTTAAGATATTTTTTGTTTGACTAAAATGTTTGAATAAGATATTTTTGAAGTTATTTATTTCTGATATGTGCAAACCATCTAGGTAAGTTATTTTCCTTAGTTTTTCAATGAGAAACACTTTAAAGATGAATTTGATTCATTAGGTATTATTTAATAATTTTTGGGTTTTAAGAGGGTTATTTTCCAATGTCAGTTCTGAAAAGTACTTTCTATAGATTTTTTTTCCTTTCATCTAAAATTTCAAATGTATTGAGTATGTTTGGAATATTCCTTCCTTTCTCTTTAATTGTGTGGATCTGGATATGAATTTCCTATCTTATTAGAAAGAATACATGTCTTTTATGTATTTAGAGTTAACCATTTCATTATTTTCAAACAACAACAACAACAAAAACAACAAACAAAAACAAAACAAAATGAACACCAACTCTGAAGGTTAAGGGTGTGTTTCCTATCTGAAATATCAGCCCTTCGGAAGTAGAGCCAGAAAAATCTCAGCGAGTTAAAACTAGTGAATTGCAGGCCAGCAAAGACAGCATAGTGCGATCTTGTGTCAAAGCACCTCCAGAAAGGAAGCTTGAGAGTTTGCTCTGTGGTTAAGATCATTGGCTTCTTCTCCAGAGGTCCTCGTTTGATTATCACCACCTACATAGCACTTGACAACTGTCTGTAATTCCAACCCCAGGGACGCTGACTCCCTCTTCTGGACTCCACTACACAAATGAGGTGCACAAACATATTACACACATTACATAAAACAAAATGACAAAAAAAGAGATCACCCCTAATATCTTATGGTTATATTATCACTTTTTGATTGTGCTCATTTTGATGAAAGTAATTACAAATTGTTAACCCCCCCCCCCAAATCTGAAATAAGACGTATAACACTCTCTCCACTATGAGACACTATCTCAGGTAATTTATTAGATTGCTCTTCCCTGGTGGAGACAGGTCAGTTGGTGGCTGTGACCTTGATTACACTTGCCTTCTGGTGATCTGGTTCCTCACAGACCTGTGTCCACGCATTGCTTATGGACTGTGTTGGCTTCATTTTGGCTTGAACTCTGCGTATTTTCTTGTTTATTTACACATATTGACTAGACACTTTCTGGTAGCTTCTTAAAAGTAGGCTACTCAGAGATGAAATGTTAGAAAACGCACTTCTCTATCTTCCCACTGAGAATGAATGGGTGTTTGAAGACAGAGTAGTGGGAAAGGGAGGAAGAACTCAAGCTGTGCTGTCCCGGTGAATTTGAGTGAGCTGCATGGTCTAATTTTGTCAAGTTAAAATGGAACACTACTGGTAAGCAATGTTTAATACAAGTGATATATAGTCACAAAGAAAGAGATTCTACATACTACTAATAAAAAGAAAACCCAAGAGAAAGAAAAGGAGTAAAAACAGAAAAAGAAAACCACTTTTGGCTTCAAAACTTGCAAATTATTTAGTACCACTAATAGGTAAAGCGATAAGGAAGGGGACAATATCCTTTTACCTCAACACTGTAATATTCTATACTCACAAGAGTGTGTAGAAATGGGCATATCATTCAGACTGTAGAATTAGAATTTCAATTAATTTTTGAAATAATTCTTTTTTGAAGCCTTTTCCTAGAGGAATATTTTTACATTTTGCATCTAATAGGAGAAAAATAGTCACTGCAGAGTTGTTGGTATTCACCAGACACTGGGCAATAACAGAAAAGTTTATCATTAGGCAACTGGGATGCAGATATTCTGAAGTGGTCTCACAGTCTCTTATTCTTTCACTCTATATAGCTACAAAATTAAATTGACAGGCAGATAAAAGAGATATTGCCAAAATGCAAACACACTTAAGATTGCTGATATGACAGGTAACTATTAACAATTGCACACTGTCTTATTACGTTATAAAGAGAGGTATCCAAGAACTATTTGCCCAAGTTTTGAGAGTATTTTATCTTCGGGAGCAGTATTTACATTTTATGATATTATTTGGCAAGCTTTTTTATATGATTCTCCACTGTAGTTTTAGTGTGAGAAAATTTTATGACATAAAAATGGCAATGAAGACAGATTCTTCTAGATTTTTCTGGATTATTCACCCCTGAGACCTTCTTGCCCATTTACTGCCTTGTCTCAGGGTATGTATATGCCTTTGTTTTGCTTTGGGAGTACACATGAGAATAATTCCTTTTGTTTTTTGATCTTTGAAGACAATAATATCACAACTCTTTCAACCTTTTCCTCCTAAATAGTTACTATTTCATGAATTCAAAGAAAAGTGTTAAAATAACATTTTAAATAACCATGAAATTCAACTAATTAATGTTTTAGATATGATATTGTCCTTTACTTTCAGGTATGAGCTAGAATGGGAAATGTCTTTAGCTATAAAGTAACTTTCCTCATTAATTTTGTTTTTTTGAGCAATATTGGCTTAAACTTAACTATAAATAGAGACTAGGCAGAAAATTAAAATTATAGATACTAAGTAATAGAAAAGAAAGGAATTAGGGAACAGAAGACAGAAAATTGAAGGAGTAATTTTGCCTAGCATTCTTTAGGCTATGGGTTTGATCCCCAGAACAACATAACCTGTGTATGATAGCGCATACCTGTATTCTTGGTGCTTTGGAGGTAGATACAGGTAGACCAGTTGTTCAACATCATACTCAGTTGTACAGTGAGTTATAGGCCAACCTGAGCTCGAGACCCTGTATGGATGCATGCATGAATAAATAAGACAGAAAATTAATTTATAAATCACGTTTACTATTTTTGATGGCCAATTTCGATAGTCCACTTCATTGGACTGAGAAATGTCTGAGATTGGCAAAGGACATCTCTGCACATATTTATGGAAGTAGGACTACAAGTACGTTTCAAAAGAGAATGACTGAGGCAGGCAAAACCATTCTAAATGTGGTGGCACCATTCCATTCTCAGTCTAAACTTAAACAAGTCACAAATCTCTTCTTTAAATTATTAGCCTCCCAGGAGGTGTATTGTGTTTATACCACACAGTCTCCGAGTGGCCTATGCTTAGTTTTAGCTGAGACTGTTGGTCATGACTGTGCTATAAAAGGATCCAAGAAGCACAGATATACAAAATATACCCCTCATTAAAAGGGGAAAACATGGTAATAGAGGAGCTGGATATAATGAAAAGGAAGAAGGAAGGAAAAAACCGGGTTACACAGTCACTCTTTTTAGATTTTCTGGTCATTATAAATTGACCTCCTCTGGTAACACACTGATGCATCTGAAAGTGTAGACCAATATCCTTCTTCTTGAGTTACTTTTCCCGATCATTTGTCTCAAAACTGAAAAGTGTAACTATATGCATTGTTGAGCTTAATCTGTGTACCTCCTAAAGACACTATTCCAGTTGTCTCATTTGGGTGGAATTACCACGGAGTAGTACCTTCCTAACATGTCAAGAATCCCTCTTATATTAACAACATTCCCTGATGCTTTATATATATATATTTTTTTTCTGCATAGGAAGAATCTGGTCATTCTTGTTTAGGAATAACTGCTGCTAGGCTTCATTTAAATATTTATGAGGGCAGAAATGTAAACTGTGTCTTGTGGGGGAAAGAAAGCATGCTCTCCTGCTTGATTTTTCTCAAGAGCTTTAGGAAGCACTCCCCACCCCCTTGTTTTCTATTCTAATTTGTAGAGATACAAATTTCATTAATATTTAAACCTAAATATTAAAAGAAACAAAGACTGATGCTGTGTGTCTCTTTGTAGAACTGTGCTTTCTGGGCCCTTTGTCAACATTGTTTCTTGACAGAAAATCATCAGTCCTGACCAGAAAGCTTGAACAGAAACTCACATAGGCTCCTGGGGGAGAGCGTCACTCAAACAGAAGCCAACAACTGGGAAAGAGGACAATACTTTGAATGAGAGACTTGTAAGAGGTGAGTTCAAATTGTGAAGAACACAAGCATGCTTTAGCCACATTCCTAGATACATCATTAGACAACTTTGTCATTTTGGGAGCACCATAGAATGTACTTAACACAAATTAACAAAGGTACAATGTCACTTGTGGTTGTCATCTTCTAGAACCATATTTTAAGCCTGGTCTGTCATTGATTGATTGGCATGCTAATGCTTAGTGCATAGCTTAGGGCACATTGGAACACAAGAGAAGATGGTGCGACGCTATGCACAGGTAAGGTAACAAGGATCCATTTCCAAAGACAAGAAGGTCATGGAATAGGTCAAGTGAGCAGGCTGAAGGTGAAGTCTCAGCATTCAATACAAAGTGAATAAGTTCAGAACTGGGCATGGTGAAGATAAAGTAATTCCAGAACCTGGCAGGCATGGGCAGGAAGATTGAGAGTTTGAAGCCAGCTAGAGCTACAAGCCAAGTTCCAGTCCTGTCAGGACTGCCTCATGAGACCCCGTGTCAAAAAAGGCAAGTTTGAATGACTAAATGTATAAATTATAATTTTAAATATGGTTCAATATTTCAATACAATTTAAAATTATAAATCTCCTCTGATGCTCTTTTCTATTAGACATCATATGCAAGATAAGACAAGGAGTGGACAGAAGACTATCTACCTGGGTGTTCTAGCAGGGAAACTGGCCATCTAACAATTCTAAGGTACTTAAAAAAAAAGAATGTATAAAATGATTAAGCATTAACTAGTGTAGTAAGAGAAGAAAATATTCTAGGAAGAAAATGCGCCGGTCAGTCATTCTCACAGGGATGTGTCAGAGCTGGTGCAGTCTCGTGGAGATGAGGGCATCCCTCTGGGCCTGATAATAGTGCACTTCAGAGTGTCTTCCTTGACAAAAAGTGAATCCAAAGAAGGTTCTTGTGCCCTAGTTAGTGTGCAGATCCAACACTCAGCAGTGCCCATGAATAATAGGCCTTCAATATATTGGGTAAGTGACTATATAAATAAAATGTTTTCCTTAAATCTGAAGGCTAAAATTGTTCACTATTTCCACAGTATTGGGTCTGAGTTTTGGTTATATGTCTATAAAGTAGACAATTAAGCCTTGAGCTTTGTTCTTCTTACCAAGATTTTTGAGTGTCCCAAAGGTGTGGTTAATGATAAAGGCACATTAGTATAATTTTCTATCCATTTATCATATTTCCATCACAAATTAGACCTCCAGTACAGTATCTATGAATAAAACATGTTAATTTTAATTAATTAACATTTTGAAGTATTATATGCTTTACAGAGAAACTTTGAAATATGAAAATATAGAACAATACAAAATCCATTTAAAAATGTGTATTGATTTAATTGATCATTTTCCTGATACGTCTTTGATTTAGTCTTATAGATTCATATAAATCAATTTATGAGCAAATGATATAAGTGCAAACATATTCATATACATGAAGAAAACAGACATAGACACACAGAGACAAACACACATGTACAGAGATGCACAGAGAGACATAGACACAGAGAGAAACACACACAGACATACAGACACACTTGAAGTCATTTTGGACATTAGACTTTTCTAGTATCGTTTATTTTTCTGATAAAAATCTCTCTTTAGCTGCAAAAGATCTAATCAGACATTTATCAGAAATACTAGATTGTTTTATTAATAGTCTTTTTGACTATTTACCTTTTTTCTTTTTCCCTCAGCAAAACAGGGAAATGATCCGTACCATTTGATTCACTGGTCTAAATGCAATCCTCACGATGATTTTTGTACTTTCGAGTATAGTTTCCTCAGCAGCTTAAAAGAGAGAGAGGAGAGAAGGAAAAGAAAGAAGGAAGGGAAGGAAGGAAGTGATAAAAGGAGGAAAGAAAAGAAAAAGGAAGGAAGGTCTGATATGAGATGTATCTAGTTTTGTTTCTGGTTGTCCTGATAAATTACCCCAAACAAGCAACTTGGGGAGAAATGATGTATTTGGCTCAGCCCCCTACTCCAGGTGACATTTCATCATTATGGAGAATTAAAGGCAGCAGGAACCGGAAGCAGCCAATCACATTATTACATCTATACTCAAGAGCAGATACAATGAATTAATACATGCCCTCAGTGCTCAGCTCCTCTTCTTTTGAATTCAGTACAAGGCCTATCCTATGAAATAGTGATACTCACTCAAGGTGTGTCTTTGACTATCAATTAACCCAATTACAAGAAGTAATCCCTCACTGAAACTCCCTTCTTAGGTGATTCTGGATAGTGTTGCCATGTCGACAGTGAAAAGGCAACCATCACGAGGGACCTTCTATTTTCTCCTTTTATTGAGTTATTGTTTGTTTGTGTTTGTTTTATTGTTTGTTTGCTTGCTTGCTTGTTTTGGTTTTGGTTTTTCAAGCCAGATTCTCTTTGTAAGTACTGAGTATTCAGGAAGTTGCGCACTTTGTAGTTCAGGCTGGCCTCAAATTCAAAGGTCTGTGTAGCTCTGCCTTCCCAGTGCTGGGATTAAGGGTGTATGCAACCGCCGCCCAGAGTCTCCTGTTTTCTTAAACCAAGAATATATTTAAGAGTGATATAATAAGAATTTTAATGGATTCTTGACTTTTTCAGAGCTTTTGTTTTAAATCTGTATGTCCAACAACTTCCATTTATAATTCCACAAGACAGTGGGGTTAAGAAGACAGACAATATTCAGTGAGTTAAAGTAAATCCAATGTTTAAAACTCTAATTTCAATTTTTCAATGCCAATGGCATTACTGCTGGCTGATTTCACTCTTACTTTTTGTGGGTTTGCCAGTGCTAAGCAATGTTTCTATCACACAGTACGCATCCTATAAATGCTTGTTAAATAAATGAAAATGCAGACTGGATACAAAAGACATCATTGAAATTTTATATAGGTCAATTGCACTATAATTAGATTCTCAGACATGATATGCTGCAAAGACCAATAATGAGTGATATTAACCAGCCTTATTATTTGGGACTGATGGCATATCTGCTCTTCCTTTGATGACTCCCATGCCACAGCACTAGTGTTGCCGTTTGATAATGAAATGTTGCATTTTCTAGACAGTATGCCAGACACAAAGTAAGTGGCTTAAAAATAACATCCAAGCAGCCTCACTAAATGAGTCTGCTGTCCAATGAAGACCAAATGAAATGTTTAGTTTTCTGGCTTAAATTATTAGCTCCAAGGGTGCCCTATTTTTATGGTGTATAAAGCATTTATCTGCCTATAAGTTCACTCATTGGTTTAAAAATACAAGGTTTATAGGAATAAAATAAAATAAATAGGATAAATAGCTGTTTCTCATCTGTTGTCTTCTCTTTAAAGTATGATATTTAATTCTTCAGCCAGAATGAATGAAATATGTCTACTTGGGTGAGCAGAAAATTGGATGTAAGGAAAAATGCCAAATACGGTTTTACCTGAAGAATGTATATAAGTATAACTATATCTATATCATCTATATCTGTATCACCTATATCATCTATCTCTATCAGTCTGTCTGTCTGTCTGTCTCTGTGGCTGAGTTTCTCCTAATCTTCACTATCATTTCTTCTCTCCTCTCTTCCTTTCCCATATTTTTCTATATTCATATTTGCATATATGCATGTAGCTAGTGTACTACTTGAGAGGGGAAGCAATGGAATTTGCACCTCCTGCTTATCTACTGTGTACTGAGCTTACCTCATAAAAACCTTCACTCATATAAAATGATTAGACAAAATTAGGCAGTGGGGAAATCAAAGTTATGAGGTGTGACTTATCTCTCTGTACATGCAGGGTATAGGAAGCAGGAGATGCACACAGTAACTCTTCAGACATTTTTGCTTCTCTACTCTAGAGTACTGTCATCAAGTCATATGGAAGCACTGCTCCATATATATATGTGTGTGTGTTTGAATGTGTGCATATGTATATATGTGTATAAATGTGTACATATATATACATGTAAGTTATGTATATAAAGATATATGTGTATGATACATATATGCACTATAAACATATAACATATGTGTATATAACATTTATATATATATATATATATATATATAACACATACATACTCATATGAATATATTTAACATATTTTTTATAGGGAGCAAGGTATCCACAATGACTATGGGTGACAGCATTTTAGACAGTTCTGTTTTACCTGAGGAATGTATAGAAAAAAATATGTGTGTATATGTATGTATATATGTGTATAAGTATATATTTATATATGTTTTTATAAGTATATGTATATAAGTATATACTTATGTACATTTCTCAGGCAAATGTGTACCTTACCAACTTACACATATATATGTACAAGTATACATATAATGTATATGTAAATATGTGTACATATATATGTATAAGTACATATATACTTAGGTATATGTATGTGTGTAAGTATATATGCATGTGTGTATATATATATATATATATATATACACATATGTATATAATTATAATGTATATATACTTATATATGTTCCTCAGGTAAAATAGTACTATCTTGAGTACTGTCACCCACAGTCACATGGACACCTGCTCCATTCATTATGCAGTTATATAGAAAAGAGAAATCCTGGTATAGCTGATACCATGGTAAAACAGACTCAAAGACTTCAGTTTCCGTTCTACTTGTAAACTTCAAAGAACACACCTTTTCTCTCTGGAATATTGAGGAATAAAGATGGAATTAAAATGTGACCTTTTCTCAAGATAGCTTGGCATCCTTCCCACCCAATTGAAAGAGCAAAACTGTATGATCTCCAATGATCTGTTTAGTTTACAGAGCTAAATTCCTTTCCTCATAGGACAATCAATACAGGACAAATTCTACAAGCTGTATCTCCTGTGAGTCCATGTGTTTGAACCCTTAGTCCTTGGTGGTGCTGTCTTGAGAGGCTGTGAAACCTTGCTGAGGTTGGGCTAGGCTGGAGGAAGTGGATGCCTTGGCAGGGGAGGTATTTGGGTTTATGTCTATTTCCTATCTTGTTTCTGCCTCCTGGTTTGCAGAGATCTAAGCAGGTCCTCTTAACAACCTGCAAGGTACTGTGCTTTCCATGCCATGATAGGTTATCTCCCTTCAAACCAAGAGCCCAAATCAAGCTCTCTTCCCTTGAGTGGCTCCTTTTCAGTCATCTCACCAGTATAATGAAAAGGTTATCATCATACCATGTACATAGATAACAGTTCATTAGGCACATTTTTTGTCAGATGTGAAAGGACAGGGCTGTACAATCAACAAATCTTAGCTTTACTGAAACATACATTAGAAATAAAAGTTCAAATCAAATGGAACATCAGTTTGTATTGCACATGGACTACAGCAAGTCCTACTCTGTCCATGCCTATGTTTCCAAGTTTAATTAATGTATACAAATGTTAATGCATACAAATGCAGGTTCCTAACTTCTCCCATCAAAGAGTTACTTCCTGTGTAGACGGCTCTTGCTCAATTATGGCATGGTTTCACATTATCTAGTGTGATTTCTTTTCCCATTCTTATGATGAAATACTCTGACAAAGTCAACTTAAGAGAGAAAGGTTCCATTTTAGCTCACAGTTCAAGGTACAGTCCCCTGAGAAGCCAGGGCAGCAGGATTTTTGAAGCAACTGATCATCTCACTCCCACAGTCAGGAGACAGCAATGACTGCATACATATCAATGTCCTATCCAAATTTTCTACAGTTCAGAATCCTCTCCTCAGGGAACTGCCCAGCCCACAATTAAGACAGATTTTCTCATATCAATTAATTCCTCACTGGCAAGCTCAGAGGCCCATCTCCCAGGTCACTCTAGATTCTATCAAATTGACAATGAATACTAAACATTGTACACCTTATACCTGGACACATGGCAGCACCAATTGAAAGCTAGGGTGTAAGAGTATCCAGGCTTCTTCTTTACCTAGACCACCATCTTAGTCTACAGAATTCCCAATGCAGAGTTTTCCCTCATATTCCAAACAATCTGTTGTAATTGTGAAAAAATTAAATGACTGGAGAGAGATGGACGTGAACAGACACCACTCTACTACCTTCAGATGACATGTTGTAACTTTATTATTTTTCAAACCTTATTTGTAATGATGGTTCTTAATGTTTTAACCTTCCCTTTAGCCCACCATCCACCAAAGGGAGTGGGAATGAAAAGATACAGGATAAGTGGACCTGTTTAAAGAGATTATTTTTGGAGTAACTCCTGTCTGTGTTGTCTGGAAATGGACAGTTCAGTTCACAGATCAGCAGTGGCAGCTCAGTTCTACTTATAAACAGTTCATGACTACACCAGCAGTCCAGTTCAGTAGAGTCAGGTTAGTAACAGTGGTGGCATGACCTAGTAGAGACAGCCAGGCCTCAGCCTTGGCATTAGTCAGCAGGAGGGATCCAGAGGAATACCAGGAGAAGTTCTCTGCTGTGCCTCTCTTAGGGAAGTGAAGATCAGTGATGTAAGACCCATGAGCATTGCACAGGTAGCTCTATAAGTTACCCTAGCTCAGCCCCCACCACTGTCCATCAAATCCCAATTATACCGTCCAACTATCATGGGTCCTCCAGAGCTCTTGCCTCAGCATGTCTGTCTCGGCTAACATCACTCTGCCAATTAACCTGAGTCGATATACGCAGCAAGGAAGTGCAGCACACCACCAGAAGATTTTTGGTGCATTTCTCCCTATTGAGTCACAACAAATGCAGCTTGACTACTCAGTGTAATACAGACCAATACATTTGTGTTGTTAGCAGAGAATCCTTCATCATGTGGCCTTTAATGTTTATGTGCTTGCTTTAGCAGAACATACTCTCTCCTATGTCTGCTTTAGTAAAAATTCCCTTCATGAGTCAGCCTTAGTCTTTCACCTGTGACCACTTCAGCTATATATTCCTTCATGTCTTTGCTCCAGCAAAGCACCATTCAAAGAACCCTTGAGTTTCCACTTCACTGTGCCCTAAAGATGAATCTCTTTGAAATGAACTAATATACCTGTAACAGTGTCCCAGGCCTGCATAGGCCCTCAGACCTTAGCACAACTGACTTCATAATGGAAGTACCATTCAGGCTGTAAAACTTAGCATGTAGACAGAACTGTATGCCAAAATCTAAAACAAAAACCTAATCCATCAAAGTCCATAGTTCTGGGAAAGTCTCAAAGTGTACTAACATTACATTTTAGTTTCTGTAGTTCCATTTCCATCTAACTGTTCTTGTTAACTGAAGTATGTCAACCCAGAAAATGGATTTTGTGCTTAAAGCTCGTCCCAAGAAAGGCTCAGTGCTATACTGGAACACTTAGTGTAGTCTCTGGCCAGCTAGTAAAGACTTTCTATTGGCTTATCACTTTTCTAAGCAATCCTTTCTGGTGAATACCCAACACAATGCCTAACCATAACTAATGCTGTCATATCAGATATGATATTCAGTGAGTATTTCTCTCCCTTTCTGATGTGCTTCTCTTTGCTTCCTCTACTTCACCACAGTCCCTCTCACACACAAAGGACTTGTGTTTTCTTAAAGAAAAATCCAAGTTCCCTAGGCATCTTGATATTAAGGCAATAAAAGCTTAATGAAACAGGAATAATGATATTATGCATGTTTGGTTTGCTTTGCTTTTGTTTGCAAGTGTAGGACTGTGTTAGGCAGAGGGATTTTTCACAATGCCGAACAGCAAGGATTTGCCTTTCTTGTGGTTTCCAACTAGGGGAGAAATTATGTGTATTTACCACATAGCACATCAGGGAGTACACAAAACAGAGGGGGTAGATATGCCAATATCAGAGGAACATATCATGATCACCTGGTAGACTTCCTGGGGAACCTGTTTGAGGGCATATGATTCTTTCCCAATTGATAAAGGTCAGAGAATAAACTGTAAACCAACATCCACAGAGACTGAGATCCACTTGCAAAAAGAAAAGGAAACTAATGAAGAGAGTCTTTGGATCTTGGCTCTGATAATAGGAGACATACATATGAGATAGGAGAACATGAATAAAAGCCTATAATTAATGAGAAGAGAGACTTTTCTCTTGATTCCCTTGATTAATAAGTATTGCTACCCCTTTTTATTTGAGGACAAATTGGTAATTTGTGGCATCAACTGATGTGTATAGAATTGACCACCCTTTTGGTGCATTGGTGTGTTGTAGTGTGATTATAGTTTACATTCAAAACAGTCTAAATAATTTCTTTTGCATTGATAAAAATCCAAGTCAGAGCTCCCTCTGTGATCTTTTGTACTGAAATGTATAATAATTGACCTTTAAAGACCATTTCAGTTGAGCTTTAGAGTTCCAGAATGGGCAGGGATAAGGAGATGAGCAGTGCATGGTGTCTTTTTTTTTTTTTTTTTTTAGTCTCTTTCCCCACAAAAGTTTTATTTCATCTTATTTTTAAGTGAGATCCAAGTAAAGCAAAAACCCTATAAATACCATTTATATGCAATTTCTATTTAGAAGATAAAAATATATAGCAATGAACGAGATGTACGCAGAGTAGGTGTTCAGTATGATAAGCTATGATGCCACACACAGATAGAGATAAGCAGAAGTAAAAAGCCCTTGAGGGCAGGAATGGCTAGAATCGATTGACTCTAAGCTTCTGAGAGGCTGCAGCTCAGAGCAAAAGAAAAGCTGCCCCACTGCACCAAGGAAAGTATGTCCCAAACTAGGCCCACAGATGGTGCTTGTAGGAATGTTCTCTTGGTCAGCATTCTGAAACTCCAGGAAAACACACCTCCTTTCTCATTTCCTTCTTTCAGCACCTTGCCAACAATCAGCATGCAGCTGAGAGTTGTTGCCTGAAAAGACAACCCAGCAGGTTTTTGTTGTTCATTTGTCTGAGGTCTAGCCTGCAACTCACAGCCATTCTCATGACTCGGTCTCCAAGCGTTGCAGGTAGAAGCCACCATACCTGACTCTCCCATTTTATTTGAATGATGACATTGTAAAGAAAGCTTAGCTGAACGGAAACAAGTCCTCTACCTCGAACCAGCAGCCAAAGTCCCTGTGTTGTGAGTGCTGCACGCTAGTGAGGAGATCTGCCTGTCTCTGCACATAAACATGCTCTCGAAGATGTGATAGCACCAAAGACAAAACGTTAGCTGTAATCTTCTGCTACCTTCTGCATTCTCCTCTCCTCATCCAGTTGCCTAAAATCATGCATCGTTGACCCATTTCATCCCGGTGCAAGGAGACGTGGAGCTTCCCCAGATCTTACAGTAATCCCTCAACATTCCTCTTGCTCAATGATAATTTTGTTTCTGAGTTCCTTCAGTGGTGGGATTTGATGTTTCAAAAGACTTCTCATTTCAAGTTGGCTCTCTCTGCTTCCTGCTTCCTATTTCTGATGTGAACTCTCAGATGTCGCTCCACTCCCAAGACAATGAAGAGCTCTTTTCCTTCTAGAATGGTAAGGATAACGCAAATATTTCCTCTCCATAAGTTGCTTTGGTCATGGTGTTTTTATCACAGCAGTAGAAATCTAATCAATACCAGGGGTTATTCGTGTCTAGCTTCTCCATTGGGAGCCCTGTGATACATCCAATAGCTGACTGTGAACATCCACTCCTGTGTTTGCTAGGCCCCAGCATCGTCTCACAAGAGACAGCTATATTTGGGTCCTTTCAGCAAAATCTTGCTAGTGTATGCAATGGTGTCAGCGTTTAGAAGTTGATTATGGGATGGATCCCTGGGTACGGCAGTCTCTAAATGGTCCATCCTTTCATCACCGCTACGAACTTTGTCTCTGTAACTCCTTCCCTGGGTGTTTTGTTCCCAATTCTGAGAAGGTGCACAGTGTCCACACTTTGGTCTTCATTCTTCTCTTTGCCTGAGGAATACCGAATGGCAGAGAAACACCTGAAAAAATGTTCAACATCCTTAATCATCAGGGAAATGCAAATCAAAACAACCCTGAGATTCCACCTCACACCAGTCAGAATGGCTAAGATCAAAAATTCAGGTGACAGCAGTTGCTGGCGAGGATGTGGAGAAAGAGGAACACTCCTCCATTGTTGGTGGGATTGCAAGCTTGTACAACCACTCTGGAAATCAGTCTGGCGGTTCCTCAGAAAATTGGACATAGTACTACCGGAGGATCCAGCAATACCTCTCCTGGGCATATATCCTGAAGATGTCCCAACCGGTAAAAAGGACACATGTTCCACTATGTTCATAGCAGCCCTATTTATAATAGCCAGAAGCTGGAAAGAACCCAGATGTCCCTCAACAGAGGAATGGATACAGAAATTATGGTACATTTACACAATGGAGTACTACTCAGCTATTAAAAAGAATGAATTTATGAAATTCCTAGCCAAATGGATGGACCTGGAGGGCATCATCTTGAGTGAAGTAACACAATCACAAAAGAACTCACACAATATGTATTCACTGATAAGTGGATATTAGTCCAAAACTTAGGATACCCAAGATTTAAGATACAATTTGCTAAACGCATGAAACTCAAGAAGAATGAAGACCAAAGTGTGCATGGTGTCTTGTCTGTAGGTGTGCTTCCTGCAGCCTCTAAACCTTGACTCATCTGAAATTTTCATTAATCTTCTGTTGTTTTAGTATATCTAGAGCACACAATAATAAATTGTTCATTCTATTTTCTTATTTAGCTCATCTAGCCTCTCCATCTGCCTCCTGAAGGCTTGGAATTATCTCAGACACTTTAGAAAGATGTAAGCAAGCAGAGTGAAGTAAAATGACTTGCTTAGAGGCACAGTGAGTTCTCTGGAAAATAAAAAATTGATATTGGAGGAAGTCCTTCCCCTCCAGGCTAATTCTCTATTGTACCCCTCCCTGAGCAAATATTCCTGAATGTAATCACCTTTCATCCTTGCCTCAGCAACATCTCCTTATGTAAGCTTGGCATATTTAGAATCCCAACAAGAAAAAGGCCAGGGCATTTATAGTTGTGACCCACACGATTTAAAGCTAGCTGGGAGTCTGGCAAAACACAGTGGCATGCTGAAGTTATTTCCAGAACAGCGGGCGTCTCTTCAAGCAAACCAGCTCAAAGATGTCAAACTAGCCAGCTCATGTTCTCCAGCACAGTTCTTTTAAGACTGAGCAAATGGTAGGGAAAAAAATTTAATCTTCTCATATATCCAAATTAATTAACCAGCAAGAATATATTGCTTGCCACGAGTCAGACTATAAAAGAGACCTCATCAGTAGCTCAGAATCTGGAGTTGAATTTTATGGGTTTGAGACCCAGCTTCATTATTTATTGGCAGGGAGACTTGAGCAAGTTACTTAACTTCCTCATGCTGTGCCTCAGTTTCCTCTTCAAGAAACTGTTGATTAAAAATTAGACACACACCATCAAGCTATCAATATAATTAATTTAGTTCATTCACAACAGGTGCTAGTAAATCATGTGGCTCCTAGTAAGAGGTTATAAATACTAGTTCCTATTATAGCTCTAGCACCTACTCCAACTCTCCCACGTTGTCAATGTGAACTAGGAACACAAGCTCTCAAGAATCTTATGTTCAAATGAGAGATATCAAAGACATATAAGACAAGAGAAATCACATACTATGGAAAGCAAATGTATGTGTATTAGCCACGATGAACCAAATATACAGTTCTCATTGACATCTATGTAGATAGACAAGGTTTCAAGGGACTGAAGGTGCTCATGGGTAGACCAGTTGTCCATATGAAGGATCATTATTCAGCAAATGTTCATGAAGTATTTGAGAGACTTAGTCAAAGTTTGACTCATTAAGCTAAAATATTTAATTATGAAAATATATTAGAACCAGTCATGATATTTTAATGCCTAATTATAGGAATAAAAAACCTGTTCTAAATTGCTATCATATGTTTGTGTTTGGATAAAGGTTTGTAAGACTCTTTTATGGGAACGAGATTTTAGATAGGAGAGAGGATATGCTTGATGGCACTCCAATTCTTCTAACATATTTTATTTGTTACTTAAAATGATTGAATTTATGTAAAATTAAGAGCAAACATCAGGTATGACTGGAATTGAGGAATACTTTCATGCCTAATCCTTAGTGTAATGATATGAAAAATGTGGGTATTAGGTAAATTTAGGGATAGTGAAGAAATGAATTTTTCTGAAGGAATGAGTCGAATGATCCATCATTGTAAAATGTCTTAATTCAAAATATCAAGCAAACAGTAGTTGCAAAAGAAATAAGGATTGGCTTGAATGGATAATAGGGACAAACTATCACCTTGGATTTGTATTATGAAAGTGTCTACAAAAGTTAACAGTCTCCTGTTTACAGGAAGACACAGAAAGTTATCTTGGGGCACAGTATCAGTGGGAAAGGGGGAATCCAACATTTTTTAAGTGGGAATGAAGAAGATGATTGCTAAGGTGTTCTAAAAAGATTCTTGCTAAAGGCAGGTCAAGAGCTTAGATAGAAATGTTAAATGGGGAGGAACTTGATCATGTCTGGAAGAAGAGGAGTTTCTCCTCAAAATAGATTAGTGAGAGCTTTTACTAAAAGATGCCCAGGCCTACCCTGGTTGAGAAATAGAGTCAGAGGAGCCTATCCAATTTGGTTGAAATTGGAATCTTTATTAGGGCCATTTCCATGGAAAGTGTTTGATAGTTTATCTGTACAATGCCATGTTCTACTGAATAAAACTCTGTATCCTTATTTTTCATCTTCACAGCCTGAGCACCTCAAGAAAGGATATTTGTAAAAAGCTAAATCATGCAGCTAGCATGCTAGGGAGCTTGAGAATAAACCCACAGCCCACATCTCTTATCCCTACATCCAATTCTCATTCTGCTTTCTCCTATGGCACTATGAATATTATCAGTTAAAGGTGTTGCATTTGTGAACATTTGTGTCTGCCTTATTATGATTTTCCTAACACGACTAGTTCTTTGATATTTTGAGTAAAGAGATTTTTCAGTGATATTTTTTCTTATTTAAGGATTATTTGGTTCATTCATACATAAAAATATACTCAATACTATTTTCTGACTCTCATATCAAGAATTAAGCACTGAAGAATCATTCCTGGCCAGGGCTGGTAGAATCAAGGCACAACATTGGAAACACTCCAAAACTGAGCACAGTGTTTAAAACCATGCAGAAGGCTTAAGAGATGGCTTGATTGTTAAAGGCTAGTCTCACAGCCAAAAATAAAAACATGGTGATATGGACAGAGTCTGGTTCATACGGGGACAAAGAGACAGGTACAGAGAGCTTTCAGCTTGATCTTCTGTTTCCAAGGACAGTCAGCTGTGTTTTTTTTAGATAATTAGGAAGGTTTCTGTCATTTGCAATGTATTGTGCCTAAAGCAGTTCCTTCACAGGTAGGAGAAACTGCTTAGAGAGCAGTAAGGTTAGGTATATATACTCTGTGTTCTGAGAGAGTCATGGCTCTTCCAAAAGCGGATTAATGAAGTCTTATCTCACCATTTCTGCTTTCCCATGTGACCTCCAACCCTGAAAAATCTGTCTAGGCATAAATAGAATTACTATGAATAGACCAGTTGCATCCCCCCGAAAACACAACACCCAAAACCAAGAGCTGAGGAGACACGAGGGACTGTCTCCTCCACTTTACATCCAAGTCCAGGGTGAACCAGACTCCAGATAGTTCAAGAGAACTTATCTGAAATAAGAACAAGTCAAATTTCTGCCAGTAATCACCCACCGTGCCAGCCTCTGTCACGTGAATTTGCCCCAAAGATTCCAAGCAACCCCTCTCCCCTCACTTGTGTGCCCTTGGGATGTGCGACTCCACAAACTGAATGTAATTTCTGAGCATATGCCCAAATCCCAAGAATTCTTGATGTGTCTTCTATGTGTATATAGAAAATGCCTTTTGCCTTAGGAAAGGGAGTTGGAGAACCTACTGATTTTAAAGACAGGCTATAGTCACAATAGCACTGATTTTGAACTTTTACAGAGTGGGGAAAATAAGTTTAGAGTCTTAAAATGGGGCTCCGTGATGGCCGTTCACTGTGAAAAATCGTGTCTGATGATTATCAAGTGTGTGATTTCACTGCACTAAAAGCCTTCCGAATCGGGTCCATTTCTGAATAAAGATTGCAATGCTTCTCTTAAACATCTCTGCTCGGCTGGAGACAGAATCCTCAAGTACCCTTTCTGGTCTTTTTAGATTCCTTATTGCATTTGCTTCTCAAATGCCATTTCTTTCATGAAAGCCTAGGAGATAAAGGGTAGCAAATATAACCCCAGGTTTCTGCCATGAAAACTGCAAAGCAGGGGTACAGGTTTCTACGGTGAGAGCTTCAGCATCCTTTCTCCGTGCAGGCTGGGTCCTACTGGGATACTAATGAGAAGGTAACACCAGCTACGAAAGGGAAAAGATGGCAAAGAATAGGGTCAGTGAAGAAATGAAAAGACACAGGTAGTTTTGAGATTTCTGCGCAATTGAAAAGCAAAGCTACCCTGCACTGATCTTTTATTCTATTCAATCCCTTGGTCTTATTTGTATGTGGATAAGCTGACTTTACTGGAGCCAGAAAGTGGTGGCTCAAACACAAGAAATCAGGTGTTTATAATGATGAGCTTATAGCTAGAGCAGTCCCTCAGTCAAGAAAAGGAAACACCACTGACACAAGGGTTTATTCAGCAGTACAGCAATGCATTTATAAAAGTCCAGTCTGGACTTGTCACAGTCCAGATTTACATTGTTGAAGCTAAGCTCCTGGGTGTTCTGGAAGATAGTGGTGGTTATCAACAAACTAGCCAAAAGAATTTGCACACCGATTCATTTATAATAAGAAAAAACAAAACAAACAAACAAAAAACAAAAACAAAAAAAAAATCAATTCCCAGAGTTGACTAAAGACAGCATAGTACTTCACTAAAATTATATGTGTGTTGATGAAGATGAAATCGGCTGGGCAGGACACGCAGTATCAGTTCTGAATTGGATTAAAGTCAAGACATGAATTCAGAAAAGTGTATAAAACAGCATAATGAAACCATTACACTCTATTCTAGCTTTAGAACCTAGAAAGAAAGAAAGAAAGAAAGAAAGAAAGAAAGAAAGAAAGAAAGAAAGAAAGAAAGAAAGTATAAATAAATTTACTTCAAGATACAGCCAAATTTGGAAGTGAAGCCTGCTGGAGTTCTAATGGCCAGGTACTCTTGGAATCACTCCTGAGGAGATGCAATCCAAGCTAGAACAAGATCTAAAAACTTTTGGCAAGGCTGAGCAAATGGTATCAGGGAGAACTTTCTGGAAACATCAAGTTGCCATTTGTACATAGTCAATTGAAGGAGCAGGGTGTCATTGCTCTCAGTAGTGGGGACCAAGAGGTGAAGAATGCTAATCAGTCCTGCGATTCTGGGACAAAAGTATAAAAATATAAACTATAAAAATATTTTTAAAATGTGAAAAATAAAAAAGTTATTAGAATGGAGCCCAAAGTCCAAACTAAAAGTGCATTGTAAGGGCAAAGGATGTGGCTCAGTCGACAAAGTGTCTGCTGTATAAGGTACGAAGTTCAGTCCTAGGAACCCCCATAAAGGCCACATCTGGTAGTATATGCTTACAACCCTAGTGCTGATGAGGTGGAGCCCTGTTTATTTTTAGAGGTTGTTGGCTGGCAAGGCAAGCCAAACTAATGGGAGCCAGGCTACTGTGCAAACCAGTCTCTGCAAACAACGTCAACTACTCCTGAGTAATAAAACCTGAGGTTGGTCTCTGGCTTCCAAATGCAAGAACACACAGATCTATCTGTGTAAGCACAAGAATGCACAGACAGGCACGCAAGCATGAAGAAATGGTGTTTTGAGGAAAATCAAGGCCTCCAGAGAGATAGCAGGCCCAAAATTCCCTAGTCTCAAGTTTGAATTTCAGCACTAAGCTTGTCTGAGAAAAGAAAGCAAGAAAGAAGAAAGTAAGATGTGTATGATATCTCAGACAATTCTCAGACTCTACCTTGCTTTTTTAAAAAGAGAGAATAGTTAAAGAAAATGTTTGAGGACTTCATAGGGGTGAGAGTTATTTTTGCAAGTTGACTTTTAAATGCCTGAGAAACTACAAGATGGCACTTTGTAAGGACACATTCAGCAAGAACCTCCATGAGCTAATGACTGTGGAAATGGGAGCTAAAGTATTATGAATGCTAAAGGAGCACATGTCTCCAAACCCCAAACAATCATGGCACATGGAGATGATACAGAACGTGTGGGCCTTGAGTGGTTTGGAAGAGCGGATACAGATTAATTCAAGGCGGAATCAATAAGGGTCTCTTGACTGATTTCTTCTAAGACACATTGGGAAAGTAGCATTCTGAAGGAACAACGACCAAGAAGGTTTGGGAATTGTTTCTCTAAGGAGTCAAATGACGCAAAACAATTGCAATGCCATAATTATTGTCTTATTATTTATACAAAGAAATAACTTAAACATAAGCTTATTATTTCAGTTAGAACGGTTTTAAAAATTCTCTCTTTCTCTCTGTGTGTATCTGTTTGTCTATCGGTCTGTCTGTCTGTCTGTCGATCTGTCTAAGATCTGAAGAGGCCAGAGGAGAGTGCCAGATCCTGAATCTGTAGATGAAGGCAGTTGTGAGCTGCCCCGTGGTGTGGTGTTGGGAACTGGACTCTGGTCCTTGAGAAGAACAATGTGTGGCCTTGACAACGGAGCTATCTCTTCTATCCCACACAGCCTTTTTAATCATTTGAGGTATTGACTCATGTAGCCCTTTCTGGTCTTGACCTTGTTATGTAGCTCAGGTCACTTTGAATTTCTGAACCCCTTCCACTGCCACCTTACCTGTTCTAAGATGACAGACATGTTTTACCACACCCACTTTATTTGCTATAGGGATGAAACCCAGGGCTTGTAAGGGCTAGGTGCTAGGCAAACATTCTACCAACGGAACTACATTCCTATTAGACAAAATAGGAGCTTAAACTAAATAGCATTAAATGTTTATTTTTAGAAAGCTTAAAATAAAAGAACCAATAAATGTTCCTCTATGTTCCATAAAATTTTCCTAAAAGATACAGTTATCATTTTAAAGTCACAGCTAAATACATCATTTTTGCCCCCATCCTCTGCTTGAGGTTGGGTTTACTGTGTAGTCCAGACTACCCTCAGCCTCCTAAGTGCTGATAGTACAGGCGTGAGCCACTGCACTTAGCTTAGAATCTTATCATTGCTATTAGCCTAAACAGAGCCTTGATGCTGAACCCTGGCATGGTCTCTTGCTTCTAAGGAGCAATTTGGTCTTTCTCCCTTACAAGCCACGTTCATTTAAGGCTACTTAATAGATAGTATTAGAAAATGTTTAGTCATCCTTTATATACCAGGAAGGAAGTGGAGAGTAAAGACTGGATGCTCACAGCCTCTCCCTATGGAAAGCAGCAAAAGGCTCTGCCTTATACTCAGTGCTGGGCTCCAATGGGTCCCCAGAGGCTCCCTAAGAGTTCATGTTGCCAACCTGCTACCGAGAACTAATTTAGTGGTAGCAGTCGCTGGAATGAACATAACATTAACCGGCTCTTTGAGAGTTACTTCCACAGTTTAAGAGACTGAGGGGTGGGTTGGGGAGAGGCAGGGTAACTCAGGAGGAAAATAGGTCAGATTTGCATACAATTAAAAGCAAAGCTCTGCTAGCATTTGCTTCCTGTTCATTTGAGGGCCCTGAGAACCCCCATATTTGACTCAGGTTTGACATTTTGAAGAGTTAACAGAATTAAGAATGAGAAGTGACTTAGCTGTCTGGGATTATGATGGTGTGATGGTGTTTTGTGAGAAGTGTTTTGAACTGGAGATGAGTGGTTGATATCTGCATCTCCTCCTTCTCTTCCTTTCTTTCCCCACTCCTTTTCCTCCTTGTCTTCTTTCCCTTTTTTCACTCCTACTCATCTATCACTTCCTATCAGATACAGGAGAGTCGTTGACATATATTTTATTCCCTTTTGTAAAACATTCTTTTTGATCACCAATATGCTGGCAAACAGCTTCTAAAAAACAACATAGGGTAAATTCTTTCATTCTTTCTTTTTCTTTTCTTTCTTTCTTTCTTTTTTTTAATAACCAGGAAGCGGTGACAGCCCAATTTTCTTCTACATCTATGAAATCAAAAGGCTGGGTGTTAGGAGGGATTATGGAGAGTTTATGAGGCAAACAGCATACCCCGCTGCAAGCCTTATCTAGCGAAAGGCCCACTTTCCTTCCTAAGCCTCTGGTGGACGGCTAGAGCTCAGGGCAGGCTGTACAGGGTGTATGTGGCACCATTTATCATCCAGAGGCATCTCTGAAATGCCAAACTTTATTTATCGATCTTCCCATTCTATGTTATCTTCAACAAGCCACCGGAGAAGTAATACATTTTGTATGGATTAATCCTTGTAATGCTACATAACATTCTCCAAGAGATAACTCAAACGCGCTTTGTCTTCTCATTATCTAAACAGACATGTCTCCCTTTAAGCCATCAACCGAGGTCATCACCCAAATGCCCTTGTGGAATATTCATTAATCGAATAACTAATTTGAAACGGACCTTCAAAGCATTATTCATTTCCCCGTCATTCTCCCCACATCACTTTAAATGCTTTGTGGGGATAATGATTGGGCTGATGTTTAATTAATTGTGAAATTGTGAATTAAAGCTAAGTTAAAAGATAAATCATTTTTTTAGTGCATGAGAGAAAAAGAGAAAGAGGCAAAAAATATCCTAAGAGCTTGATCTGTGGTTTTCTTGGAGACTCTAGGCAAATGTCCCTTT
Organism: Mus caroli; assembly: GCF_978045245.1. NCBI lineage: Eukaryota > Metazoa > Chordata > Mammalia > Rodentia > Muridae > Mus > Mus caroli. The sequence goes on from NW_028227264.1 coordinate 91,428,052, forward strand.
ATGCCCACAACACAACCGCATTCGAATTCAAGATTGACTTTTGTGATGCAAATCTTATTTGTCTGTTTATTCTTGGTGGAGTTCAAATTCATCACATTGATGCTCTAGGCGATTGAACACAGATCTGTGTGTGACTTGTTGTTCTTAGTAAGTTTTACTGGAAAGACTGAAGTGTGGAAATCAAAGCCATAATTTTGTTTACTTCATGTGATAATCAGAAGCCTCTTTCTTTAAAGTGATGGAGTTAAGCTTTCATTGTCAACTAAGGTCTCCTTATTTTGCCTGACTTTTTATCCACACTCTGTAATAGGAACTCACTCATTGCCTTTGCTTACTGGCTCTTCTCTTGGGTTAGCAGATGTCAAATAGGAACTATAAACAGTCTAAAACTCTGGCATCTTTGTCTTCATATGACATCTGCTTCCTTCTGCTTCCTTAAACCGCCTTCATTTCCTCTTTCTATATCTTCAAAACACTAACATAAGGCTCACTATGATCTTTTTAATAGTCAAAAGAACATTGCATTTGGGGTGTGTGTGTGTGTGTGTGTGTGTGTGTGTGTGTGTGTGCGCGCGCGCGCGCTCATAAGTGTGTCTGTAATCAAATACCCAATAAGAAGCAACTTGAGGGAAGAGAGGTTTATTCTGTCTCAAAGTTCAGGAAATGTAGGCCATCATGGTAGGCAGAATAAAAAATGGAGACAGGAGGGGCTTATAGCATTAGGAGAGCATGAGTGGCTAGTGACATCACGACACTTGGCAGGCAGCAAACAGAGAGCCTGGCCTGAAGTGTGGCTGACCTAAATTTATCTATTTCAAATTTCAACCCCAGTGACCCACATTCTCCAAAATAGGTTCCACCTTCTCCAGCTTAGTCCCACCTCTTAAAGGTCCTGTAAACAGCAAACATAGCACCACCAGAGGGGGACAAATATTCAGGTTGTCTATTGAGAACCAATTTACAGACATTACATATTGTCAATAGACTGTCAACTGCAAGTCTGTAGTGTGTCCTTCTCCAGACCACTGGGACAGTAATTATGGACTCTCTGGTCATTGCTGGAAAAATCCATGATCTGTGACTAGTTTCCCCTCTCTAATTGGTTCCTTTTCTCCTGAGATCACTTTGGATTTCATGAACAACAGGTCAGATAGATGAACATTTTATGGCCTGGAACTTTTCATCAGGCACCAGAAGCTTTCTTATTACAATAAGACTCTGAGTAGCCAGTCTGGGATTATGATCAAGCAGACCATGTCCTGACCAAGACTGATTGGCAAGTCATATCCCTGGGCTTTCCCTGTGTAACACCAAAGCTCTTGTTAGCATCTTAGAGTGTCCTCAAGGGCTGGTTGCCCTGTTCCTTCCCAGTAGGGTCACAGTGTATAAATTCATCCCTGAGCTCATCACTAATTATGTTATTTGTTCTGAAAGAGTGAATGGTCAACTTGGTTTGCTGGAGCCCCTAAACTTTAATTTCTGGCTTAGTATTCCAATAGCAACTGTATGTGTTATTAAGTTTGCTGTCAGGTACATGGCAATTATAGTCAACCTAGACAGTTTACATTATATAAACCTACTCATGTCCCTTATTTTAATCAGCATTTCCTTGAGACAGGGTTTAAGTTTTCTTAATTTATGCAGTACTGTATGTGTTGTGTACGTGTTTCGTCAGAATTGGATCACCCTTTCCATAGGAAATAAATGAAACTTATAAGTCTTAGGAAGTTCTAGAAACATACAAGATCCTCAAGACCCTCCCCAAGGGAATATGAGCAGTAAGAATTACTCTGAAGGAAAGACTGTCTAACCATCTCTGGCTCTGACTAGCTTATCTACTTACAAGTCATACAGATAGCTTCAGAGATATAGCTTTTGTGAGTTATAAGCTAGGCTGGAGTGGACTTTTTAGTATCAGATCTGCCTTCAAAATATACATGCCTTTATGAGTAACCTATCTTCTTCACTTCTATAAACTCATTGTTCACAAAGCTTGATATAGATGGGACCATTTTTTGACCTATCATTAGTGTCTTATTTGGGGTAAATAGACATTTGCTTGCCCTCCAGAAGAAAAGTTATGCCATTTATTTAACATACATATAAGCTTAGATTTTTCAAAGCGAATTTTAATAAGGGTTCTTAAACACTTCAACCTCTCTTCTAGCCCACTGACCAAAGGTAGGGAAGAAACACGGTTAATACAACAAGAGGATGTGAACATGTTTAGAAGTAGTTCTTTGAGGGTGATTTCAATCTTCATTGTCAGGATATCAGCAGTCTAGTCCAAAGCATCAAACATGAGTCAGTAATAGTTCAGTTCAATCAGCATACATAAAACACAAGTCTGTAGTGGTGGTTTAATCCAAAAGTAACCGCAAGGCTCTGCTAAATTGGCACTAGTTCATGAAAGTGTCAAGAAGGAACTGGAATGGCACAAGAAATTCTTTGGCATGTTTCTTTCTACAAATTTATGGCAAGCAAATATCAGTGAAGACCAGCAAAGCAAGGCAAACCAATGTAAGAGCCTTGTCAATGAAGACCAGTATAGCGTTGCAAGGTAAACCAATGCTAGAGTGTCATCCATTGTCTTGTCGGTTCTACTTATACTCTTTCCAAACACCATGTATCCTCTCACATGTCTGCTACAGCAAAACATCCTCTCATAAAACAGCTTCCAGAAAGGCATCACATGACACAATGGAGTCTCAAAAAACCCCAGAAGTTTCCAGTTCATGCGTGCTCTCCTATGAGCCTGAGCCTGGATTTGTGTTTGCTTTCCGATCTTCTGGCAACACTTGCTATTTGTGTGCACTTGGCCCAATCATTTTACTCAAGCAGTTTCTGTGGTAGCAGTAACTTTATCTAAGGCATTTACTTCCCTTCCTTCAGCTTGCTATGTCTTCTTAGAGGTTATTACTACTTTATATTGTGTTTGTTTTTGCTGTTATTTCTAACTTTCCTTCTCTGACTAGATGTAACCTCCATAAGGAATCAAACTTATGTATTCTTTTCAGTGTTATATTCCATATACAGGTATAAAGGGAATTAATTCAACACTTGATGAATTAATTAATGAACTACTGAAGACTAAAAGCTTACTTTCTCCTATGTTTGTGAACCCCAGGGGGGCTATTATTACAAAGACTAGTTGAGAATGAAAGGAAAAAAGAAAAGCTACCCCAAGCACAAAGAAATAGATTAATCACCTGCTGGATCCAAGCATACCCAATACTAACAGATCCATGAGCACTGTCCACTCATTAGACAATATATTTCCTTGTTTATCTAGATGATTTATGTTCTGTTGGTTTCATTTTCAACCAAATAAAAAGTTGAGAAATAGACAGTCACTTGTAGGTCATTTCTGTGTTAATTTCATTACTATACCTATAACACCACTTAGTTTCCACTTTATTTATTTATCAACATTCCAACATTTATCTATACAAAAAGGCACTCCTGTACTCCTTCAGTACCCCTATCATCAAATTCTTTTTAAATACTTGTATGTGTATATAAATTTTGGAATTCATCTATCTGAGTCTGGTTTACCTCATAGTATACCCAATGCTCATTTTCATCTATGATATTTCTGGATGATAGAATCTAGTTTGAAATCCTTTTTTTGTGCCTAGGCTGGTCCCAAGGAGCTAACCAGTGTAACTCATGTGTTTTGATGCCCACTGAGCTCAGGTTCTGACAGATACACTAATCATTCCTATAGAGAGCATTGGTTGCTTACAAAGGTCTAGTTTCAGCTGGTAAATGTTGCCATTAGCCCCTCTATTTACCAGCTATATAACCTTATTCAAAACTCTTAACTATTCTTTATGGCTTCCTCATCTGTAACTCCAGAATAACCTAGTATTCTGTCTTGCAGACTTAAAAAACAATGTAGCATAGACAAAGTCTTTTAACATAGCATACTGCACATAGTAAGTATGTAATCATGGACATGATTGTTTTCATTTTTATAGAATGAGCCTTCCAATGAAATGCTAAGAAAGCTGAAAAACTTTTATAGCATCTCATGTATTTCTTAAAGGCTTATTGAAAGCATGACTGCTTTCATTTTCCTCATATTTCTCCCTGGGTTAATGTACGTGTTTGTCATCTTTCCTTCTTGCTTCGTGGTGTTCATATTATGAATGTATCCTAAGTTATTTAGTAGCCAATTGTTGACCATCATATCTAGCTTGCTTTTCTATTTTGTACTTGACAAAACTATGATAACGTTTATGTCTAAGAAAAAAATGAAAAAGTTTAGGAAGGATAAAAGTCTTGTTGTTTTTCTTTAACTCCAACATATTAACCTTTGTACCTATCCAAAAATGGGTAATTAATGCCCATTTATGAGTAAGTACAATTTTGTTACTGGTGAAAGAATTAACCTTTTTATTGTATGTTCTTTTATCTTCCCTTTTCTATGGAGGCTCCTTAAAGTTTCAGGGTACACAGTCATTCTTTGTGACCACATTTACTAAATGTGGGTCTTCTTTACTTTACTGGACACTTTGCCTCCTGGAAGGAAGCATCCATGTTATATTTATCTCTCATCCTTAACATATTGAGTCTGGAGCAAACTCTTGTCATAGAGCTGGATTTTACTTTGGAAATAGAAGCCTAAATTTTGTTCAAATCTTTTGAAACCAATCAGACCCCCAAAGACCTCCAAGATTCAACAATCTAACACTGAGATTAAATGAGTTTTCAAAAACTTTCCCTTACATTTATTTTGGTTACTTCTCTGCCCCTAGATCTTAAGAAAAGAATAATTTTCAGAGTAGCTACCACTAAAATTATGATCTTAAAAGATGGCTCTGTGAATAAATGTCTTAGATGATCAAAGTTTAATCCAGTTTGGAAATGAGAAATAGGCATGGATGTTTATTAATATCCCCTAGTTTCACTCGAAGTGTGAAGGGCAAGGACAGTGATCTACTCGACTCTTGTCTCTCTGGATTGCCAGATTTTCAATATTTTCAATCCATTTTATTGTGTGGGAACCGAGAAAACCAAGGAAAGGCAGTATGTGTGGAAAAAGTGGTTTCAATATACCAGCTAAAAATAGACTTCTACTTGAACACTGTTGAGGAACCAGAAGGCCTCTCTTAACTACTTCCAAATGGCTCTCACAGGAGTGGCTTAGATGGTTATGTGCCCATGGAGTGGCGTTTGTGATGTTCAGCTTAGCTGTCACCAACTGAGTTTGGCTGAAGCACTCTTATTGCTAACTTAGTGTAATAACTGTTGTGGATAAACAAATCAAACTCAAATCCACAGGTCAATTACTCGGGAGAATGCCCAGCTGATTTTCCTGTTTGAAAGGAACATTAAAGCTTTTCAGATGAATTAGAGGCTTTCAAGAGATCAACTGATTTGACTAACAAGTGGGTCTTGTGTTATTGAACATGTAGGATAATAATGGAAAGGTTCCCAAGCCACAGGTGTTAAGGAAGAACTCAAGCTCCACTCACTTCACGGTAACATGTCCCTCAACTAACAATCCCATCTCTTTCTCAGTAGGACAAGGTTTTCTTAAAAGATGTTGAACCTGGTAACAATCTATTAAAAAACCAATATCACTTTCCCTTAAGAATGCCGGTATTTAGTGAAGTCCCTTGTGATTTTCCACTGAGAAGACTCAGCTCTACAGTCATCTAATGAAATGGAACAGTTGGCTGTCATTACTGGGCATAGGGTGTAGCTCCATGGTATAGTGTTTGACTGGCATGTATGGAGTCCTCAGTTCAATACCTAACATTGTCTAAAGAACTAAAAAATAAAAGCAGAATGTTTGACTGTAGGTATTCCATAACATTGGATGTCATGAATCAGTAAAATCTCTCTTCTCCAAAAATACAGAAAATCAACACAGAGCTGCCAACTCTTTTAGTTGCCAAATCAACTGGCCAAAAAGCTAAATGAAACAAAATGAAATTACTTGCTACTGTGACTATGATTTAATGAAATAATGGCCTAACAAATGCCAAAGAAGTAGAAAAGACAGGAAAAGACCTACAGCCTGTGAGTTGAATCGAGTGAATTTCTAAAGTTCTTATTGTTCCTTCTGGTGGTATATTCCTAGAAATCCCAGCCCTTGGGAGACTGAGAATCTATGCTATTTTCATTTCTCTAATTTCATGCATGATGGATATAAGCCTGGCCTCACACAGATCTTCCACAGTCAAAGCTGCCACATGACTGACACTGGACTAACTGGAATGAAATATTGTTTAAAAACAGTGGGTAGTGGGCAGCCTTGGTGAGGAGTATCCTTTCAAAATTTATGTGCACCTGGAACCTGGTCATGATGTAGAACGTTGGAACAGAAATTCTTGTAGATATGGATGAGTTGGGATTTTGTTAATGATCATCTTAGATATAAAACAAATCACTTGTCTCATAGCTAGTATCCATATTATAGTAAAAAAAAAAGTCACTTTAGGTTTAGACACAGAGGAGAGAAACTGCAATGCTAATGGGGTGAATACAGTTAAAATCTAAGGAATGCCAAAGATTTCCAAAGGTAGTTAAGGATATAGTTGCTCGTACAGTTGATTCTTTCTCAGAATGAACAGAAAAAAACAATTCCACTCACTTCAAGTTTTCTGGTCTCCTGAATTATGAGCTCTTATGTAGATAGTATTTTAAGCTATTCTTGTTTGTGTTGATATGTTACAGCAATCCTGGGACACTAATACCCTGGGTTTGGTGAATCTGCCTCTTGCCCAGCAGAGAGAATCCCTTCTCACAGTGGAAAAGACAGCATCCTAAGGCATCCTAGTAAAAAAGTCCTTAAATACATTTAGTCTTAGAATAAACTGGACCCCTGAATTTCACAGTGTGTAAGCTAATAAATTCCATCCAATAAGCTCCCCTATGTTTAAACAAATGTGAGCTAAGTTTCACTCACAGATAGATGAAAGACATCTAATAAAAATATTGCTTAGGACTGAGAAAATCATATCCATCTTTAAAGGCATGGCCATCATGGCCTTTTCCTTACAAAGGCTTTTCTGGTAGCCCCCAGTCCAAAAGGCTAGCTTCTTCATCTAAGTTTCTATAGCACTATTCCCTCCTGAGCATGATACTATTAAGCTCATCTTATCTTCCCTATGAGACCTTTGGCTTTTGAAAGCAAGCATCCATCCTTATCTGCTTTGCTTTACCGCCCAGCTCAGTTCCATTTACATAGCAGGTGCTTGGTACATGCTCGATGAATGGATAAATGAAAATGTGAAGGAAAAAAAAAAAGCAGGCTCACACTGTTTGTTCCAGAGAACAGAAGAAAATAGGTTGTTGTGATATGGGCTCGCCTCCTGTTCCTAATCATACCAAACACATAAATCCCCAATCCACTTGCCCATAAATTGTTCTGCTAAGGAAGCCAGCCAGACCAGAACTGCTGTGAGCTGCCATTGGGTCAGCTTCTTTGCCAGCAGAATAATGGGCAGGCTTTTTGTAAAAGGCAGTTGCTGTTTCAGATCTGAAGTGTCTATCATATCACTCTTTCCTACATGAAACCTTTCAGTGACTTCCCGCTGCTTTCTGGAAAATTCCAAACTCGTGCTCTCATGCCTTACAAGATCCTGTGAGACATGGCTCTGCCTCATCTTAATCCCATCTCTTCAGTCTTCCCTATGTTCTAGTTTCCAGCATCACAGTGGTAACCATTCCAGAAGCTTCACTGGCTCTTTGTTTTCTCATCCTCTCCCCTTCTCTCCTCCCTCCCTCCTCCCTCTTCCTTTCCCTTCCCTCCCTCCTCCAGATTTTTGTTCTTCTGAAACTTTCCCTCACCAGATGTTTTCTATTTTACTCATGCAGGTGTAGTAAGCACTCTCCATATATATGATTTTCTCCAGGGACAGTCCCTCATCCCTACCAGTGCTCCCAGGTGGTTCCGTACTTCTATAGCATAGCTTTTGCCACAGTGCAATGTGACTAGCCATGTATAGGATAATCTCTCTCATCTCATTGCATTCTTTGAACCTTGTCTACTTGAGTGTTTGGATTTCATTTCTAGCACCTCTATTATATATAGCACCCGTAGCACACAGGAGGGATACATATTTATCAAATTGTCTAATAAACAAATGGAGAGCTTGCAGGTGAATCTCTAAGACCAGCTTGAGCTTATCGCCATTCTTCTTTGCTCAATTTTCCTTCTCAAAAAACAACCAGACCTTCCTACTTTGGGGAAAGAATGACAATCCAAAGTGTGTTGAGTGTGAGAGATAGTTCATTTCTAACATAATGTCATCGTTGCCATTAACAGTTTTACAAAAATTGTGCTAAGATTGTGCAGGCTAACTCAGCAAGAAGAGGTCAGGGGCAGAAGGCAATATCTAAGTATGTGCATAGACCAGAAGGAACATGTAGACCATATGTGTAGAGAGCCGAAGGAAATCAGTTCCCAGTTCTTGTGCTAATAGAAATACTTAGGCCTTTCTCCTGCTTGAAGGCTAATACAAGCATGCAAAGAGAAGCACTTGTGTTTCCTTCTGTGTATGAATTTAGTTGCTGCTTTAAGGTTTTCTTTTGCTCTCTAATCTTGCCTATCTATGCGAATATACAAACTCAGACCAGCAAGGAAGAATCATAAAGGCCCCCACTCCAGTCTGTGTGAACAGGGCAGAGTTTCCTTTAGATGAGCCTTTGAACTGCACTTGACCTTGTTTCTTACAACAACAAAGCTTAGTCTATTTTAATTCAAGTAGTTTGCTATCCTTTTCATCTTCAAGACCTGCCATGGGACTTGGCATGCAGGAGATACGAAATAAGTATTTGATGAATGAATAAACAAATGAATGAGGGAATGGATAGGAAATAAAGATCTGTGAAACCATGTCACAATGGCCCTTAGACAGCATAAAAACAGACTTGGGGCAAAAAGGAAGATAGACAAAATAGATGGGTACGGAGGCATTCTGGGGTCTGCAGGAAAAGTTACTTGAGCAAAAGAACTCAGCTGAAAGCACATATATTGCATCAAAACCATTGCTTATAAATCTAAATACCACGTTTCTGTCAAGGATGAGATTCTCCAATTGATTCTATGGTCCCTTTGTTAGCTGATGACTGGCACACAGCATTTAATTATAAATCCAAGAAATGGTTCACAGACTACTTGATTTAACAAAAGCTTCCCAGAACTGTTAAATCAGGTGGGGGACTCATTTTCAGAATATCTTTTGGTAGAACTCTGTGAGCGGGTGCTGAGCATCTTCTGATTGGAAATAGTTTGCAGAAACCCCTAAGAAACTATCATGACATCATTCTGAAGGCAGGGACCTTGCCCAGGATACTGAGGTGAAATTAAACTAGCTTTAATCCTTTGGACTTGTCAGATAATAAAGGCTGGATGCCTCATTGATGATGAGAACATTAGGAGTAGATGTGCTGGAGCAGTCCAGAGCATCTAAGTGCTTTGCAGAGACTAGCACAAAGGAAGAGTATTTGTCCTAGCTATTAAGGGTTTCTACCAGACACACTGATGGGGAGAAACTGCTTGCGGAGATAATTCTTGCAAAATAGTTGAGATCTTCTGATGACAGATTCCTTCTTGTCCTCCACACTTGGTGTCCTGTGACTGTATTCTCATGAATCTCATTTTCCACTTGACTCACAATGGTCCATCTACTTCTTTCCCATTTCCCATTTTCAGAAAAGTTCATTGGTTATGTACTGCAGCCTAACAAGTTACCCTAAAACCTGATATATTAATATCTATATTTCAAAATCAGTATTATTAAACATATTATTTTATAACCATAAATAATATATAATATAAATATTACATATATTATATTGTATAATATATAATATGTTATTTTATGGTATAGTATATATTACATATAACATTGTATAATTATTTTATTTTATAATTATTAAAAAATTATGGTTTCCTTAGTTCAGGTATCTGTGTGCCACATGATCGGAACTTCTGAGGATCTCTCGCAAGGTGTCAAGCGGAGCTATAGTCACTGACAGTGAAAGACCTGAGAGGAGACATATTTGCTTTCAAGCTCAATCATGGGGCTGCTGGCAGGACTCATGTCCTTAGAGGCACCTGAATAGTTCTTTGAAGCTTTCTTTCCTAGGCATGGAGCATGGACCCGTTCACAAAGTGGCCTCTCAGTGTGGTGGCTTGCTCTTCCATCAGAGTAAGCAGGCAAAAAAGGCAGATAGAGAGAACCAAAGGTAAAGTTAGAAACCCGGCAAAATGGAAGTCAGGAGGTTTACAGAGTATTTTTAGAGATGCCTTCCTACTACTTGTACTGTATTTTATTCATTATAAGTGAGTCAATAGGTGCTGTTTACACAGGCATGTAAACACACACACGAAGGAGATTTTATAGATCATAAATACAGCAGACAGAGACCACTGGAGGGCATCTAAGAAGAATGCCTAGCATGTAGAGCAAACACATGGTCGAAAAAAAATGACTCACAGAAGTTTGTCTCCACTTTATGCCTTCTGTAGAGGAGAAAGCATATTTGTGATTAAGGCACTTTCTGTGAGAAATGTCTCTGCTATAGGCTATAGTGTGGATATTGTTCAACTTCACTGAAAAGGCCTGGGCTCTGCCATGATAGTGCTAGGAAGTGGTAAAGCTTAATAGGAGGTCTTTGGGTCAATGGGGCTTCCTTCAGAAGAAATCGAGATGTCCCTCATGTGACTTGCTGTTCCTGCATGAGTGTTTCCGTAAAAGCCGGAATTGGGCCCTAGGATCTGTGCTTAGTCATGGTATCTCTTACCATGTCATACACAGCTTCCTTTGCCTCTTGCCAAGAAAAAGTGCAGCCAAGAGGGAGCTAAGATGATTCAGGTGCGCTGTCCTTGAATCTACAAAGCTGTGAGTGAGTATATCTTTTCTTTATAGCACTTGCCAGATGAAAGCATTTCATTGTAGACTAACAAAATAGTTTAAACTTAAGGGTTAAAGAAAGTTTGGTTAACAAATAGTTTTTGCCAGTTTGCAGGCTGCTTTTACATTTTGTGGGTGATTTCCTTTGCTGTGTAGAAGCTTTGTTTGTTTGCTTGCTTGCTTGCTTGCTTGCTTGCTTGTTTGATGGAGTCCTACTTGTTTATTTTTGCCTATTTTTTTGTATCATAACAAAAAATATTGCCATGAAAAATATCCTGTGTTTTTTTATGGTCTCATACCTCACATCCATACTTAGTTTGAGTTGAGTTTTGTGTGTATCATAAAAACGTCTAGTTCCATCCATTGACATGTTGATATCTAGTTTTCTCAACATTGGTTATCATTGAGACTATGCATTCCCTACAGTTTCTTGGTGTTCTTTGGAAAAACAATAATGACAACAACAAAAATAGGTTTGGATTTACTTTTGTGTCCCTATTGTATTCGGAATATTCCCTCCGTAGGTGCCAGGGAAATGGAATGAAATCAGCACCTTGTCCAAACAAATGTACTCCTGTGCCAACTCTGGCATTTCTTCTAATAGCTAAGATAAGTAAATAATCAAAGTATTGTTGATAAATGAATAGGCAAAGACATTGGGGTATGTGTATATCCCAATAGAACACAGAATATCAACATATAATGGAAGAATATTCAATCTCCAAAGAGGAAGAGCTTCTGCCATTTGTGGCATTATGGGCAAACCTGGAGGACATGTTAAGTGACACAATCCAGACATAGAAATCATGATCTCTTTTATATGTAGAATCCTTAAAAGAGTGCAAAGAAATATAGAGCTGTGACAGGGAAAGGGGAGGCAGAGCTGTAGATCAAGTGGCAGAAAGATGCAATTGCCTTGAGATGCAGAGGTCTAGTGGGCTGACAAGGCAGAGGACTGTGGTTTTTACTGTTGCTGTATATCGAACCCTTGCTAAGAGAGCAGCCTTTAGCTTTCCACAAAAGACTTTGTGTCTTCATAGTACTAGAGCAATCTTTTCACTACACATAGCAAAACTTCATCTTGTACATCTTAAACATAGGCAATGAAAGGGAAAGCATTTCTGCATTTTATTAAATCTAAAATGAATGAGACATGTGCTGTATTTACTGCAGCCCACATATGTGCTTAGCATCTATTAACTCATTGAATCTCCTTGCATGACTTAGAAGAGATTATTATCTCTGTTCAAAAACAGGTGACTGAAGACAAGAGAGACAGAAAACTTGCCAAAGTTAGCTTCTCTACTTAGTGAAAGAATAAATATTCCAGTAAAGCAACAAAATCCAGAGTCCGGGTTATGATACCTTATAGCCACCCCTTCCTGGGTGTTTCAGATTACCCACTGTTTGGGGATGAATTGTGCCTCCTTCGTCCCATGTGGAAAAGTCCTCTTGCCCTCTGAGATCTCAGATAAGGCCTGTCCTTGAAGAGACAACTAAGATTAACTAGGTAATTGAGGTGTGCCCAAATCCTCTTTCTGTTATGAATGGCTGAAAAATAAGAAGGGGGAGAGTGGGAGAAGAAGAGGAGGGGAAGACAAATAAAATAACAACTACAACAACAACAGATACACAATCCTGGGACATTACAACTTTCTGTTGTTTCTGCCACTAGTCATGGTATTTGTTATGATAGCTCTAGCAAAATGTAACTCCTGAGAGAAATGGTAATATTCCCGGATGGTATGGGCTATGTCTTATCTGTGGTTCCCAGGATACTCTGGCACAGTCCTGTTTAATTATTTCAGGTGTTGCAGAAAGCCTTTGGGATTTTGCAGCCAGAGAAAAGACTTATCTTTAACTTGTAAAATTAGGAAAGTCCCACAATTTTGCTATAAAGTAGGAGTAATATCATGTAGTTCACATGGCTGCTAAGGGAATTAATGAGATAATATCAATATGCCTGGCATAGTCCCTGACATATATAAAAACTTTACTCCATGACACTTATACATCAAATGACAAGTCACGTGCTAACACAACTACCAGAGGCACAAGGCAGAAGAATGGTCTCTGGTTTACTCTATGTCCACAAACCTTGTATGAAATGAAAACATGAAAAGCAACTTTTAGTTTGGCCATTTAAAAAAAACTGGTTCATTGTGGCTACTCCTCAGACTTGTTCAGATCCTTATCATCATTCTGCATAAGTGCAAGTGTCTCAAGAGAACTTAGTTTCCAGTGACTTTGTTTCCAGTTTCCTATGAATGCTTTGGATTGGAGATGATCCAGAAAAATTAATACTCAAGGTAACAAAAATTGCATTAGAAAGACTTCAACTCAAAGAGGTTTCTGCTTACTGAGAGAGATGGCAGGCAGTAAAGTAGCTGGTCCACACATTGTGCATACAGGAATGCCATCAATCTAAGCCTGAGTCAAATCTAGGATGTTAGCAAGACCATTGAAATATCAATTCCCTTGCATGTTATAGTGACTAGGTTGCATTTGGATATCAACTTCAATTGTAGATGACTTTTCAAACACAGAAATGAGCATAGTTTAATATCCATTGGCTGACAAAGAGCCCTGGTAAAAATATTTGGGGGATGTTCTAGCAGAAGATAACAGGATCTAGAGAGAAAATCCTGTTTTAAATTCTTAGAATCTGGACACACAAGGGGTATTTCATTTCTTTCCCTCTTAATAAAAGGGCTGCAACTTAAAAGTCAGTTCAATAAAACTAAAGAATTTGTCTGTGGACTGAACTGTGTCCTCTCCCAAATCATATGCCGAAGCGTTAACCTTTCAGTGAGATCGTGTTTGGTGATAGGGCTTTTGGGAAGTAATTACAGTTAAATGAGGTTAACAAGGACGGGGTTATCATCTGATGGAATTGGCTTCAGGGACTCAACCTGACCTGACCTCAGCCATCTTGAGTCATAACCCCCATGATTGCCCAAGAATTACTCCAGAATGTTTTCTTTATGAAGTTTTTCAGCATACTACCAACAGAAAGAACGACTGGAGTGATGGGTGGAGCTTCCCCCATGGGACCTGGGACAATTTTGCTTGCTGGCACCTTCATGTCAGCATGAGGTAAAATAAGATCGCCCTAGATTGGAGAAGAATCACTTTGGTCCTAACTGCTAGCTAAGGTCCTCCCTCTGAACTAATTGGCAGGGGTTTACTGGTGTTGTCACAGCCTTTGACTATGTTCTGTCAGGAAGTCTTCAATAAACTATATCCTGCAACAGGCCTGGATTCCATAACCTTAGATTTACAGATTATTGCCCAACACGTTGACACTGTGAGACACTGGGAACAATGACTTAGATGACATTATTTCTTACAATCTTTTTTCCAGGAACTATGGGAAAATAATCCCATTGTCAAGGGCAGTAGGTACACTCACCAACTCTTGGAGAACCTGTTTCTCTGGCTTTCAGACCCCAGTAACTTCAGAAGTCATATGTTAATAATCAAACCCTCCTCAGATTCTTGTAAATGTGCTGGCCATTGTACATGCTCAATACGTGCCCTAGATACTTTATTCCTTCCATTAGCTCCATGTCTCTCCTTCTTGCTCCTCATAATCACAGTATCTGCTGGGACTTTCTCCTGAAGCCACTTGGTGAGAATACTTGTAGCTAAAAACTGTCTTTTGTCCCATCTTGTCTCCAGTTGTGTATGATAAAGGTAATGCCATTTTTCTATTCTGTGGGTTGTGTTGGGTGATCTGCTCAGACAACTGTGTCTGCCGAGTATTTTATCAAAAGCCCCTAAATATGACATAGGAGAGCGTGCATTTTCCCCCAGACAAACACAGCTCTCTGCCCAATTAACTCCAAAACAAAGCTCCCAATGTCTTATGCCCCTTTGGTATCTGATAGATTTATGAAAGACAGGTTAAAAAAAAGGCGTTGCCTTACAAATACGTTCCAAGCTAAGCATTCATTGGGAATATGATTGTTTTTTATCTTCTTACACTATTTGAAGACAATTCCTTGTCTCTCCTTGCAAAAGTCTCAGTGTGTCTTATTTTAGAACTTACTTAAAGGAATGATTTTTATCAAATTGGCCTCAAGAGTCTTTCACTGTTTCTCTTTCAAAAAAAAAAGGTATTATTTTTCTTGTAAAGAATGCTAAGGAAAAATGATAAAAATCTACAGTCCTTCATCCCGCATTTTAAAATGCAAGAAGTGAAAAATCAAATAAAGTAGGTCAAGGCATCTATGGCACTAACACAGTAGAGCTCCTCCATATCAGCAAATATTAACGATGATAGGCAATCAAAAGTATTATAACTTCTTTTAGTGTAAGAAAATCTTACCAAGAGGTTAGCAGTCTATATTTTTACCTTGGCCAAGGAAACAGAACAAATCCAATTTTACAAGTTGATAACTTACGACTTTATAGGTAGCCATTTTGTATATTTAAATAAACATACTTTATTTTGCATTTGCCCAGACTGTGTGCAATGAGTAGGCACATTCAACTCATTAACTCCAAGTGAAGTCTGTCTAAATGTCGCCTGTGATTCAGTGTATAAAGCCCTTAGGGATATGAAGCAATATTTAAAATTGGATGGTCGGAAGACACAAAATGGAGGAGAGTGTGAGGAGGAATAATACTTGAATTTGAGACTGGAAGTACCTGAGGGAAAACTTCAAGTCTCTGGTTTATTTTGAGATTGGAGAAGGTTATGAATATCCCCCATTATTCTGGAACATAATAGCACTCAGTTGGACAAATATAATAAAATGTGTAAGTAAAATTAAATGATGGAGCTATTATTCTTTCTAATAATAGAAATTCTAATATCCAAGATGCCTGCTACTTTCCTGCAATGAGAAAGAAAAACTGAAAAACCTCTAAAACAGCCCATCACTATCAATATAATGAACTGTTTTTTTAAAGTCACCCCATATCAGTGAATTCTTTAGCTAACTATTTGCATGATAAAGAGGAAATTCTGCTATTAGTTAATAGAGAAGAGGGATTGAGTTGAGCAGTGCCACCATGAGTACTATCATGCAAGGCATCTAATCTCTCATCTTCTAAATATACAGCCTGCTTTGTTAAAGTGTTTATAACCTCATTACTGTGCCTATACAAAATTGGAACCAGTACTTGATGAGATAGATGCCTTATGTGACTATTTTTCAAACCAGCTAAAGGCCTGATCCTCTGCAGTCTATGCTAATCTCTTCTTATGAAAAAGAAAGAAAGAAAGAAACTCAGACCTGTTATGTCTAGACAACAGTGAGGGCCAATCCTTCAAAGTAAGAGACATTGGTTTGCAGTGATTGTTCTACCATTTTGAGGGCACTGGCAGCTAAATTTAATCTAGGAAGTCTTTCATGTTCCATGAACTCTCGACTCTGACTTTGCTCCCAGTATGCTTCATCCAAAACCACCTTTTGTTAACTCTTTGATCATTTTAAACAACAAATTTGGATCATATGCAACCCAACTTCTCCCTTTATGCCTTCCAGGTATTACTAACCACAAGTTCATGTCCTCTTTTATTTGTTTGTTTGTTTACTTTAACAACCTATAAGCTTCAAGTCCAAGTTCAGGCTGAGTAGTTCAGGGTTAGCTCATGCCTGCTTTTGGTATCAGACTTACTGAGCATTTCTATTGAACTCACTCCATGCCTTCCAGTAATTTCTCAATTAGCCTCAGGTATGTCTAAAGGGCATACTCTTGTCCTTGGGCTTTTCAGAACTTTAGGTCTCCCTAACCTCCATCATAAGAGGAGTTTCCAACCATAACCAGCCACTAGTACTTGGGTTCTAATCAGGGTTCTCTAGAGTAACAGAATTTATCAAATGATTCTCTTTTCCTACAGAGAAAGAAAGAAATATAGATTCATTCTATGAATTCTGCTACTCTATGTACAGGAAGAGGATTTATCAGAATGACTCACAGGCTATGGTCCAGCTAATCCCAAAATGACTGGTTGTGAACAGAGTCCAAGAATTTAGTAGCTGCTCTGTCCACTAGGCTAGATGTCTCAGCTGGCCTTCAGTATATACAAGAATCCAAAGAAACAGGCTCTGATGCCAACAAAGGAAAGGATGGATGTGCTAGCAAGGAGAGGACAAGCAGGTAAAGAAAAAAATCTTCCTTTTTCCATATCCTTATATAAGTTTCCAGAAGCTGTGGCCCAGGTTAGAGGTGGGTTTTCCCTGCTCAAATGATCTGCATTAAAGGCATGCCTTCCTACCTCAAAGATCCGGATAAGAAACGGATCGGTCTCCTTCAAGTTAAGGAAGAATTCCCTCTTCAGGGCATGCACTCCAGTTTTGGATTTTGATTAATTCCAGATGTGGTTGAGTTGACAACCAAGAACAGTCATCACACTTGTCTTCTGTATTTTCCCAGTCTTAATCAAAGATCACACGTCTATCCTGTGTGATCCTCTGGTAGCACAGTAAGAGAAGTTCCAGAGACAACACAGAATGGCCTCTTAGAAACTGGGAGTCCTCATCCTGGCATAGTTATATTCCTTGTGGACTTCTTTTAAACAAAACTAAATGTATAGGACGAAATGTAAAGGAGGGGAAGAGGAGAAGAGAAGGAGAAGGAGACAAGAAGGAGGAGTTTGGATGGAGATGACTCAGTTGGTCAAAAGTTTGTCCCACAAGTGTGAGGACCCAAGTACTTCAGAGCCCAAGTGAAATCTGGGTTTCATAGTGCCTATCTGTAATTTTAATTTTCCTATGGTAAAAATGGAAAACAAAAATAATAACCATGGAAACTCAGTATTTCTGGCATCTGAAGTGAGGGTAGTTTCATGGAACTGAGCCCCTAGCTGTGAGGACTGCATTCTAGTCTACTACTAGGTAGTTAGTAGCAGAAATTAATTTAAATTCTCAAACTTCAGGTGTATGCCCAAAAATGATAGCTGTGGTATAAATATGGCAGGCACACACACACACACACACACACACACATCATCATCATCATCATCATCATCATCAAAACTACTATGAAAAAATAATAGATTTTTGAAAAATACAAGAATATTCTCTGATATATATGTATTTGTGTATTGTGTATACATGTATGTGTGTGTAAAAATAGAGTTTTAAAAAAGGAGAAAGGGGAAGGTAACACTATATACAAGGCAATTATTTTGCATATTGCTAACACCATCACACTTCTAAGGTGGTTAACACTAACCTCCTGCTACAAAGAAAGAAAATGGATCTGTGAAGTGGCATCTTATTAACTCAGCTATCCCATAGACAACTGTTCTGGAAGACAAAGCTTGAAAATGTCATTTCTAGACTCTAAAATTTGGAAGGCTAAATCCTTAGTTTAGGAAGAAGGCTAAATCCTGTCTAGGTGGATTTAAGTTTCTGAGTCTAAAAGTTTGTGAATTTAGGCATTTCTCTTCATGAAAACAAATTTAAAATTTTAAATGGTTTCTTGGTCATGAGAATGACTATTTAGAATAGGCATAGAAATTACAACAAAAGACAGAAATCTTAAATGCTTCCAAATATCACAAACATCTCAGAAAATAACAATGTATTAATGAAGTTCTTCACACATCTCTGTAATACTTTTGGCTACATAATCTCTGATTGCTTCTTCACATAACAAGAATTTTGAAGGGTAATTATTTCTAGAAAAATATAAAATAAGCATTCTCTTAGCATTATTGATTGACATGTTCTTTAATAGCAATGATTTAGGAATTTTTTTTTACCTTTAACACTAATTACCAGTAACATCTCATAAATTTGAGGAAATTGCTATCAAGGCTCTTTCCCATTTATAAATCCTGATGCAGTTTTAAGTCTTGCACATTTGAAAATTCTGATGAGTTGAATTTCTTTTTGTCATTACCACCGAGGCAAATGTTTGGACTATTTGCGATTGCAGACTTTAGATTGTAATCCACATATTCTTGACAGGAGAGCTTTTTAGGCAACAAGGGTGACAAGTGAGTTTTACCTACACTTGATTCTGTCTCCCTATATTTTCCACCATGGGCTTTTCCTCCAGGACCCACATACTTCCTGTGACATTAGCACATTATATCGTGTAGGTATAACCTATGACCTTTGTGGTAACATGGAGTAAGTTAGTGAGTAATTAATGGGGCAATGCCTGAAAGATAATTATTTGTCTGTCTGTCTATCTATCTATCTATCTATCTATCTATCTATCTATCTATCTATCTATAACAAAGTAGACAGAGAATATCTAAAGGATGTATAACAGAGAAGGAATGCATAATATTACAGCAGTGAACACATTAGTGTACACACAGCTGGACTCTCCCATTCATCTTCCCCAAATGCCGACAGCCACTTCTATGCCATCTGACTTTGAGGAACATAGGTTATAGTGGGTCCTGGAGTCCAAAGAAAGGATCTTAGGAAATTGGAACTCAAGATTTGCAAGATGTTCCTATCTGTAGAACTTTAAACAAGACTTTTGTACTTCAAGGTGTCTAAAGCTCACTCATAGATAACCCTACTCTTGTACCAGTCAGTGATTTCCTCAATGCCTATTGTGGTAGAGAAACTAAGCTCGTCTTAAAGGTTAATTGATGGTGATTTAGTGTTTGGCTGTTGTTTGAGAATAGTCATTGTCAATGACTAAGTAACTACACACCTAAAACAAGAGGAGACATTGCTCTGAATATGTCAACCGGTAGTATTAGCATAGAATAGACTACAAGGAAAATCCAAAACAGCATTAAGGTAGTCTCAAAACTCTTCATGGAGGAGAAGCTGCACTTTTCATTTGAACAAAAAAATTAATAATTTGTTTAATGCTGTGACATAATGATGCACACATACATACGGACACACATATATACAAATATATATATATACATATATGAATACATATTTTCTGCCCTTGCCAACTGACACAAAGTTGCTAAAAATACTTGTAATTTCTGACTGGTGACATGACAGGATCATTGTGCATGGAGCTTCATGACATCCTAGAACACAGGTGCATCTTTTCTTTTAACCAAACAAATTTTCTGGACTTCTTTATAATTTCAAGATGGGGAATGAATGGGCAAGAGAAAAGACAGTTCATGCTTAAAAGCTTGGAATTTTCAGCCCCATTCCCCAATCTTTAAGAAAATCGAGATGAAGAATTGAGTTGCTAATAAATTACTGTTATATAATGAAGCTCTGTACAAATACCCAAAATACAGAGTTTGGAGATATCCTACCTTGCTAAATACATCCCCATTGAAACTGGGTTTAATCCATTTCAATGGAAACCAGTCAATGGCTGCTGGTCATGGACACTTAAGTGCTCAGGACCTTTCTGGACCTGTCATATGTATCTCTCTGTCTGACTATTGATTTGTATCATGTATAGTAATAGTTTTATATTATACTGATGAATATAAGTGAAGGGTTTTTGATTTATGAAAGTTGTTACTTCAAATTGTTGTACTCAATGAAATAGTGATAGTAATCCTTGATTTGTAATCAGCATGGGCAGAAGTAAGTATTCTGGGCATTCAGTACTCCTGACTGGCATCTGAAGTGAGGCTGGTCTTATGGAACTGAGCCCCTAGACTATGAGGTCTATACTGTGGGTAGTTAGCATCAGAGTAAAACTAAAATTAGAGCATGCCAGAAATTTTGGTGTATGAAAAATTATACACACCCACACACACTTAACAGCAAAAACACTGTGAGCTAATAAATAGCTTTCTTATATTTTTTTTCACTATAGAATAGAGTTTATTCAGGGCATAGCAAGGGGAGTCAAGAGGGTAGTAGAGACAGAGAAAGGGAGAGAGAGAGAGAGAGAGAGAGAGAGAGAGAGAGAGAGAGAGAGAGAGAGAGAGAGAGAGAAGAAGAAGAAGAAGAAGGAGGAGGAGGAGGAGGAGGAGGAGGAAGACGAAGAAGAAGAAGAAGAAGAAGAAGAAGAAGAAGAAGAAGAAGAAGAAGAAGAAGAAGAAGAAGAAGAAGAAGAGGGGGAGGGGGAGGAGGAGGTGTTGGCAATAAGCACGTGGAGGGAGGGAGAAAGGGAATGTGGAAGGATGGGGGAAGGGTCAAGGGGCAAGGGGCAAGGGGACAGAGCAGGAGCAAGAAGGGAAGAGCAAGAGAGGAACAAGAGCTAGCTTCTTATAAATACAAGAATGTTGTCTGATATATGTGTGTATATGTATGCCATTATGGATATGTGTGTGTGTGTGTGTGTGTGTGTGTGTGTGTGTGTGTGTGTGTGTACTTAGTCATTCTCAAATTCTTAAGTTGCCTGTAAACCCTTCAGCCTTAGGATTGAGCTGGTAGGATAGGCAGGAAGAAGTACAGTCCAAATTTTGTTGTTCCTATTGGATAATTATCCCAATATAAGATTCTGTCTACATAAGGCTGGTTTGTTGATTATAGTGCAAGTAACAGAAGAATATATTTCAAGCATGGAAACGATCACAGCACACTATGAATGACTGACTTAGAATAACTGAGAATATATCCTATGCTAGAGGTCTTCCTGAGGCACATTATCTCTTCAGATGCTTCGTAGCCAATGGACAAGTGATGACAGCAGATTGCAAAGGACAGTGGGAATGCTGGATGATTGCATTAGAAAATTCCCTCATTGAGCATGAGATATGTAAAGATCACTAAGTCAAGAGCTGGACTCAGAATGCATAAAAACCACCTGCATAGTTTATTCTGACTGGAGTCAAGAGCATATATTTGTTTTGGCTTCTCAGATACACAACCTACATGAGTGAATTGTTTTGTTTTGTTTTGTTTTATATTTATGACCACTTTTTAACTGTGTTTGTGGTGTGTGTGTGTGTGTGTGTGTGTAGTTGTCAAAATATTGGATGACAGATGCAAAGGATAGATTACATAATCTGTTTTTTTTTTAAGATATATAGTACATAAATGTTCTGTTCCTTGTCATTTCTAGGAAAGGAAGATGTGCCCATGACTCAGTGGTAGAGGATTTGTCTCCAGCTGAGCACAGAATAATC
The DNA here is from genome assembly GCF_978045245.1 of Mus caroli. Classification (NCBI taxonomy): domain Eukaryota; kingdom Metazoa; phylum Chordata; class Mammalia; order Rodentia; family Muridae; genus Mus; species Mus caroli. The sequence continues at coordinate 91,449,910 of NW_028227264.1, forward strand.
CCTACTATTAAAACATTCTAGAAAAGGATACTGAGTCATGCTTAGAGACAGAGCCAGTGTTTAATTTTTTCCATGAATATAATTCATGTACCCAACAATTATTATCATGCTCCAAGGTCTTGTTTTGTTCTTTTTTATAAAGAATAAATATCAGCTCATTTATAATCCTGCATACCAACCATTCAGGCAATTTTGTTAAACTCTTGTTTTAGCTTCTTCAGTTTTTTTTTTCCACTGTGTAGAAAAATTCCATTTGGTTGATGCTTCCTCACATAACTTTTAATCCTGTTTTTATGACTCTTCTCTCACTTTAATCCCTCTTCAGTTTTGCATCTCAGCTGATCTCATCTCATATAAAAGTGTTTTGTGTCTGTGCGAAATGTATTTGGCTGCACAGTAGAAACCCTAGCAGCCCCCAACACGCTATACCTTACATAGAAAAGGGGTTTTATTCTTTCATGCAGTAATAAAAGTGTAGTCGCAGGCAGTAAAGTACACCGTGGTGGTTCAAAGATGCCATTAGTGCCCTTGCCATTTCTGGCTATCTTCCCTCGATGCCCTTCACAGCATGAGGGCTTTTACATGCTTGTAATCCAGTAGCCATAAGAAAGTCCCTGACTGTTCAAACCTATATTCAAGTTTCCTATAGAAATGTGTGGACAAGGATTAAAATCATGTCATACTTGAAGTATAATCCCTATTCTTCAGTACATTTTTTCTCAACTATAATAGATATGTGCTAACAATGACAATGTTGTGGGTTTTGAAGTGCATAATGTGCTAAAAGCACACAGTAATCTACATTGGATGTATTTTATTAAAATTCATTGAAACACAAACAAAAAGTCATGTGTTAAAGTGAAATGTAGATTTTTTTTCTCCATCCTCGGAATTTGAATTGGTCTTTTACACCACCAGGTTCAACTGACTATGAAGGGATTAATGATATTTGAGCTTCAAGGGACCAAGGGACCTCTTCATGCTTCAGAACTGTTTTATTTTTATTTTTTGATGACATATATATTAGTCAGGGTTCTCTAAAGGAAAAGATCTGATAGAATGACAGAATGAGCATTTCCTAAAAGCAACTTACTGACAGGCTTTTCAGTCCAACGCTGTCTTCACATGAGAGAGAATAAAAACCTTACTTAGTATTTAAGAACTTTAGTACTTAGAACTCAGTACTCAGAAGTTTACTTAGCACTTACTTAGTTGCCAAGGTTGGATGCCTCAACAGTCCTCTGACAATCCAGGCCTGGAGGATTCCTGGAAGATTACCAGTCCTCCTTGTATAGGGGAACGGTGAAGAAGCTCAGCTATGATATCAAGGAAGACTGATAAGAAGATCAGCTACTGAGTAGATGCACTTATCAGCAAGAGGTGAAGGAAGCCAAAAATAGATCCACTTCCTCTCAGGTTCCTTTATATCTGGCCCTGTGCTGGATGGTATTGTTCAATACTGATGAAGTCCTTTCTTTAGTTCTTCCTTTCCAGAAGGACTCTTCCAAACTCTCTAGGTAGGTGTGTCTTCATTGATTCTCGATCCAATAAAGTTCACAACTGAAATTAACCATCAGAACCCTCAGGTAGACTGCTAGGGAATAAGAGATGATGTAGAACAGACTAGCTATCCCTAACTGAAGCTGCCTTAATGGACTAATTTTTAATCATAGGCATGAATATGAGCCAGCCAAGATAGCAGCGTGTCCAGCTGAGTTCCATCTGATAAAGTGGCCCGAAGAATCATGAGAAAATAGATGCTTGCTTTAAGGACCAAGTCTTTAGATTATTTTTCATGCCTCAAAAAGTTACTAACACACATGAATTTCTCAGGGTTGCTTCACACCAATCACATTTCCATATAGTTCCTGTGACCAACATGATTACATTTCTATTCTAGATGAGTGTTTACATCCCATTCTTTATCAATAGAAAGTATATTGTATCATTAGCATCTTTGTATTGAAGTCTTACAATAATTTCTTAGTGTATAACAGTACGTTTACTCACCTTTGTCTTACCCATGCCCCACAGTTTTTTTTTTTTCTTGAATTAATTCAGGGAAATTAGCCTGTACAGTCATCCTTCTTGCTGTTAGATGTGGATGAACAAACCTAGTGTAATCCCCCATGGAATTCAAAACACTATTATCCAAATTCTAAAGCAACCTATGTGTGCTCACTAGCTGAACTCTTCTTTCTCCTCCACCTCAGTGAGTGGATGAAACGTTCAGGTCCCTAAATGCCTGTCCAAGTCCCTTTGCAAGCTCCAGTAATCCTTTCCTTGACTCCCTGGCCTGCTGAACTAAGACTATCAAGCTGCCTTATTATCACACCCCTTGCTAATGCTGCATCATAGATTCCCCCCTACCATAGGAGCATGCTATCCATTTCTGTGTTTTCGTCTGGAGTGTTGAGATAAAGACGTTCCAGCATGTAGATTTTTATGTTTATCAGCCAAGAGCAGAGTGGTTCTGAACTACAGGTAGAGAAGACATAGAGAGCAAAGGAGATCAGCCAACTGCTTTCCACAACTCAGGACTTAATAGAAATGTAAATAAACCATGCCTTACCATAATTCAAAAGTTTTAATTCACTGGAGCATCTTTATCTCTTGAGGTTCAAAGCTACTTGAGGGACTGTAGCCTCATGTAAGAAATGTCAGCAAGGAGGTACCACAGGCATTGAAAGCATGCCTGGTGGGTGCTGCAGAAAGCAGCTGCCCTACAATGTCTGTTCTTATTTAACATCTTCATTCATAAGGCAGAATAGGGAACAGACAGCGCACTGATGAGATTCACAGATGGTACTCATTTGGGAGATATTATGAATACCAGAGATATCAGGGAAATGATACAAAAGGACCTGGAGAAGGAATAACAATGAGCCTTGACTTTGAAAATGCAAAGCAATGTGTCTGAGTATAAAAAAAGAAATCTTCAACATTTCAATAGAGGGGAGAAAACTGGAAGTCAATGTTGAAAGTGACATCAAGTTGGAAAATGGAGTTAGGTTTAAAAATAGGCCCTTTGAAATGCAGCCGTGAATTTAGCAGTATATTTCATTTTCATAGAACTCTGAAGGCTGAATTCAATGTCCTTCCTGTGTGCTCCCTTATCCCTAATGTGTCATGTTGTTTTTCTTAATGCTAGTTGATTTTTTAAAAATCCTTCATCCGCTGCTTTTTGAGCACAGGGGTTGGCTATATTTGTTCTTACAGACCTTGACCCTGGCTTACTGACCAGAAGATTCGAGTCCCCGGACAATTGTTTTGTTCTACTTCATTTCTTTACATGTACCATGGTGGGAAAAGGACAGGGGTAGAGAGTGAGTTCTGGAGAAATGGTGCTATAGATTGGGTCTTGGATATTATTCAAAGGCTGACACACATGTTAAAGTTGCTATCTGGAGGTTGTAGACTCTTTTGAGAGGAGCATCCAGGTGGATGAGAGGTCTTTAGGTCATTGGTCTTATGGTTTTAAAGAAGACTGAGGAATCCTGTGGCTGTTAATTTTTTGTTGTTGTTTTGTTGTTTTGTTTTGTTGAATCACACAGACTGTAACCTTTAAACATTTTTCCCTTCACAATTAGCTCAGGTGTTTCACTCTAGTGGCGCAAATGTGGCTCACACACTGATGATGACAGTAGCCTTCAAATATTATTTGAACACTATTCAAATTACTGTGGGAAGAAAGAGAAATGAAGTCTTTAGTTACATTGAAAAGATACAAAATTTAGAATACCCAAGATATAAGATACAATTTGCTAAACGCATGAAACTCAAGAAGAACGAAGACCAAAGTGTGGACACTTTGCCTCTTCTTAGAATTGGGAACAAAACAACCATGGGAGGAGTTACAGAGACAATGTTTGGAGCTGAGACGAAAGGATGGATCATCTAGAGACTGCCATATCCGGGGATCCATTCTATAATCAGCTTCCAAACGCTGACACCATTGCATACACTAGCAAGATTTTGCTATAAGGACCCAGATATGGCTGTGTCTGTGAGACTATGCTGGGGCCTGACAAACACAGAAGTGGATGCTCAGACAGCTATTGGATGTATCACAGGGCCCCCAATGGAGGAGCTAGAGAAAGTACCCAAGGAGCTGAAGGGATCTGCAATCCTATAGGTGGAACAGCAATATGAACTAACCAATACCCCCCGGAGCTCGTGTGTCTAGCTGCATATGAATCAGAAGATGGCCTAGTTGGCCATCAGTGGAAAGAGAGGCCCATTGGTCGTGCAAACTTTATATGCTTCAGTACAGGGGAACGCCAGGGACAAGAAGTGGGAGTGGGTGGGTAGGGGAGTGTGTGGGGGACTTTTGGGATAGCATTGGAAATGTAAATGAAATAAATACCCAATTTAAAAAAAGAAAGAAAAAAAAAGAATCAAAGGAGGTGCATTTCTGGCTATGGACATGAAGTATTTGAAAGTTATAAGTTATCTTTCAAATCTGTCGATGTTTATGTCAGTCTGGGCATTACATTAGACATACAAGAGATGTTGCCATAGCGTATAGTGCAACAAGGAAGCTTGCAATAACTATTCTCTGAGTGTGGTTTAGGGGTCTCCATTTATACCCAAAGTCCCTTTAGAGGGTACATTATATCAAAATATTTTCATAATTATACCAAGATGTTAATGCCTCTTTTACGGTCATTTTCTCTTGAGAGTGCCATAGAAATTTCTGGAGGCTAAATATCAGGTACTGGTATCACATGGTGACTAATGGACTCTTTGCCTAAATGTTTTTGCAGTCTTGGATTTTTAGAGCAGTAAACATAGTTATGATACATACAAACATTTTAGGGGTTCTAACTAATTATTTAACACCGTGAAGCATTTCTTCGACAAAACCAATTATACACTCTTGGCAATTGTGGATCTTGGAAAGGAACAAACATCAACTCATTTCACTAATTTTGCAGTTATTTTCTTTGTGCAAGCTCCCAAGACCTGGCCTTCAGTGTGAGATTTGTTTTGTGTAGTTGTTTTGGGGATTAAATAAGAAAACATGAGTAAGGCAGAGCTCAATGCCAGTGTCACAGACCAAAGAGTGGTTTATCATCACTGCAAGGGAAGAATAAGATATGGAACTTCGTGCCGGGCGTGGTGGCTCACGCCTTTAATCCCAGCACTCGGGAGGCAGAGGCAGGCGGATTTCTGAGTTCGAGGCCAGCCTGGTCTACAAAGTGAGTTCCAGGACAGCCAGGGCTATACAGAGAAACCCTGTCTTGAAAAAAAAAAAAAAGAAAAAAAAATATATAAAAAAAAAAAAGATATGGAACTTCTGGAAGCCATCATAGAACCTTTAGAAAACCTTGGCTGGACCCCAATTCATCCTGCAAGGAGAGAAGAGGCAAGAAGAGAGCAGTGCTTTAACTCCTCCTTGAAATTGGTGATAAATTGATGGTCTGGCACTCTTGAGTAACGGAACCTGTGAGTTCTTTATTCCAGACTTGTGTTCTTGGCTCCCATGTGCAGATCAGAACATGGAGCACTCGATGTCCCCTCTGGTGGTTAGGGCAGGAAAGGTCAGCTATTTATTTCAAGAAGAGAGCAGATTCTTAGCAATGGCCTTTACTGAGGCAAATACCCACTGGCTACACCCGCTGGAGTGTTTCTCTTACCCATAGTTTTGCTTTCTGTTGTTTCCCTTACCCATAGGCAACACAGTCTAACACTATGAAATGGAAAAATCTAGGAAATATTTTGTCTTAGATGTTACACTGATCTGAGAAGAGCAATGAAATATTATACTACCTTTTTTTATAGTCCAACATATCCTCACCCTGCAAACTATGTTGTATACTATACCTGCATATTAGTTAGCAGTTGTCTCAGATATCAGTTGATTGCAGTAGTTCCCAGTGCTTGTGCACAATGGTCAGTCCAATCTGATATTTCAGACACCCACTGAAGATCTCAAGATGTGCACCGTTTTGGTCATAGTATGGAGTATCATACAAATAAAGGCAATGTAACCCATAGGGCAACCAGGTCTACATTTTTTACATGTCTCAACTAGCATTTCTATATGCACAGTTCTGTAGATTCAGGGCTAGAAATATTGGTGCTTTCCTAAGTAAACTTTTTTTTTTTTTCGGTTTTTTGAGACAGGGTTTCTCTGTGTATCCCTGACTGCTTTGGAACTCACTCTGTAGACCAGGCTGGCCTCGAACTCAGAAATTCGCCTGCCTCTGCCTCCCAAGTGCTGGGATTAAAGGCGTGCACCACCACTTCCCGGCCTAAGTAGACTTTTAATACAGAGATTATCTGAAGAATTGAGAACCCAGAAAAATCCCAGTGACTTTTCTTGAGATTGTACAAATAAAGGAAAATCACATTCTTATTTCATTCAACAAAGGCCCAGTTATGTATGCAGAGTAGATATTCTGTCTTACAAGTGGCTTCTGGATGAGAGATCTGAATATGAGGTTTTACTAATTTCTAAGCATCTCATTGAGCAAACACAGCTAAGATTCTAGTCCATGTTTTCTAGAGGTATCACTACTTGGACTACAGAATGACACATTTTTAGGGTCATCTCCTCCCAGAAATGATGACTCAGAGAGTACGTCTGTGGCATTGTTAATACTACCCCCCCTCTTCTGTTTATACAAGCATCTAGGATCCTCTATTCCCTTCCACCTCTCTGCACTGCAAAAGGCTTGTAGTATGTCCCTGCGTATGAACTCCTGTCCCTAGGAAATTGGGGCATGACAGAGATACATCCCCAGAATCTCTAAGACAAAATGCCCCAAGGACTCTTTCCAAAATTGCATCTCTATCTGCTTGTTATCATGGTTATGCCCAGCAACATACATTCATTTACATTTCACTTTGAAGATCTTAAAATAGAAATGTCATTTTAGCAGGGAAATGCATTTACTACTAGATACCATGGACTGGGTTCTCATATAAACGTAGCAAGTTCCATTTCGAGATCAGGAAGGAAGAGGTACTTCTGGAAAAGCTTTAGTGGGCAGCTGGGAGCATCTGGTGCCAGGTTTACATTTCTCTAACCTTCCTAATGAACACTTCCTTATTCATAAATCAGGAAGGATTTTGCAAGGTTCTTGGTGATTAATAATACTAAGCTTTTAATATAGATATGGTATAAATAGAGTCCAAATGATTTGCTTGTGACCATATGAATGATGGAAAAGCATGATTAAGCCTTAGTCACATAGCATCATTTTAGAGATCATGTATTCCTTGATCTTTTGGTGCTATCAAAGCCAAATCATTCAGGTTATTTTCATAGATCCTTTAGCATGGTTTTATCCTAGACCATCCTGCCATAAATCCTTTGGTCGTATTTCTCACACAGTTCATAAGTCATCGAGGAAACCCATTTGCCCTGCCCACAAGTCAGAGCTTATATCAACACTAGGTATTTCTCAGTCATGCCACACATGATGTTTGCTTCTCTGCTCTCCCCTGGTGTGGCTTTCATGCAGTAACAGTTCACTTCTGGCAATACTAGTATGTCTTCATAACCATCTGTGGCCAAAATCACAGCAATGCCACACAAACTGGGTCTTATACAAGTTAATATTCCATTAAATTATTCAATTACTGAGGAAAGTCCCACTGACATCTTGAGATTCCCTGTGAAATGCATTTTAGGGTTCACTCCCACTATGTGTGCATTTTTATGAGAACTAAACACATCTGAACTTCACAGGAAGAAATGTAAATGTCATAGAAGATCATTTTTGTTCTTGGGTACAGCCCTCAAGTATGGATACTTAGAGCAGGTCTATTGTGTTTCTGCCTGTCCACTTTGGGGACTTGGTATATACTTCTTAGCTGCTGAACTTTATATCTCATCTCTTATATGAAAGTACTACTGGCTTCTACATGTAATCCTCGTAGTGAACTTTGTTAATGATAGTTCATATCATCCTAGTTACTAAATGGTCATCTAGTTACTAAATTTGCCAAGCAAGACAAAGTTATGTGGCAAGAATACGTGAATTTCAAAACCTCAATAGTTTAACACAATGGTGACGTTTTTCACTGAATACTATACATAAATATCAGGGGACTACCTGAGTCAAATGAAAAACATTTCACCTATGATTAGCCTATGCCATCTCAGCTCACAGTTTGGTTGCGACAATTATCCTCGTGAGCCGATCTGTTCATGTGGTGCTCCAATGTCTTGGAAGCCAAACACATGTTTGCTGAATGAATAACTGATGGCATATCCAACAAATAAAAACAATAATTGATAAATAGCATTGCTTTAATGGGCCCCAAACAATGACTTACACATATTTTCTTATTTAATAATTAAATAGACACAGCTTGTTACACAGCTGTCCATGGGGACTATATAGGTACATATTTTAATATTCAATTTTGGTAAAATTTTCAATCACCTGTCTCTTTGAGAGCCTCAGTTTAAAAGTGAATAACATGGAAACTTTGAATCTTGGATTCAATTTGTCTCATTTAAAAACTGTTCAAAGAAATCTGACAATGATATTAGGTATCTCCAACATGACTTCACGGATCACTTAATGGGAGCTCGCTTTCAAGTCCGAGTCTAAGAGTTCAGACTCAGACGCATCTTGGTGCTGAACCTTTGAAGTCTGCTCATCCTTGTTTAATGCGATGATGTAACCCATACATACATTCAGAAGCCATTGGTGGGACAGGGCAGAGGCAATGGTGTGCATCGAGAAAGACGCTCAGCTCTCAGGGTTAAAATCTACCCCACACGTGCATTTATCTTGGACAGGCTCTGTTGTTTAAACTAAAAATAATCACAGTCAGTTCTGTGACATTCACCTGCTTAGTTACTCCTGCATAAAACATAAAACGGGAATGGAAATGAGGGCAAAGGTCAGCGGTGCAGCAGTGGCTACAGGGGGATTATTTTATTTCTGTGCTCGCGAGGTCTCATTGTGTCTGTTGGAAAATCGTGCCTGTGTGTTGGGAGAGTGTGTTGATTTCCTAAGCTATAATTAATATACTCGGGCTGTTGTTACTCAGAAAAGATTAGAATGTTGCACCCTGGGCTATCTCTCACAATGCAACCAGATTACCACTTAATGCTCAGAAAAGACTGCCATTCCGGGAAGCTGCCTGCCATTATGCAGGAGATCCAGCCCGCTCCTTTTATTTCCTTGTCCTTTGCTGTATTCAAAATAGATATAAAGGTAAATACATGAATGGGTTTAATATATTCTCCTGAAATCCCAAATGAATATGCACAATAATATCTGTCTTGGAGGAGGGGAAACAAAAGAAAAAATACTCAGAAAAATAAAGACAAGACGAGTGAACATTAAGGTAGGAGGGGGGGCAGAAAAAAGCTGAAAAATAGAATTTACATAACAAGCAAAGGGAAGAGGTTAAAAGCCTTTTATTCTTAACAATGGATTCAAGGACACATTTCTCACACTCACCAAATGCAAGGAATAGTGCCATGGGATATTCTTTTTTATTTCTCAAGAAAAAAAAGCAAATATTATTATTTTATCAAAGAATAAATCATTAATAGAAGAAAAGACTGGGGGAAATAAATAGAAAGTTAAATTATAGAGTCCTAAAAGCAAACAGAAAGAAGTAATATCTCTCACTCGGAACAGGGAGAGCGACTATGATGGGGAATCCATGTTTTGAGCAAGTCTTGAAACCTTGCTTAAATCTCACCTGTTCTCACCCTTGAGAAACAGCTGTCTACAAGACCACAGTGATCAGAACTCCATAGAAGGGAAGCTGTTTGAAAAGTAGCCGATCTGCTCAGGCTGACAACAGACACAGTGAGCCTAAGATATTGCAGATGGCTCCTCTTCCATGAAGAGAACGGTTCTGGTTCATAGAGGCTCCTGTGTTAACACTGACGTTTGACTTGGGCAGGCATGCCGTTCTTAGCATCACTATGATAGAATCAAGTGTTCCACCTGTGTGTGCATGGAGTGTACACTCTCCTTCAAAACGCCAACCACTGAAGGAATTCTAATTTCTTTACCTCGTTGCTTTGATGATGCTTTCATACTCAGCCAATCCCCTGGGGCATAGACTCTGCCATTTTTTAGTTCACCATTATGCCCTCCTATTTTTATGAAATGACTCAATAACAGGTATGCCCTCAATATGGACTGGATAAATAGATTTGGGAAGGTAGATAAAACCATTAATTTGCCCAGCCTAAATTCTAAGCCCTGCCTGCCCTGTCCTCCTCTTTACCTCTGTTATTTTTATTTATTGAACCTTTATTTAATGAGATCTTCAGACAGAGATTCAGTCTTCAATAAGTTTTTTCTTGTATAGCTAAGTTTTACTTTTAGATTTACTGAATGAGGATATTCTACAAAGATGGGCTCTAAAACCATATTCTATGAGCTCAGTTCACTTTATTAGCATCATCTTGTGCTATTGTTATGAATGATAAGTCAATGTTGACTCATTATTACCTGGAGCCTATACCAATTTCCAGGTTTTTTTTTTTTAATCAGATGTTACTTTCTTGTTCCTAGATTCTTCCCGAGTTACCAAATCACTTGAACATTATTACAACTCTTTTAGATCTTCTTGGCTGCAGGCTCACAACTGAAGTCATGGGTTTCAGGCAGAAAACTACCTGGGAGAAATGCCATTGCCATCCCAGACTGCTCTGAGGTCTGCAACACCAGGACATCAATGGTGATGTCATGCGAGTTCCATCCACTCCAATGCCAGTATCACCCTTCTGAAAGGCTAGAGGTTGATGAGCAGACCCTCTTGCCATTTCTTTTTCTGCCCTGTGAGAACACAGCAGCAAGATACCAATATAGAAGCAGAGGGCAACTCTCACCAGACACCTCCTAATGGTGGCACGTGACTCCCCAGCTCTCAAAATAATAAGGAACATATTTCTGTTATTTATGAATTATGTCTTCTGAGTTGTTGTTTTAGCAAAAATAAAAAATAAAGAAGATTAAGACAGTGTCTTGTTTCCTTTTACTAGAGGATGCTACTCGAAACCAGGATTTGAGTGCTGTGTGTTTATTTTGATGCAATGATATTGCCTCTCAGCTTTCTCATCAAAGAGCAAGGAGATAAATGTAAATGAGTGTCTTGATTTACATAGATTTCAGATATCCACGTATCCATAGATTTTTTCCATTCATAAACATTTGCATGTATGTGAAGTTCATCTTGATATCTTAAATTCTAGACTATCGTACCATCAATCATCCTAGCCTCCCCCACTTGCTTTTATGTAATCCCCACCCCGACAAGAGGGAAATCAGGCTCCCACCATCTGCCTCTCATTTACTTAATTTCAGCACACAAGGGCAATAATAGCTCCAGAATCTTTAGTCTAGATCCCCATGAGATCCAACTTTATCAGCTATAATACACTTATATGCTGTTTCTTTGGCCTCTAATTTTATAGACTTCACTCATTGTAACTCAATTCGGCGAGTGCCTCCTCAAACCTTTTATCATTCAGCAAGGCTATTTCCTACATTTGGGATGTGGTTATCACATTCTGCACTCCATCCTAGGATTCTCAGACACGCTAAATGATTGACCTCCTTTTGCATTCATTAAAATTCACTCTTTGTTATGTAAGATCCAGTGGCTTTTGATACGTGCATAGTCTCATATACAGAATTATCACACCTCACATGATGATGATATCTGTAACAGTTACCTGAGCATCATCTACACAACCTTCTCATCTTTATCCTCCAAATTCCTGCCATGCACTTATTTGCTTCTCTTTAAACAATTTCTTATTCCAACATGTCATATAATGGGAACTGCATGGTGTATAATTTTCTTAAACTGTCTTCTTTCACTTAACAATATACATCAAACAAATGTGGCCACTTCTTTTCATAGCTATGTGGCTCATCTCGCCACTGGATATGACTCCTTTATTTAGTTGTGCCACAGTTCATCTGTTCATTTGTCTCAGGACATTCTAGGTTCCTGAAGACTCCGGACATTGTGAATAAAGTGATGTAACTGTTCCTGGGCAAGTTTTTGTATGCGATTTCATATCATCTGGGCAAATACATAGGAGAAAAACAGCAGGAAAATATCTCCAATAACACTTGATAATGTCCAATAAAAATCCCACTGATGGGCTAGCTAATGGTATGTTTTTAAATCAGCACTACCTAAATAGTTATTCTTTATAGTTTTGCCTTAGGCACTTTGTATCTTCTATTCATTCATTCTTAAAAAAAAAAAAATCTATTGAACATTACAATAGCCAGCTAGCTCTTCCAGGAAAGGAGGCTATGACATAGCTAAAACATCGGAAATAAAACTTCCTTATTCTTGTTAAGAAAATATTATCAGTAAAAGACAATGTAAGCACCTAAGTATTAAGTGGAGATGAGGGCTTACAGGGCTTGGAAAAGGTACGGGTAAAGAGCAATGTCAGAGACCTCCTTCAGGAGACATTTGTTTCAGCTGTCAGTATGCTCTCAACTCTTGGTGTTATCTATTTGGGGTCAGAGTGATGGGCTCTAGAAAGAACAAATGACCTTAATAATTGAATAAGACTGAACATGGGGACTTCCTTTGGGACAAGACTTTGTTTCTGTTGTGAAGCTACTTGTACCAGGTCTATGGTCACCAGTTGGGAGGAAAAATAGCATCTGACTATGATGTAGCCCAGAGTTAGGTGAGAGATGAAAGATGGAGAAGGACCATCGAATTGTTGTGATCTCGGAATCCATCATTACCTAAAATAGATTCTCTCGAACTCTTCTATCATGTCTCTTGAATGGGTCTAAAGGATTCCCAGGTAATTATTTTGTGAATGTTAACAATGTAGTCACAGACAAGGCTTTTATTGCATAGCTTCAGTCCAGACCCCCTACCTTGGCTGGTACATGTGGTTGAGGTCAGATTTGAGGGAGAGAGGCCCTCACTTAGATTAGAAGAATTGGATCCAAATTCCAGCTTGGCAGATGGGTCTCTGGGCAGGTTACCTGCTCCATGAGCTTCGTTTGGTCTCACTGCAGCCTGCAATCATGTGAGATCCATTATTGGAAGGAATGAATAGAATGACATACACAAAATGTTCATTAGAGTACCTGGCATGCAGCGGAAGCCCAGTCAACATGAGCTGTATGCCAGCCTCCAGTGTGCCAGGAACAGCACACCAACTGCATGGCTGACTGGACTGTCACACCAAAATTTCTAACATCTCTTAGTTGGGCAAGTACTATATGCAAGACCTTGTTTAAGGGTTTACAAGACATACATAAATTTCGGTTTTATTTGTGTAATGAGAAAGGAGCTTTCACAGGTAAAGACACTCTGTAGGCTATCAGTAAATGGCAAAGGTCACTGAATCAGAGTCCGGTGGCAAATGTAACTCTGGTTGTCTCCATAAATATATTTGTTCATGTACATCAGACATAAAGTCTGATCAAAGAAATGAAGTTTTTTTCCTCTACAGTGTCTTTGCGGGACAGCAAAATGTACTATTAAATTGAAAATCAGATAAAGTAGAATGTATACTTTTAAAAAGGAATTACAGCATTACCAGCCAAACATTAATTCAACAAACCAATTAAATATCCCCCATCCACAGTTTCCATTTTCTTTCTAAAAGAAAGAGGGTAGGGATTGGGAATTCCACATTTGAAAAAACCTTTCCTATTTAAGAGTTCCCCTTAATCTTTATTCCAATAAATCTTTTGTTTGTCTTTTTATATGGTTTAAGACAGTCTTACTTTCTTGCAAGGATGACCTGGAATTCTCTGTGTAGCCCAGGCTGGCCCCAAACTCCAGATCTCCCTGTCTTTTCTTTTGTTTTGGAATTGCAATGATGCACCACCATGCCCGGCATCCCAATTACTCTTAATATTTAAAGGAATCTTTTCCATAATTAAATTGGCCATTCTGAGAGACATTATGAGACAAGGATTTTGCATTCGCCATGGTTTTCCTGCCTAGCAGACTTGAAGATTTTCATGAAGGAAATGATAATATATTGGCAAAGAGGTCCCTTATGCTGTGTGCTCATCAATACTTGATACTTTCACTTAGGAAGGCAAAGTGACCCATCCGTCATCTGCCTGGTGTGATTCTGGAGCTTGCAGCACACCCCGAAGGCATCTTTCTCCCCTCAGATGTCCTCTCTCACCCCAGTCTTGTTTTGCCAGTGTGCGTTGCTAACTGGATCCGCAATTGAATGCAATTTCTCGTCCATTTCTCTGATTACAACTATTTAGTGCATTCTCAAAGAACGATGATTACAACTTGCTGGTTCTTAATGCTTAATTTATTTACATGCATGCCTGCCACAGTGTCATCTATTCCATCTCCCAGATGATGGCAGAAAATCATTGAAATATGATGGGCAATAAACACGGCTATTTTACACATTCTTCAGTAGAGAATAACACCCACTGTCATTCTTAACGTCGGCTGACCCATGCTCCACTGCTGTTAAACCCAGCCATAATGAAGGCAATGCAGGCATAAAACTTCTTTATTACTACTTTGTTCTGACAATACTTGCACAAGAACAGACTTTTTAAAATAAAATAAAACCCAGGCCAAATTAGCATTTTTGTGTTGGTATCTAAAGTCAAAACCACTTACTACTTACCCTCTTTTTTCCTTTCCTTTCCTTTCTTTTCTGTCCTGTTCCTCTCTCTCTCTCTCTCTCTCTCTCTCTCTCTCTCTCTCTCTCTCTCTCTCTCTCTCTCTCTTTCTCTCTAAGAATACCATATTAGTTGGAAGAAAGAGTAAATTGTGGAACTGTGACTGCATTGTAATTACATCTCCTGTTGTTGCCCAGGCGAGGTTATTCACATTAAGCTGAATAAAGGCCACATTTGCATTTATGAGAATTACTAGCCGATTCTGCACATCTTTGGTAATTCTTATTTCAGTGATAACCTGAAAAATTAACTGAATTAGTCTACCAAGACTGCTTCCCACGTCATCCAAATTAGGAGAGGTAGGGAGAAGAGAAAAGAAAGATTTCCCCCCCAAATTGCCCAAAGTCCTAAGTCAGCAGAAAGGACGCTGCACTTCTTGTTTGGAGATTGGAGTGGGAATGAGCTGATGGGGTCAGAAGGAACGGAATGGGTGTCTTCTTTCTATCGTTTCCTCCAACAAAACAGCAGGAAAAAGCTGGTGCCAGGCAGCAGGGCTTCTTATACAAACAGCACCCCACAATCTTCCACACCCTTCATTATAAATAAATAAATAAATAAATAAATAAATAAATAGATAGATAGATAGATAGATAGATAGATAGATAGATAGATAGATAGATGATACATCTGTTAGTTTATCTTCCCTTTTTTTTCCTTAAAAATTCAGCTAAACCAAAAACCCACAAGCATCAACCTCTTTTAAATTCACATTGTGTTTTAAATAAGCACTAGATGTGTTCCTTCAAGGACGTTGTTGAAGGGCCATCACAAAAGAACTGTTTGTACTGCAACTATTGAAAGTTCTAATGATGTTTGGCATCAGAAAGATGGCAGAGAGAAAACTCCCAAGGTAGCAGAGTCCCCCCTCCCCCTCCCCATGGCCTCCTTATGAATTGCAACCATCACGCCTACTTCCCAGGCTTACTTCTGCTGAAAGCTAAGGTGCAATGACTTTTGGAAATTAAACACAAGCAGGTGCACAAAGTGGCCCTTGCCTCTTGAGATTTGCACAATTTTACTCTTCTCTTGGCCTTGAATGGGGTGGGTTTAGACTCAGTGACTGGCAGTCATTCTTTCAGACATGTAATGTAAGGATACATTCTGCTTCCTGTTCTTCACTGTTCTGAAAATGGAGCAGACACTATCACCCATGGAAGGAGTTACAGAGACAAAGTTTGGAGCTGAGACAAAAGGATGGACCATCTAGAGACTGCCATATCCAGGGATCCATACCATAATTAACCTCCAAACGATGACACCATTGCATACACTAGCAAGCGTTTGCTGAAAGGACCCTGATATAGCTGTCTCTTGTGAGACTAGGCCAGGGCCTAGAAAACACAGAAGTGGATGCTCACAGCCAGCTATTGGATGGATCACAGGGCCCCCAATGGAGGAGCTAGAGAAAGTACCCAAGGAGCTGAAGGGATCCGCAACCCTGTAGGTGCAATAACATTATGAACTAACCAGTACCTGGGAGCTCTTGACTCTAGATGCATATGTATCAAAAGATGGCCTAATCGGCCATCACTAGAAAGAAAGGCCCATTGGACATGCAGACTTTATATGCCCCAGTACAGGGGAACGCCAGGGCCAAAAAAAATGGGAATGGGTGGGTAGGGAAGTAGGGGGAGGGTATGGGGGACTTTTGGGATAGCATTGGAAATGTAATTGAGGAAAATACATAATAAAAAAAATTAAAAAAAAAGAAGAAGTATCCATCTCTTGATGGTTGTGCCTGAACCCAAGAGCACAGTTGTGTCTGGAACCATACAAAGCAATATTGTAGATAATGTTACTGCAATTACAAAGTTCCCTACTGATACAGGGGGACCTGAAACCCCCTCATAGGGTTCTTAGTCTCACTAATAAAAGAATTTAACAGTGGACTCAAATGGAAGCTCGGAGACAATTTTATGAGAGTTTAGCAGGACAGCTGAGGCCAGGGAAGCTAGCAGGTGCCTGGAGAGGAGAGTGGAAGAGAATGAAAACAATAAAAAGCTGCCATGGAGGTCAGAAAAATGGCTGACAAGAGGCAACATGGTGGAAAGGACGGCGGTAGATAAAGAGCAAGGGAAGTCCAAGATGCTGAAAAACCAAGACGTTGAGGAAAGCATGATTAGAAAAGAGGAAAAAGGAAAGGTGAGGTACATTCTTCTGAATAATTCAGCAAGAGGGTCAACATTGGAAGCTGAGTGACTGCGGCCTGGTAAACTCTGAGAAGGGAACATACTTTATCTTGTTAAAGGACTAATTATCCTGCCCATCTCTAGCTCAGCTTAAGGTGAGCTAGCTTATCTAAGGGTCCCCTCTAACCTAGATGACTCCATCAGCCCAAATGACATGTTAAGTCTTCCTCTAAGTCCGAGATTCTCTTCTTTTGATCAGAAGGAGATATTTCTACCTTTGCAGTGCTTTGTGTAGGACAGAGTTCTTCAACTAGAAAAAGGCAAAAAAAAAAAAAAAAAAAAAAAGAAAGGATGATTGCATGGGACTCAGAGATTCTCTATAGCGAGAAAAACAGTCTTGAAGGCATAAAGGTTAGAGAACAGTTAGCTCCAGGTCCTTTGCCTCAGTGACCCACATCACCTTTCATAGGTACCACCCAAAGGAGAGATCAATTCCCATTCAAGCTTGGGCACAGTCATGTCCAGATCACTTATAATTTTTTGCATGTTACTTGGTGGAGCTGCTACAAATTTGAAGGATCTGGTACATTGTAGAGAATGGTGGTGTCTCCAAAGCTGGATTCCTGACTGAATTCCTAGAACCCACAACTGTTAACTTAGGGGAAAAAAATTCTCTGAGTCCATGTCATTAAGTTTTTCCAATATATTCTTCCTGAAATTTCCAAGAGGTCCTACGACTAGTGATGATCCTTTTAAGAGACCCTCAGAGGAGACCAGGCACACAGAGACTGCTGCCAACCTAGAAGCAGAAGGGAGATTGGACGAATGTTCTATAAACCAAGGCTACTAGATTCTAGAACATGGGGGCAAAGGGGCTATTCCCTTTTGTTGCCTCTAGAGAGAGTGTAACCAAGTCAGCCACTTAACTTCAGGCATCTGATTTCCAGGATGGAGAGAATAAATTGGTTATTTTAAACCACCCAGTGCATGTCAGTTTTAGCAGCTCTAGGAATCTAAAAATGGGGTCACTATGAAGCCCCTAGTGTAGGCCTTATGCCAGAATGATTAAATGACGTGCTGTGCAGGTAAAAATCTAGATATAGATAATTTCCAAACCTTTTCCAGATGATTCAGTGTACATAAAGGCTGTGAACCACTGATAGCAGAGCTTGGGCTATAGGTTATTATTCAAACTTATTAGCTAAAATTGTGCTCATCCAATGCTAAGTCAGGCCCTATTTAGGAAAATCCCTCCCTTGTGAGTCTGTCAGTATGACTTTTCTAATGGAAGAATAGCTACGGGTTCAGAATCACCACACTGGTGACTTCATAAAATCGCACAGCAGAAGGAATAACTATAAGAATTATTATGCAGTCTGTGCCCAGAGATGTGGGTACTGGATATAAAATGACAATCGGGCAAACCTAACCACTGCCTGTGAAATTTACAGTCTAGAGAGAATACAAATATGTACATAGACAGCGGAGTAGTGTGCCAATAGAGAGGAAAGCTCCAAGGGCACAATGAGCAAGCAAGAGGCCGGACATGGCTCAGAGCAGCATATGAACAGAGTCCTTATTCAGGATGTGGCAGAGACAACTTGGTTAACGTTGCTTTGCATGGGAAGGCCCAGGGCATACAGAGGGAAAAGAAAGAAGGGACAAAGCCAGAGACCAGGGTGAACAAATGGTCTGCATTCCTCCCACTTCCCTTCAAACTTTGTATTATAGTTCCATCAGCCCACATGCTTACTTAGGTTTTCTCTATGGATGATTTGGCAACATGAAGCAAGCGGGGAGGACTTCAGCAGCGGCTATTTAACCTGTAAAGTTGGAAAGTGTATCTTCCATCTGGCCATTTTCAGTGTCTTAACTCCTGAACTAGAGGCAAGGACATGAGCTCACTGTCTTCAGAGAGAGGCAATAGGGATGGATGGGGGTGCTCTATCTGTATGCAGACACAAGGGTGGTGCTAGGTAGCTTGGGAAAATGTCAAGGCATGAAATCTATAGTGTGGAAACCAGGGGGTGAAGGTGGGTCTTCATATCGGTAAAGACTCTCTAGGGAAGAAAAACCAATGTGTGTGTGTGTGTGTGTGTGTGTGTGTGCGTGTGTGCTTGCACATGTAGGTGATGTATGTGTATGTGTGACCATGTGGATGTGCATGCCTGTGTATACATGTGTATGTGCATGCTCATGTGAGTGTGTGTACATATGTATGTGTGCATGCATGCCTGCATGTGTGTTTATGCCTATGCATGGCTATGTATGTATGTATGTGCATGTACGTTTTTGTGCACACCTGTGTGTGCATGCATGTGTATACATGTGTGTGCATGTGTGTGTATGTGCATGCCAGTGTGTGAGTGTATGTGTGTGTTTGTGTGTGTGTGTGTGAAAGGATGGTGTTCATATCAGTTAAAACTCCAGAGAAACAAAACCATCAATGTGTATGAGTGTGTGTGTGCATGCCCAAGTGTGTGTGTGTGCATGTCCATGTGTGTACATAACCCCTATATGTGTTTATATAAGAATATATTTATATATTAAGTATATATTTATACATCTTAATTGTAATGAATTAAACTTTGTGACTACATGGGTTATCCACGGTGAGGCATCTGGGAGATCCAGGAGGGAGATGGTTAGCTACAGTCTGAAACCTGAGACGAAAGAAAGCTGGGGCTGAAAGCAGGAGCCTAAGTCTCCAACTCAACACAGACAGGCAGAAAGAAAACTCTCAGTTATTCACAATGTTTGTTTCCTATTTAGTAAGTCGGATGGTGCCACTCCCTTTGAAGAGGGCAACCTATTTTCCGTGGGTCTGCCGATTCAAATCTTAATCTCATACAAAAACAAGCTCACACACAGATTCAAGTACAGGTTATAGAGCTGATAAAATTAAAGGCTAAAATTTAAATGGGGGTCTCTCTGGAGCTACAGCCTGGGCTTCCCATTCTGGGCTGGGCTAATGTGATACAGGCGAAGCAGTTATGTGTGAGCACAGTCTGGGGAATTGAGACAAGTCCAAATCAGATGGACAACTTGGAACTTTCTCTTCAGCCTCACATCCAGGCTAAGCACACAGGCCTTGTGAAATGAGTAGAGGATCACCAAGAAAGAAGTCTATCTAGGAAGCTGCAATGGAGGCTGGAAACCTGGCTTGTATTCTTCTTCTTCTTCTTCTTCTTCTTCTTCTTCTTCTTATTATTATTATTATTATTATTATTATTATTCCTTCCTTTCTTCCTTTCTTATCCTTTTGCCTCTCTTCTTCTTCTTCTTCTTCTTCTTCTTCTTCTTCTTATTATTATTATTATTATTATTATTATTATTCCTTCCTTTCTTCCTTTCTTATCCTTTTGCCTCTCTTCTTCTTCTTCTTCTTCTTCTTCTTCTTCTTCTTCTTCTTCTTCTTCTTCTTCTTCTTCTTCTTCTTCTTCTTCTTCTTCTTCTTCTTCTCCTCCTCCTCCTCCTCCTCCTCCTCCTCTTCTTCTTCTTCTTCTTGTTCTTCTTCTTGTTCTTCTTGTTCTTGTTCTTCTTCTTCTTCTTCTTCTTCTTCTTCTTCTTCTTCTTCTTCTTCTTCTTCTTTGAGTGTCTCATCTGCATGTATGTATGTGCACCACATGAGTGCCTGGTGCCCACAAAGGCCAAACACAGCTGCTGGAACTGGGGCTTCAGACAGTTATAAGCCACAATGTGGATTCTAGGAACCAAACTCAGGCCCTTCTGAAGAGCAGTAAGTGATCATACCTATAGACCCCTATTCCCAGTCCTCATGTCTATTCTGAGCAGCAAAATGAATTTTCTCCAGGCTGAAGCAAAGATAGAAGATACAAGGATGAGATGTGAATTCTTTTGTCTTTGGCACAAGAACAGGTTTAGAGGATAATACTGGAAATTGAGAGGGAAATAGTAAGGTTGTTGCTAATGTTATCCAGAGTGAGTCCTAAGGAGAGAATACCAAATGAAAAGACTGCTTGGCTGTTCATTGGAAATTCCAGCTCAATGACCACTGTTTTAATAGTGTGACTATAGTGAGTAGTCAGAGTTCTACGTATCTTCTGCTGCATGGCTGTCCTCCTTCCTCCTCTCTTCTCTCTCCTCTTCCTGCCCCTCTCTTTCCATCAGTCTCTTCCTGTCTCTCTCGTTCTCAGTCTGTCTCTCTCTGTCTCTTTGTCTCTGTCTCTCTCTCTGTCTCTCTCTCTCTAAAAAGTGTTCATATTTCTGCATCTATTTAAACTGGGTTTTAACCAGCTGGAGATTTGTCAGTAAATGGGGTCATAATAAACCCAGCACTCCAGACGTTCCTGGAGTTGAAGTAGCAATTTCACCGCCATTCTTTCCATCAGAAGCAATCTCCTGTAAGCCTTTTTGATGAGTTTTGTGAAAACAAAATCCGTGTGGACTAGAATTTCTCAAACTTAGTTTCAGGTTAAAATTAAAGATAAACATTTACTGATAGTTGATGTGGTGGGGGAAAAAGTTTTAAAGAAAAATCCTTGCAAAGTCTTCCATAACTGAAGATAATCAGCATGGCTCCCAAAATTCAAGCTTTTTATGCATAAATCCCCCTGAATTCCACTGCTGTGATCTACCCGACAAAAATTAACTCCAGAGTACAATTTAAGCAATCCGGTTGGTAAGCCGGTTCAAACTTGAGCAAATCTAGTTTGCCAATTATATGGCAGGTGTCATACACAGTGGATAAGGTATCCAGGTAAGAAATGGATTAGCAGTCAACTCTGTTGTCACTCATCATCCCAGTGGAGAGGAATGAGGAGGGTCACTGTCCTCACAGTTCATCTTTCTTTGTCCTAGTAGACTTGCCTGCAAGGGTCGGGGCTTCTTTACTGAACTTGTAGATATGGGGATGGAAGAGACAGGTTGTTGGAGCTACACTATACCCCAAAAGGTATGTCTGCTTAACACTGCAACTTGCCAGTCCTCAGTCTGTTTGACTTTCAGACCTGACTAGTGAGTAGCAGTAGTTTGTTTCTCCTTAAGTCACCCAGAACTTAAACACTAAAGCAAATAAAATCAACACTGAACACACCTTGTCTGAACTGGAGAGAGCAACATAGTGCCAAGAACATAATGACCTTGGAGAGGACTTTCAGCTCTGCGAGCATGCCAGTTAGCAGTCACCATTTGTTCTAAAGTCACAATCCATGGACCAGGTCATAGTCAGCAGAACCGTCCCTGCCGGAGCTCAGTTTGTTCACTCTGCAGTTTCCATGTACATGAGGAAAAAGCATTTGTTTCCACTATGACTTTCTTTTCCCCCACAGAGAAACTCTCTTGAGATCCTCCTGCCTCCTAACAGCATTTAGAAAGTTGGATGATAGCCACTGCCTGAGTGAATACCTTTGTTACTCCAACAATTCCTGCTTCCTCTTTGGGTCTTGTACACAGGCTAAACTCTGTTTAGCACTCTAGCACTTTGGCCTCCACAAATGCCACTATCTTGGTGACAGATATTTTGTTTGTTTTTGTTACTCTATCTACAACCCCTGAGTCCTGTCTTAGAATATTACTTAGTGCCCCTAAAGATAGGTCTATCTATCTATCTATCTATCTATCTATCTATCTATCTATCTATCTATCTATCTATCTATCTATCTACTTATTTATCTATGACAGGATTTTCCCTGTCCAATCACATTAAAATATTAGTGCAGCAGGATGCCTGTGATTGGACAGGGAAAAGGGAGGCAGATCTAAGAGTTGCAGAGACAGAAAGTGTTTCAGGGGAGAGAGGAAGCCAAGATGGAGGTGGATAGACAGGAAGAAGAACCTGAACCAGCGTGGCTTTGAATAGCCACAGGGATGGTACCAGAAGGGTTAGAATAATTGGGATAATTTGTTTAATCTAGGTGGGCAGCTTTTATCATTATCAGTTGGTTCTGAAATTATTGTATTGGCATCTTGTGAAGTGAGAATTTATTGATACTTAAATCTGTTTGGTTAATTATAAGCTTCTAGAGTTTTGATTATACCGGGTTGCTGGGTATTGTGGCAGCTGACCCCAGGGGTGGACAGTTGTTGCATAGGGTTGGTGTGGCAGAGAGTAGCCTGGGGGTACTGAGCTGGGGCACAAAGTAGCTAGATGGAGCTTGGGAACTTGGTGGCTGAGAAGGAACTTGCAGCTCCAGGAACAAACCAATCAGAGCTGGGAAAACAGCAATCAGTTGATGGGGGGCTGGGGGGGGGGAGCTAAAGACAGAGCTGGCAGGACTGCACTAGGGCAGAGAGTGACTGGCAGTAGTGCAGGAAGCCTGCGGGTATTTTTTAATATTTCCTGCAACACCCACTTTATCTATCTATCTATCTATCTATCTATCTATCTATCTATCTATCTATCTATCTATCTATCTATCCATCCATCATCTTTACTTCTGTCTCAAGGCTTTACTGCTGTGAAGAAACACCATGAACAAAGCAACTCTTTTAAGGACAAACATTTAATTGGGGCTGGCTTACAGGTTCAGAAGTTCAGTCTATTACCATCAAGGCAGGAGCATGGTAACATCCAGGCAGGCATGGTGCAGGAGGAGCTGAGAGTTCTACATCTTTATCTGAAGGTGGCTAGGACAAGACTGGCTTCCAGGGAGCTAGGATGAGCGTCTTAAAACCCATGACCACAGTGACACACTTCCTCCAACAAGGCAACACCTCCTAAGGATGCCACTCCTTGGGTCAAGCATATTCAAACCACCACAACAGCTTATATAAAACTTAAGTCCACATTTAACGTGTAGTGCCAAGTAGAAATTGTGTCGAGCTATGAAGCAGCCACACAAATTCACAGTTTCTTCCCTTTGTTGAATTGTTTTTGATAATATAAAAACAGAACAAAATTTGAGCTGGAATTAGTTACAAATGGACTAATTTGATAAATCATTCTATCTTCTCAGAGACAAGGTGCGTTAAAAAATAAATCCACACCACTCACTCATATAAGCCCAAAGAAGGATGAGTTTTTCAGAAACATACCTCATATTGCTTTTTATCCAAAATTCAATTTCCTTCCTCATGGGTGATGCAGGAGGTCAAATATTTGGTAAAACATCTTCCTGTCTTTTAGCAAAAGCTAGGGAAAAGTTTACACAGAAGCAGTGTAAATAATTGATAATAGCATTTTGGGCAATTTTCCAACTTACATTTCCATCTTTAAACAAAAGTAAAAATAATAACAAGCCCAAGAGAAACCCATGGAGATCAACCAGATGTGTGAAACGTACCTTTCCTGGGAAACACAGAATCCAATTGTCATCCCAGCTTGGGTTGAGACAAGATGTTCTATGGCCTGTGAATGGGGAAGCATGTTTCCCAGAGAGGGAAAGCCTTTATTTCAGTCCTTACTTAAACCATCCACAGTTGAAGCAAGAAGGAAGCCTAGGAGGACCGTTATGTCCCTGGAGCGGCTAGTCTCCCATCTGACTGGAAGGACTTCTGTTTGGCAGAAGTAACCTTGTGGAGCCTGGGCATCTCTGAAGTTGGCAACAGTCCAGGGTGGTGCCTTAGTGAGGTTGTGTGACTTCTGAATCCTTTACCTCTCAGTACTCAGCGTTTCCTTCGGATTTCATAAGCCAGAAGCCCTTTCCAGCACGGAAGAATAGCAGCACATAGACACCCTGCCTTCCAGTAGCGAAGAATCAATCTGCATTTGGAAATGGAATCTTGAAAGGGGTAATTAAATAAGATGAAATTCTTATTGTGGGCCCTAATTCAACAGAACCTGCATCCTAATTTAAAAAAAAAGTCAGGATAAAGACCTGTATAAGATGGTCACTGAAAGACACAAACAGAAGGCAACCACCTCCATGCAGAAAAGAAAATCCCAGAAAACAAACAACAACAAACCAGCCCTCTGATGTTTCTATGTCATCTCCAGAAACATGAAACAAAAGTCTATTGTTTAAGGCCAAGGCTGCTTAAGTTTTTCAACTGAAACTGGCTTTTTCCAATGTATTTTAATGCAAACCCGGGTATATATAGGTATGACATATATGTGTGTGTGTGTGTGTGTGTGTGTGTGTGTGTGTGTGCATACTCATATATATATTACAAATATTTAAAGATAATTAAATTATGAAGAAATGTATTTTGTGTACTTCTTCAGAAATGTATTCTGAAGTACTTCTTTGGTAGACACAAAATTTTACCATTTATTAAAGACAATATAGACAATAAAAATTTATATACTAATGAGATGCTTGTTTATTTTCCAGGAGGAATTAAAACTTGGATAAATATTTGAGACTGTAGGACTTAGAATACCTTCAGTGTTCTTCAGAGTTGACAGATATTTTGATTTTACATTTGTTAATGCTGAGAATGGCACTTTCCATAAATAAGTAGCATAAAATGGCAGAAGTAACCCAAGATATAAGATACAATTTGTTAAACGCATGAAACTCAAGAAGAACGAAGACCAAAGTGTGGACACTGTGCCCCTTCTTGGAATTGGGAACAAAACACCCATGGAAAGAGTTACAGAGATAAAGTTTGGAGCTGTGAAGAAAGGATGGACCATCTAAAGACTGCCATATCCAGGGATCCATCCCATAATCAGCTTCCAAACGCTGACACCATTGCATACACTAGCAAGATTTTGCTGAAAGGACCCAGATATAGCTGTCTCTTGTGAGACAATGCCGGGGCCTAGCAAACACAGAAGTGGATGCTCACAGTCAGCTATTGGATGGATCACAGGGCCCCCAATGGAGGAGCTAGAGAAAGTACCCAAGGAGCTAAAGGGAACTGCAACCCCATAGGTGGATCATTATTATGAACTAACCAGTACCCCAGAGCTCTTGTCTCTAGTTGCATTTGTATCAAAAGATGGCCTAGTAGGCCATCACTGGAAAGAGAGGCCCATTGGACTTGCCAACTTTATATGCCCCAGTACAGGGGAATGCCAGGGCCAAGGGGTGGGGGTGGATGGGTGGGGGACTGGGGGGGGGAGTGTATTGGGGACTTTTTGGATAACATTGGTAATGTAATTGAGGAAATTACCTAATAAAAAAAATGGCAGAAGTATATTTAGAACCATTTCAGAAAATTCCTAATCCCAAACCACAGTTCAATCTGCCATTCAAAAAAAGTAAACATTTTAGCACAATGGAGACCAAAGGCTTCAATATGTGCTGAGGAATGACAGCAGAATGGTTAAAAATATGTTTTCCATAATTATGGTTTTAGAAAACCCAACGTGTGTGTGTGTGTGTGTGTGTGTAAAATAAAAACACAATAGGCTTGAGCCTGGGCTGGAGTCTCAGGACTCATTCCTTGGCAGAGTGCATGTTGTGTGTGTAGAGCTAGGATTTCAGTGAAGTTGCCTGATACAACATAGGAATGGCTTCCAGAATCACCCTAGTTTGTTATGCACTTTGAATGTACATGCTTGTTGATTTTGAATCAACTTTTAGTTTTATGCATTCAGAAACCTTTTCCTCTTGTTAATTTGTGTGTGTGTGTGTGTGTGTGTGTGTGTGTGTGTGTGTGTGTGTGTGTGCCACACTCTCCGGTCGAGTCAGCGTGACAGGCTGAGGCTTGAAAGCTACTCATGAGGCAAAAGAGTTTCACAGAAACTTGCTCCTGGAGTCTGGCGTTCTCTCTAACCCATACATTAATTTTCCATTCCTGTGTTAGTCTAGTGTATGGATCCACGTGCTCTCTTTTAGTATTACCCTATTATAAGTGCCTTTTAAGATTGAATTCTGACATAGCTAAAGCCAGTATTCCAACAGTCCTAGAACGTCCTTGAGCAAGACCATGGGCTTGGAATTCAGTAAGAATATTGCTATTCATTGACATTCAGAAAAGCCTCTGGTATTACACTATCACTTAGAATAAAAGCCAAGTTGCACTTATATACAGGAATTTACAATGGTTTAGGACGTAGATCGGGCTATGGTTTTAGAGTATTGCATTATTCATGAGATGGTTAGCTAGAACGGAACTCCCTAGTTAGAACCATGACTTGGGTGTGAAAGCTCTTGCCCTAGGAGTGAAAAGATCTCACACCTGGCTTCTAAGACTATAGCTGATCTTAGATAGGGCTGACTTTGTCTCAGTTATTTTATTGCCCAGTTCCTGCCAGTCTTTGCATTTTCATTCCTCTGTTCTGTGTAAGAGTCATTAAGCATCCGGTTACCTCATTTGTACCTTGCAGGTATGTCACCAAACTTCCTTATTGTCTTCTGTATAAAAAGGCTGATGCTCGATTTGACAAATTACATTCAGATCCAACACAACCTCTCCTGTGTGCATCTGTCTGTCAGTTCATCCTACGCTTTGCCCACCCTCAACTAGAGAGCCATTCCACGCAGACAAAGGGGCCCAGAGGGTCTGCGGCATGTGTGTGTGTGGTTTCTATCTGATCACAGTTTAAGAAGTTGGAGTTCAGTGATTGTTTCAGCAGCTCACTTGGGCTAATACACTCACCATCAAAGGTTAGAAATGCAGTGGGAAATATACTCAAGAAAAGTATAAGTTTCCCTGGTAGGGTTTGGGTAGGATTATCAGAGATGACCACAAAAATGTTTAAACAAATGGATAAGGATCCTGTTGAACCTGAGCTAGAAATTGGGATTACACGTGTTAGACAAAGATCCATTGTCTTGTTAAAGAGAGAGAGAAACATCAACTTATCTGCCTTTTGGGTCATGATGCCAGTGGTGACTGGCTAGGAGAGGAGAAACCAAGACATATGAGGCTGTTTAGAGGTTTTTCCTGCAGCATGCATAAACAGAAAGGAATTGTGTACCTCAGGGGAAGATGGAAGCCTTAAGCATAGAGGAGGTGCCACATTGTATTGAGTATAGTGAGAAGCACCAGAGGTGTTAAAGAAGAACATCTAGGGAGGGAAGTTCAAAGTAATTTGTGGCAAAGTGGATGGATTCAAACTGTACAGGCTGAGAGATCTCCGGGGGTACAGGTTAGTCCTGTAGTCCTATGAGATCTCTCAGACACTGAGCCCCCAACCAAGCAGCATACACTAGCTGATATGAGGCCAGTGACACATATACAGCAGAGGACTGCCTGGTCTGGCATCAGTGAGAGAAGATGCACCTAACCCTTGAGAAATTTGAAGCTCCAAAAAGTGGAGAGGTTTGGTAGGGTAGGGGTTGAAGGTGGGGACATCCTCTTAGAGATGGAGGAGGCAGGAGGAATTGGATGAGGAACTGTTGGAGGGCAGGCTGGGAGGAGGATAATGACTGGACTTTAAAATAATAATTATTAATAATTAATAATAATAATATAAACAAAAAAATTATACAGGCTGCTGTAGTTGTTGGAAAGTATTTAACCCTGGAACTCAGAGTGGAAAGCCATTTTTGGAAGAAGATCTAGACACTACCAGAAGGAGCAGAACTGATTGCCACCACAACCATGAGCAGGATGGGTAGAAACCAAAGCAACATCACAATTGGATGCTCATCGTCATTAAAGAATCCAGGAGAGACAGCAGAGCCAACAGCACTCAAAGGCAAGGAGGTGCAGGAGAGATAAGGGTAGTCCATTTGTCAGTGAACTTCCAAAAAAAGGGAGTCAACTAAACAACATGGACTCGGAAGTCCCAAAGACCTGCTGTCCATGTGACATAAACATCAGAGCTCTGTATGACTCTAATGGGGAGGTAATATTTTCTTAAATGTGGTCTCTATTTTATTATATCATTATCAGTATAAGTTATGTGTATGGGGGAGGCTATGTGCAGATGCATGCAGGTGTACTTGGAGATCATGGGAACATCAGATCACTCTGAAGCTTGAGCTGTAGCTTAAAAGCCATTGGATTTGGGCGCTGGGAATCAGGTGTAGGGCTTCTGCAAGAACATGAAGTATTCTTAACTAGTGAGTCATTTCTCCCTCCCTTCAGCGTACTTTCAAGATCTATTTAGTTTTGGTGTCATTCAGAGAAGATAAAATGCATGTGGTTCTGGATAGCACTTTGTGCCATTTGATAACTTGTATTCTAACACTAGCAGAGTCAATAAAGTGTCTTTTACTAACTTCCCAAATCTAATTATATCTCTTTCCACTCAATAGCCATGCTCAGCTCCCAGGAGGCTTGAGATACTGTTGGTCTGCTTCTCTACTTTTCTCAGACTCATTCTCTTCCGAATTTCATATAGATTAACCAAATAGTAGAGTCTCGTGTGTGTTCATCTACATTTAAAAATAACATTCATGGATTTAAGATTCATCTACATTGAAATTATTTTTTTCCTGTGAAGTAGCTCCCACTGTATGTCCCTCTCACATTTTTACTGAATATATTCCCCTGGTCAGAGCCATGAGTTATTTCCAACATTTTACTACCATGAGTAAAACTGTGACCACTCACCATCATCTGTAACTCCTGTTCCAGGGAATCTGATACCTTCCTCTGACCTCCAAGGGCACCCGACATGCCATGCACACATGAAGACAAAACACCCATACACACAAAATAGAATAAATAAATCTAAAATACTTTCTATTAAATGTTTAAACATGATAATGTTTTTCAATTTAACCTTGTAACTATTTAGTATTAGTACACTGAAGATTTCTTTCGATCTCTATCTTCCAGGAATTCAGTTATAATGATTCACCCATATGCCTTAAGAAGATTTGTAATCTCACAAAAAACATTCTCCCTGGGATCCAATTACACATGTATGAAACTATGAGACTTTTTGTTTTCTTTTTAAGAATTATTCTTATTTTATGTGTATGGCTGTTTTTCCTATATGTATGATTCTGAACTGTGCACATGCCAGAACATGCCCATGAAGGCCAGAAGAGGGTGATAGAGTCCCTGGAACTGGAGTTAGAGATGGGTGTTTGCCATCATATGTGTGCTGGGAATTTAACCCAGGTCCTCTGGAAGAACCATTGTTCTTTTTTTTTTTTTTTAATATTTTTTATTACGTATTTTCCTCAATTACATTTCCAATGCTATCCCAAAAGTGCCCCATAGCCCCCACACACACACTCCCCTACTCACCCATTCCTTGGTGTTCCCCTGTACTGGGGCATATAAAGTTTGCAAGTCCAATGGGCCTCTCTTTCCAGTGATGGCCGACTAGGCCATCTTCTGATATATACGCAGCTAGAATCAAGAGCTCTGGGGTACTGGTTAGTTCATAATGTTGTTGCACCTACAGGGTTGCAGATCCCTTTAGCTCCTTGGGTACTTTCTCTAGCTCCTCCATTGGGGGCCCTGTGATCCATCCAATATCTGAGAGCCATTGTTCTTAACTTCTGAGCCATGTCTCCAATACAAGAGCCTTGTTTCTCAGTTCTTTCTTTAATTTCTACCTGCATGACCTGTCTTTTAACTGTCTATGTAATTTAAAGGGAGTTTCTTTTATCAAGTTTCAAATAATGCTCTGTGTCATTTTTTCCCGTAATATCAGATTGCTGAAAATCCTATCTAGCAAGATTTTCATTTCAAACATCGTATTTTTTTTATTTCCACATTCTTGTTCCTTTTTGTGTCTTCCATCTCCCCCAAGTTACACTAACATTATTTTCTCAAATTCCCAAGCATGTCTAACTTCTTTGTTTGCCAACCTCTCGTCATCACACATAGGATCTGTTTGCACTCACTGATTATCTGCATGCCTCGCCATTTTTTTTTTCAGTGTGTGGTGGGAACTGAGTTTTGCATTGTTGAAGGTTCTTTGTTTGTTTTGGATGGCTGCTTTGGTTTTTTCCTAAACTCCTTTAATGAGTGCTGTTGGCAGCCGGTCAAGCAGCTAAGCTGCTTGCATGTTACTTTGATCCTTGGGGACTTGATTTTAAGGGTTTTTAATACTGAATGTACAGCTACCCTTTCCTAAAAGCAAGCTGTGCCTGTCCCTAGGCTTCTACGAAACACTCTGTGTGTTCATATGGCCGCTCCATTCTGGCGGTGGGAACATAAGGAGTCCCCGCCCTTCTGTGTGAACCCTAGAAGTGTTAGCTTGTCACTCTCCAGAATTGCTTTTGCTCTGAGAGTTTTCCTTTTGCTCTATTTCAGGGAATTTCATCTCACTCCTGTGCAGACAGGTAAATGCTGAGCACCAACTTTACCTCTAAGCTACTTTTAGGACCCCTTTGTTCCACGTTTTCAGATATTCTGGTCCCAAATTCTAGTTGTCTAAGCTTTCCCCAGACTTTGATCTCTGCTTACTTATCCCTGAGGTTCTGGGCTAGGAAAAACCACCTAGGTCCCTTCTCCCTGCCCTTTAGTAAGAAACCAGCCTTAGAGGAAAATCAAGGCTTATCTCTATTTTCTTTATTAATGACCATAATCGTATGCTGTGTGTAGCTCAATGTCTAAAAGCACTTGTTAATATTGCATGTTCACTTTTAATTTTTCCTGAAGAGAGAATGTATCTGAATCCTGATATTCTCTTGTGGCCAGAAGCAGAAATTGTTGAACTTATTTTTTTTTCAATGCCTGGCAAATAACTAAACAAAACATTTGGGATACTTGTTGGAGGAGGAACTACCAAATGGCATGCCTTTTCCTCTTAACAGAATCTAGGTTTTTAGAAGCTGTGAGTCCGAGGCCATTTATATGTCATCTCTCAAAAGATGAAAACCATCTTTTTAAATAAACAGTGTGGTTAAGAGCCAGAGCTTGGGTTCTCTGAGCACCAAGCCCTGTCCATCCTGCTGTGTCCCTCCCCTGCATGAGAGTTGCAGGGAGATGAGATAGATTGGTGTTAGCACATGAGAGGAGTAACAGAGAGAGGATTTTAAGACTAAAGCAGAAGCCATAGATGAGAGAGAGAGAGTACAACCTGGTGGGTAGTCCAAGCCCCTCAATTATAGCTCATTTGTCTAAAAGGGTGTGTATTTCCCTTCCTCTGTTTGCATTGCTCACCAGGAATCCACCTGCCCTCATTTTAACTGAGTTTTCTGCCCATTTCTGACTTGTTGAATGTTTGTAGGTTTTCTCCTGCTGCTCCGAGTCTTTGGCTTCAAAGGAAGCCATGTCTGAACTCTTATTAAGCTCTTCTGACTTCCTGTCACTCAGCTTTTCCCCCTGCAGGTCTTTCTCTGGAATTTTTCCATCTCTTTCTGTTGTTATTACAAAATAGACCTTTGGTCTCTGGGGTTTCTATACATAGAGTTTTAAGCATAGTTTTGTGATTCCTATTATTAAAAAAAAAATCCTTCCTTGATCATCAATCACTGCCCAAGCATGAGCCAATTTCCTTACTTGTATTTTTGGCCCTGTTTCCTGAGAATAGAACCCATCTGCCTTTCCTGCAGACACTACAGTGGCAGCCCCTCTCCCATCTGGACTTCAGAGGTACCAGAGTACGCAAGGAGCACACAACAATCTCCATGAAGGTGTCTTACTACTCAAATCAAATGCCTCCCTTTTGTTTAAATTAGTATCTTCTTTGGAGGGTCAGATGGGCTAGTAAAGTCTTTTGTCTCCTATAGTTATCTTTCTCTCTTTCATGTCTCAATATGTACCTGGCTGGGTTCTGGCAACTGGACCTTGTTCCACATTTTATTTCTCTCTGGGTGCTCAGTGTGATTAGGGGAATTTGGGTCTTCAAAAGTTATGTTGTGCATGCCTACATTGGTTGACTACAAATGAGTACAAGACAGACTAGTGGATAGGGAACCTGAGTGCTTGTTATCAATAGCAGTGACTCCTGTGCTGATGGAATGGGAGTCTGTTGACACAGATATCAAGTCTCGGGATCATGGAGCATTCTCTCTGACTGTTCAGGTTTGTATCATTGAATCTCCCATTGGTTCTATATTTACCGTAAATGTGCATGTCTATTTTATATATTGTATCTTGTCTTAATGACTTTACCTTCTTCCTCATTGTCTTTCTCCTGATCCTTAGAGGAGTTGTCTGTTGTGACAGCTTCTAACCAGATATCTGTTATGCTATTTTTAGGTTCAGTCTCTTCCTTTTCTCTGAAATATCCCCAGACTGTAGTGTCTTTTCCTGTTATCTTCCTCCTGCTACTAAATTCTGACTTCTAAACTTAAATAACAGAATGCGATTCTGCCTCTACACCAAGAAGGAGGAATTCAATGTGTCCCTTAAAAAGGGGAAATTCTCATTCATATTTTTTTCATGATTTTTCCTCGAGTGTTCCTCATTGTCTGCATGTTCATCTGACGAGAATCGTATGTTCCAGATTCGCTGGCATCTTTCAAAAGGAAAGACACTGCTTAAAGAAGGTTTTGTTATGCCTTGTCAAACACGAAAACATTTGTGCTTATTAACATTCTGCTGCTATTTTGGCATCTGCTGTCTGAGGCTATCATGCTTGTTTAACACACAGTACTAATGCGCATGGAGTCACCTCCTGGTAATTGCACAGAGGCTCAGGATCAGAGCAGCAGGTAAGATGGTACAGGGTTATCAGACCACCTCATTACAAGCCAACTGTCCATTTCTCTGCAAGTGTATGCAAGCAGGCTGGCAGCCTGCCACCAAACCACCTTGCTGTCAGCCTGTGTGTTCACATGGGGCGCAATTTGCAGCCCTTTCCACACCCCTAGGGCACATTTAAACACCCATAGGAGCTGTCTCTGTTTGAAAACCCTACATCACGGGAAAGTATCCATAAAACTGCCGTAGGGATGCTGGAAATGGAAGTAGTAGAAAGAATTTGAGCCAATTATAATAAAAATGATATTAAGAGCAGTAACACATGTATATACGTATTTATGTTTAAATGCACATATATTTATGTATGCATAAATGTATGCATGTATGTACATGTGTGTGTGTGTGATATTTCGTTATACCTCAGCTTTTCTTAGGACGCTGATTCTTTAGAATGCAAGTCATGGACACACCACTCTAGATACTTCCTAGAGAAAGGTAAAGAAAAAAAGAGCAGCAGGGGGCAAGATGAATATCCACAAAGATGAGTCAGGTTTTCTTCTGAGATTTGCAAGCTAGAACTGATGAAAGGAAGAACACTCAGAGGAAGAGAAATTGTCCATTCTGGCCAGTATTTCTCAAAATGCATTTTCTCAAACTCCCATTCTCAGGAGATTGACAGGTGATACCATGGAACAATATACTCTAGTCTCAAATGAGGTGGATTTTTGGTTATTTGTTCTTTTAAACCTGGTTTAATCATGCCAAATTTGTTCCCCCTACAAGAGCTTCTCAAGGCTTTTAATGTGGTAATAAGTACCCAGAATCCAAGGATGGGAAAATTGGAGGCTATGTTTCTCAATTTTCTAGATTACAGACTATCTCTCTGGAGGCAACTCAAAGCTGATCTTTAAGGAACAACTGGCCAAAGTCCTTTAACTGTGAGTCTCAGAAAATAAATATTCATGGTGTAACCTTGGGTAGAGTATAAACAAACACATATAGTTGTAGAAGTAGCTTTATTGTACAAAAAGTTCCAGGACCCCACCATTAGAACCAGCAAGTCTCTTTGAAAAAGTTTTGGGAATTACCAGAAGGAAGTATCTAGGAGCTTTTAGGAGATGTTTGATCTTGCATTTTAATCGACAGGCATTGGCTTTCTGCTTACCTTTGGGGATGTTTTAGAGATGAATAATTGTTTGGTGATATGTTGACATGCTGAAGGAGAAATTCAACAATAAAGATGCTGACTGCACTTATTTAAGTGCCTTCTCACATTAACAAGATGGCAGACAGGACAGGGAGCCAGACTTTGGCAGCATCCTCTTTAAATCAGGAAGGAGGAGGCAGGCCATAGCATCAGAGCACTGTAGAGCTCATCATCCCGGCTGGCTTCTCCACCTCCACCTTGGTACCCTCGTCATGTCCATTACCCCATCTAAACCTATCAATGTTTACTGTATCCACTTTCTCTTTTAACCCTAACTATACATAAGCATCCCTAAGATTTACAAAATAAGTTTGTACTTAATGCCTTTCTCTTACACAGTCTCAGAGAAGTGTATTCTTCACACACACACACACACACACACACACACACACACACAATCTCATCTGTCATACTCAGTCTGTATTCTTTTGCAAATATGTTATATATATATATATATATATATATATATACACACACACACACATCCATACACCACACACATACACCCACATACACACACAAACAATATTTGCTATTTATCTATCTGACAAAAGTCAAATATTCTACATATATAAAGAACATCTAGAAGTCAAATGAAAAAAGAGACAAAATATCTAACTAAAATACAGGCAGAAGGATTTTAAAAAGTAGCTTAGTCGATAAGTGTCATTTGCCTTGCTAGCTTGAGGACCTGAGTTCAAGCCCCAGAACCAACATTAAAAATATATGTCAGTAATGCAGAGTCAGGCAGATCTCTGGAGGTTTGCTAGCCAGCCGCCTGGGCTACTTGATGAGTCCCAGGTCACTATGAGACCTTATTTCAAAACAAACAAACAAAAAACCAACCAACTAAGACAAATGGCACAGGGCATGAGGAACAAATCCAAAGTGATCCTCTGTCCTTGACATAAATGTACACATATGTGGATATGTACACAGCATGTATGTGCACACACACACACAAACACACACACACACCACATGCATGCACAAAGACATACATACATACATACATACAGACAGACAGACAGACAGACAGACAGAGACAGAGATTGAGGAACAAGACTGTGTAGAACCCTGAAAGTGTGCTCTGCACCACCATAACTTTCCTGGTCTGCTCTATTTGTATCTTAGACTGTACTTTGTCACTTCAGCATTGCCCAACCACTCCTTGGCTTTGTTGTCTTTCCTCGTCCTTATGCAGCTGACGTACCGCTCACAGTCATGCATTGCTTATCAACGAGGTACGTTCTGAAATGTGTGTCATTAGGCAATTTCATTGTTGAGTGACTGCCAGAGCATGTACATACACAAACCCAGACAGCTACATTGTCACTAGGTAATCCTATATCATATGCCATCTGACCACTGGTCACAAAATGTGATTGTGTTTAATTCATTACCTGAGAGTAGGGTCCTTCTTCCAATGAGAATGGGAACTCTATGCAGGTTGGAGTTTTACATGGGTTTTCTTACCACTCTTGCACTCAGCACTGAGCACTAAGGTTGATGTTGGCATCAGTAAACGTGTGCTCACGCGCGCAAGCGCGCGCGTGTGTGTGTGTGTGTTTATGTGCACGTGTGCATATGTGCATGCACACACACATTATAATATATACACATAAATGTTTTCTAGGTATGCATATATCTTGGTGTGTGTGCATTATAATGTCTACGTACACATATATGCTTTCTAGACATGCATATGTGTGTGTGCGTTATAATATATACAAATATAGGCTTTCTAGATCTGCATTTTTTTTCTAGATTTGTGCTATTCTCCCCACTAACTTAAGCTGACATAGGCTGTTTTCCAAGGGACTTCTTTGACCGTGCTTGTAGTTTCTAGGGACTGAGAAAAATCAAATTAAAAAGACAAAAATAACAAACTTACAAAATAGCAATATGGAGAAAATGCTAAGAAGGGGTCACCTGGGAAAGTTTGCTTGCCTGTGATTCTGGGGGCTCCCATCTTTAGGCTAACCCAGGTGTGGGGCAGTGGAGCAAGGTGGCCTACCACAGCTTGGTGCATTGCCAGCCCTGCTCTCCATGCTATCTGAACACAAAAAGTGTCTCTGGGTGCTAAAGCTGCCAGGAGCAGCCCACCCTGGAGCCTGTTCTCCCAGCCATTCTCTGTTATGCATTCAGTGTCCTTGTTCCCTCACCCTTGCTCTACCTTCTCTATTCTTGCAGAATATAGGACAGATGTAAGGGGCCTTTTCCTCCCCAGTCCTCTCCTCCAGCAGAACCTCAGATTGTGTCTTTCCGATGATTCTAGACAGAATTGGAGTTAGTTCTACGTGATGATTATTGCACACTGTCAGCGTTAAGTCTCTGCTCACTCCAGAAGCCTGACAATATTCAGCCCTGCTGGTCTTCCTGACACTGCTGCCACAGTTCAGAGTCTAATGCAGAGATCTTCTCTTCCTGGAAGCCTTTACTGCGATTATCCATTGTCCAGAGGTAGTAGTTTGAGTACCTCTCAGTAGACCCAAAGGATCTCACACGGGTGCCTTCCCCATTCTGTGAACCATTCCAGGACATGCAGAGTGTTAATATATCTAGATGGCCTCTTTCTAGCATCTTGCCTGCTATAGGGGAGACAAGCAACGTGAATAAAACTTCTCGCATTGTTTTTTTTTTTATCTGCTACTCTTCTCCTCTCTATTCCTTTCATTCTCAACTTTATTTTTTGTTTTCAATTTACTTTTGTGCACTCTCCTCCTAGGTTCCCTAATTTTAAACATTTGGATAGGTTCTTTAGAAACAGAGCCACGAAGGTTCATGCAGTTCACTTCCCCAGACCCTCCATCTCCTGACTTCCATTCCCACTAAAATTGAAGCGTAAACAAATACCTGGTCATCCCATAGACCAGGCAAGCTGACATATAAAACTAGTGATCAAAGCTTCCCAACATTTTAAATGAAGAAGAAGCTGATGCTAAGAACATGTTGTTCAATGTCATAACCAAGCATTGCTCTTTAAATTACAAACCAAAGCACTGTCTTCGGTCACTTTGTATTTCTTTTACCCTTTCTTGTTAGATATGGTTTGAGTTTGACTTCCAAACATTCATATTCCGAGAGCTATGGAGGGACCTTAAAGAAGTGAATTCCAGTGCAAAGTCATTCAAGGAAGAAATAGGTGTTGTTCTCATGGAAATTGAGGATTAGATCTTCTCGTAGGGATGCTATAAAAGGGTGACCCCTGGCATACTTTCCGGTTTCCTATCTTATCCTCTGACCTTTCTGTCTTACAGACTTACCTGTCATCATGCCATGGTATAATGAATCTAGGAGCACCTTCACCACAACAGCCTAACAACTTTTCTTTGTATACTAACCAGCAACTAGTATTTTGTTATAGAGATGGAGTATAAACCAATACACTGCCCAAGCAGATTACACCTTACCCTACTTTATACCTTTGCAAAAATAAATCGCCCATAGCCAAGGAAAGTAAATTTCTTAAAACCTAATGAAAACTGAGTATCTGTTTATGTGTATGCACATGTACATGTTTATATATGTAAACACATGTGAGAGAGTATACTTTCCATGTGGAGAGATGTGTGCTAAAGGAATTAAGCTTTTGTTTTTCTTCTAGAACCCCATAAAAGATGCTAAGAACAATAGACCTAGGTTTTATTTTGTTATAATATAAAAGATGAATTTATTATCTCTAAAATAAATATACAAACACACAAGAGTTTAAAAGCCTATTAAAATGCTTCCAAGGTCTTAAAAGCACTCATTTGACCAGGAGTGAGGATAAAGAGACTCTTGTAATCAGCAGTGGAATTGGGTCTGAGCTGCCCTTCATCATATCAGAAGATCAAATCCACACTCTGTATATAGCTGCACAAAACTGTGATAAGCTGTGCCCTACATTCCAGGAAATATGCAATACTTGGAACGAGATGAAAGATTTGGGGCTTTATCCAGAAGCAAATTATCTTTGTTCGTCACTGTCTTGTAGAAGTTCAAGTTTCTTGGATTCTATAGCCTCGGACGACAATTCCTAGTTGGAAATAAGAATCTATGATGACCTCAGATATATGAGAACACTTGGTATGTGTGTGACCAAGGCACACAATTATATAAAGGGTAAATTTATATTACTAACACAAATGTATATTACTAACTCAACAGCATGCGTCATTATTGTATTAGTAATAGATGGTGTCTCTACTCTGATGCATAGACAGGTAGCTCATGTCATGAGTCCAATGTTAATTACAAGGGTCCCTGTGATATCCTGCCTATGGGGAGATGAACGCTTTGAAGACCATGAAGCATTTACATATTTAAAAAGTTTTTATGGCATTGCACCTACTTTATAAAAATAAATTTATCTCTTATAATATTATAATTCAACTTTTATCTCAGTGCCAGTCTGAGATCACTTTAAGCAATTATGAATAATGATCGTGGATGCCTGGTATCTAATAGTTTATGTAGCCAGTGGCATCTTTCTCCATAGAGACTTCCACATACTGTGCCCACAATCTCACCCTAACCCCTAGAAGGCTGGTCATTAGCCATTCAGAGCCTTAATTAAAAGGAGTCCAAGACATAAGAGTGCAGGCTTTCTTTAGGGGGTAACCTTATTCCAGTGACTAACAGAGAAATGATAGGAACTGTTCGTGCCAAATGAAGCTTCCCTTCCCTCATTAAAAGTGTGCAGTCAAATCCTGCAGCAAAGGGTATTTGCTTTCCAGTAGCACCAGAGAACTCCTTCACGTAGTAATGTCAGCACACGCTCCTTAACCATGAGAGCTTAGATGTAGTGGGAGGATCTGAACTGAAGTTTCAGAGACCCTAGCTGAATTTGGATTGGGGCTCCACCTCTACTAACCAATTAAATAATCTTTGGTAATAGTTTGACCTCCAACTTCAATACCAAGTTTACTAAATAGGAGATTTATTAGCACGTTCACACATTTTTGGGTCCAAAGTGGTCTTTTGGTAAGAAGCCTATTAGGATTATTTAGAAACCTTGCAATGAATAGAGAGAGAGCCATTTCTGTCTGGCCTTATAGTTTCATAAATTCATCTATAACCTACTGCTTCTTCATGAAGGATAATCAGCAATAATTAGTACTTCTGGATGTTTTGTGTGTTTTTTCCAAGCAGATGGCATGAGACCCATCTCTTTCACATGTGCACAATCTTTCATTTGGTGTGCTATACTAAATAAAACTTTTTCCCAGAAACCCGAATGGAGAAAATATTGCCCTACACGAGATCACAAAGAAGCAGAGCTGTCAGACTAAGAAGATGGCTCAGTGGATAAGGAGCACAAGCACAGGGACCTGAGACCAGACTTCCAGTACACATGCAAAGGGTAGTGTGGTAGTGAACATGTGTAACACCAGCACTGGAATGGAGGTACTGAAACAGGGTGGAACACTCGGAGATCTATGAAGAACTTACTGGCCAGCCAGCCAGCCTACATGAATCAGGGAGCTACAGGTTCAGTGAGAAGTAATAAGGTGGAAATCAGTAGAGGAAGATACCCTACATAAACTTGTAGACCCCCCAACTACACACACACACACACACACACACACGCACACGCACACGCACACGCACACGCACACGCACACACACACACAGAGAGAGAGAGAAGAGACAGAAACAGAGAGACAAAGACAGAGGATACATTTGTGCACAAAGATAAAACAGAATGCAATAGAAAATACAGATAGCTGTATAAATAAATGCAGATGTTGATTTTAAAGCATTTACATAGATGATTTTAGAAGCTAAGTTCCCAAGTCTGCTCCTGACAATCTGGAGATGTTGGGAAGAATGTTGTATAAGTTCAAGTTCAAACCTAGGAGGAAACCAATGCCTCCCCTCAGAGGAAATCAAACACAAAAAGAATCATTTCTCACTTGCTCAGACATTTCGTTCTATCCGGGTCTTCCACAGACAGATGAAGCTCATTGCTTAGGGGGAAATAGTCTACTTCCTCTAGTCTCTTAACTTAGTGTTCATCTCATCCAAGAAACTTCTCAAGAGAATCAATCAGGACAATGTTGCACCCAGTACATGGGTACCTGCATCCCATGGCCATTCCAGTTGGCACATAAAATTAACCACCACAGTCATCTGCTCTATTTTCAAGAAAAAGAAAGATGTAGCTTTAGTTACTTAAAGTCATCAGGTAAAAAAGGCCAATATGATATCCAAGAAAGCCTGCTCTTTTGTTAGTTCTTATCTCTATCTGTTACATTAGACTTGATCCTCTTCCTGTGACAAGTAATAAGCCCAGTGATTAGGAAAGGCATCTGAGTACACATTCATAGCCACGGAGAATGAATTACAAGCTCTGCCATCTCCCTGATAGGGTTTTCTTACTTGAAGTATTGTCTCTAGGTGCAAGGTGAATTTTCACTAACCTATAAAATGCACATTCAAACGTATCTGTCTGTCTGTCTACCTGTCATCTACCTATACAGACATATACAATAACAATCCAAAGAAATGGAACAAGCCAATTTGTCTGTTGTCTAAGCCATATCCTCATGATCTGATCCTGTTCATGGCACATGTACCTCAAACCTAAACTCCC
Organism: Mus caroli; assembly: GCF_978045245.1. Classification (NCBI taxonomy): domain Eukaryota; kingdom Metazoa; phylum Chordata; class Mammalia; order Rodentia; family Muridae; genus Mus; species Mus caroli. Next base: position 91,490,830 of record NW_028227264.1, read on the forward strand.
ATATAGTCCTGCCAACTGGGATCAACTGGATCTGGGAAGAACAGCTTAAAGGAGGAAAGAATTTTCATAACTTAATGCTTCAGAAGTTTAAGTACCTGCAGTTGGTTCCATCATTTCCAAGACTATGGTGAGGCAGTCCATCACTATGGAAGAGTATGGCAGGTTCAAGCTTCTTCCATTATGGAAACTGAGAAGGATGGGGAAGGAGAAATAGAAACAGGGACAGGAATAGGGACAGGGATAGGGACAGGGACAGGGACAGGGACAGGTATAGGGATAGGGATAGGGAATGGACTCAAAAACTAACCTTAAGAAGCACCTCTCCCATGACCTGCTTCATCCAGACAGGCCCTGTCTTCCAGTAGCCCATTCAGCTTCGAAGCCATCAATGAACAAATCCATTAATGATACTAATGCCCTTATGATCCAATAACCTCGATACCCCCACCATCCAAGGAACAAATTCAAAACATGTGAGCCTCGAGGGAACATTTCACTTCCAAACCATAACTATGTGTTACTGCACGCTTAATGAAGTTTTTATTATATCATTAACATGAGGACACACAGCAGAGGCATCAAGGAGAAATGCCAGTACTGTTCCATCTTAGCCAACATCTTTCATTTAGAGCTCTGGATATTGAATAATGTTCTTGGCTTATACTTGTGGTTGGAAACACTCCATAGCATTTTCTTTATTTGTGGACTATTACCAGTTCTGTCTGCTAATTTGCTAATAAATTCTTTTACTCTTACCAGTTGGACCCCAAATGTTTACCTCTTCAACTGCAATGCAATTTCCTCTGGGCTATTTACTTTCGAGGTTCAAACTTCCAGATTCTTGGTCTGGAAGATTAGACTAGGAAAACCTGCTACCAGAACACCAGGGGTTCATGAAAACTGTATGCCATGCCTTCAATGCCTCAATTGTTATTGTCTTCATTAAATTGCAAGTTGGCCAAATAATATGTACAAATATTTTCTAGATCTATCACATTACAGGGCACAGAACTTGTGGATTTTCATTCTTCCTAAACATTCACCAGCTTTCCTTTAGTTGTCCCTTTGTCAACACTATCTATGCTTAGAAAGCATCCTTTTCAGGATAGATACAGTTTCTGTGGGGTTCATGGAAGAATGTTCAGTCTTACATGAGTTTGCTCAGTTTTTATAGGGTTTGTCTATAACCACTATTCATCTCTGTCTGCCATCTATAACCATAGAGTCTTTATCTTAGCCTTTCTTGGATAGGAAGATGGTGCACTACAATAAAAGGTCCTAATGGTCCCTGAAGGGCCTTGGCTTAATTTGACCTACCTCTTGTCTTATAAATAATGTTTTAGTGAAGCATAATTATGTTTCTTCACTTAAGTAGTATCAACAGTTGCTGTTGAAATGGAATAGCTGGACTGATTAGTTTTGACAGAGACTATAGGGTACATAATGCTTAGACCATTTGCCACTGGACCTCTTGTTGTCTCAATGCTTGCATATAGTCCTAACTCCCAGATTAAAATCTCCATGACTATATGACAATTTTAAGATGATATGATCTATGCTTATATCATAGAGGCAGAACCTTTGTGAGGGGTGGTGGTGCCTTAACTGAGACGCCCAGCTTTATCTCTTATTCTATATGGGAGGTCACCTTGAGGTGATACTATCAGACACTAACTGCCAGGACCTTGATTTGGGACTTTTCAGTTTATATAACTAAGAGAAACATATTTCTATTGGTCATTTCTAAGCTATTCAGTTTATGATATTTTGATATAGTTGGTTATATAGATTAATGTAAGGTCCTTTAAAGAATATTGTTGCCTATCTTAAAAGTACACTTAAATATTCTGTCAGTTCACCTAGTCCTAACTCCTAGGGTCTTCTCTTTCTCACCCCTTCCAGGAATCTTCAGGGTATGAGTTCGCTTCCTCACCCCATGCATCTGCACTCAGTCGCTACTCCCTAAGATACCCATTTCCACTCTTGAATCACAATGATGGCTACCAAATAGTGTTTCTTTCTGCTGATTTTTAACCCACCTTCTCATCTCTCTTTTGCCAACTCACTGTCATATTAGTGGACTCAGCTACATTAACAATCAGTACTTTTCAGAGGACTCTAACAATTCTGGATATTGCAAGTAATTCTTATTTAGTTCAGGAGCTGTAGACTTTAGGGACCCCATGGTGAGGGCTAATGGTTACAGGGTTGCAAGGATGTAAAGTTCCTAGCATTCTAACATTCACCACAAGCTTTTGGAGAGCCAGAGAATCTCAGAACAGCAGGAGGCCACCAGCAGATCCATGATAGGCAAGAAACCAAGTCAGTTGTGAAACTGAAAAGCAGCTGAGGGTAGCTGATAGCCTCAGATTCACTGAAGCTGCCTCTAGACAGTTCTCCCCACAAGAGACAACACAACCATGTCTGCCGCCATTCTATTATCCTCTTAGCAATGAACAGACAGAACTCAGAACCATTCTGACAAGGGAGGCTGGGAAATGCTCATCCCCTGGCTTTTAGCCCCTCAAATGCAGCGGAGTTAAGAGAATGGCCTTGCCTTATCAAGGGTCTATCGATGTGGGTAAACTAGGGCTTTAATCTACCATACTTAATTTTATAACATAACTTTTTCTTAAATATCATCAAAGTTTCCAGGGGGGCTGTTGAAGTCTACTAGATACAGCAATGGGTTCTGGGTCCATAGACTTGAGCTGGACACTGAGTTTAGTGTGATCCTGCATAGTTTTGTGACTTTGGCTTCTTTGGATTAAACCTAAAGAATGAGCAAGCAAGCAAACAAAGAAAAAAAAATCACAAAAGCTCATTTTATAGGTGCCATGAAGAGATGGAGATAGTACATGTTCAAGCTTCAATAAGCTTGTAAGATGCCACACAAGTGAAAAGTACAGGTGTGTAGACAGATAAATTCTGGCTCACATCTTTTCTACTCTAAGGCACAGCAATGCCTGTCTCCAAGCAATGCAAGAACCTGTCAGTCTCCCCTTGGATGTCTTTGCATATCCATGGCTCATGCACCGTTGGTGCTGCAGCACACCATCATACTGCATTTCATTCTTCAGCTGCCCATGGCAAATGTTCTGACAGAGAAGGTTCCTGGGCAGCTCTGTTGAGGAAAGTGCTTTGGCATCCACTTCTTATTGCACAGCCTGGGCTAATGCCTAGTCAATGCCTCAAGACTGCATGACATCACTTTTATTTTTAGAATTCCAATTGAGATGGCTTCCTCAGAACAGCAGGCTCAGACCCAAAGCATGTTTTAGAGTCCAAAACAAAGTAGGTTACAATCTACAGTAAGAAAAAGTAAACTTTTGCTAATTTGAAAATAGGTCCTATCTTTATTTTGTCAGTGTTCCTCTTATGCCTTGATGGTACCTATTGCCTGTTCAGATATGAAGGTCTATTAAAATAATGCTGAGGGAATGTTATATACCAGAATTTGAATTATAGTCTGTGTTTATTCCTCTTGTAAAAAGGGAGAATCAAAGTAACACATGGGAATCATAGGCAGTAGATTCACTTAGAACGTTGAAGAAGAAGATATCCTAACTCTTTAGTTCTTCCATGCTTCTACAACAAAATACTCAACCAAAGAAGAAGAAGAAGAAGAAGAAGAAGAAGAAGAAGAAGAAGAAGAAGGAGGAGGAGGAGGAGGTATAGGCGTTGTTGTTTGTCCATGGTCCACACGTCAGGAAAGGTATGGCCACAGGACCAGATAATGAGTAGCCACATATTGGTGGTCACAGTCAGGAAACAGTGATAAATGCCTGTGCTCATTTGCCTTCCCCCTTGTGTTCACTCTTGGACCTCATCCCATGGCATGGTGCCAGCCACACCCAAAGTGGACCTCTCCAAACCTCAGTCAACTTAATCCAAATAGTTCCTCACAAACACTCTCAGGCATTTCTTTTCATGATGCTTCAGAGTTCCAATAATTTGACAATTAGGGGATTGCCAAGTTCCTAAAGGTAAATTCATATAGTTATTAAGGCAGAGTCTTCGTTTCATCATTTTCTGAAAGTGTGTACTCAAGGTTTGTATGATTTGTGAATTTACAACAAGCACGTCTCCAAACCTTGGCAGGATGTGTGGGGAGGAGAGGAAAATGGACTCACAAGGTGATACATGTTGGAACAAATTCTGACAGGGAAATAACTGCTGGGAGACTCATGGACCAGGGAAAGGCTTTCCAAAATGTGGTTGCTGGCTCTTAGAGATACTGGGTACTTGAGTTCAAAACTATTTTAGCAGTTTATAAAAGCATCATTTGCTTTTATTTGTTAATTTGGAGAGTCTCCAATAATGGCATGACTCTGATGTGTCAAGCTCAGCACAGGTCCAGTGATGTCAGGCTGAGAGGTGTGCACCATAGCCTTCACTTCTTTAAAATACCATTGGTGGAGCTGTCAAAATTACTGTTTTAATAACGTTAACCTTGACTATAAGTCCTTTTTGTAATCTTTGTGGTAAACGTGAATAGAAATTGTAGCTAATTCATGACAGTGAAGACCATTGTCCTGAATGAATCTCCCTCCTGGTGATATGAGTTGCCAGGTGAGCTAGAGGATTTTGTCATGGGACATCACTTTTACTTAAGAGAATAACTAATAGAGGAACTATAACTATTTTGACTTTGGGAGTTGGTAGATGTTTTGCAGATGGCTCTAAAGATTTCCCTAGTATTAGTGTTGGAACTTTAGCTCTTTCATGGCAGCCCCTCAATGAGGGACAAACCAGAAAGTTTAGCCACTGTAAGAATGCCTATCATCTAAAGAAAATGTTGACAACTTATTGATAATCACATCTGAGTTTCTAAATCAATGTCAGAATTCTGAGGACCTTGTAGAACCACTGCAAAGTCAGCAGCTTCCCAAACCGCCAAGACTTTTGTGAGGAGATGAAAGTGATATTCATAAATGTGGTGTTCCATACCGCACTGTGAAATATGTCAACATTTGCTATAGCTAAATGGTTCCATGAACTGGTATTTTCGAGCAAAGCTTCAGATAGATAAAATCTCAAGTTTGAGATGGGCATAGGCTGGGAAACAAATGCATCAAGGGATGAAGTGTTTACTCACGTGGTCACCTTCTCATTGCTGCAACTGTCATTTAGACACTGTCATTTGGGGGTTTTTGTTATATTACTAAAGAACTGCCACATCCTGTGAAAAAATGTTAAATGCTGTGTTCTTCCCAAGAGTATCTGAAAAGGCAGGTTTTCTTCACCTCAAAACAGCAACTCATGACATAGTAAATACAGAAAAAGATACAAGACTCCAGTGTTGTCTTATAATGTCACAACAACAACAACAACAAAGGATGCAGAAAAGTACAAAAATGAAAATGACAGTTTTTAAATAAAATGATATTTTACTTTGGAGATACACATGGTGTTCACACTAATACATTAAAGCAATAGATTTACTATATTTTCATCACATTGGAAATACTAAGTATAGAAACATCACTTAGGGGAATAATTATTTTTCCTAGCTATTTCAACTTTCATTATCCTGGTTATGGTTTAGAATAAATTATCACTTCAATGCAAATGTCTATGTTCCTAATCTTCGATATGGTGTCATGTTGAACCACACGGACTACAGAAACAAATCCTCTCGGTTGGATCTTGTCTCAGTCCCTTTAGTAGTTAGCTGAGTGAATCTGTGACTTGCTTTTAGGTTTTTGTTGTTATTGTTGTTGTTAATATTGGAAATGATCATTGTAATCATACTATAAAAGTCTGATGAAAGAAACATAGTAAGCAAAGAACATAAATCATTCTGTAAATGTGTTCGCTACTTTACTTAAGAATGTTTTTTTTTATTACGTATTTTCCTCAATTACATTTCCAATGCTATCCCAAAAGTCCCCCATACCCTCCCCCCCACTCCCCTACCCACCCATTTCCACTTTTTGGCCCTGGCGTTCCCCTGTACTGGGGCATATAAAGTTTGCATGTCCAATGGGCCTCTCTTTCTAGTGATGGCCGACTAGGCCATCTTTTGATACATATGCAGCTAGAGTCAAGAGCTCCGGGGTACTGGTTAGTTCATAATGTTGTTGCACCTACAGGGTTGCAGATCTCTTTAGTTCCTTGGATACTTTCTCTATCTCCTCCATTGGGGGTCCTGTGATCCATCCAATAGCTGACTGTGAGCATCCACTTCTGTGTTTGCTAGGCCCCGGCGTAGTCTCACAAGAGACAGCTATATCAAGGTCCTAAATACAATTCACTCTTGGCAGTGCTATGGCTTGGGCACAGAGTGCTTTCCCCAGACCATGGTTCTTATTCTTGAATCTTGATTCTGGGAATGTGGTAGTTTTGAAGTGGTAAAAATTTTAAAGGTGGAGTTGAAGTGGAAGATAATTAGGTCATGGGGCTCTACATTCAGAAGGGGTTAATGCTGGTCTGAGTACTTTACTTCATTAGAAGAGGGTTGTTAGATAGGCATATGGCACCTTTGAATTCCTTTTCTGAATATGCCGCCTGCTCATCACTCCCACCGGCCCTCTTTTCCTAAACTGTGATGGCAACCATCATGAGGCTGTAACCAGAGCCAAATACATTCTTATACTGAACTCTTGAACCTCTAGAGCTATGAGCTAAATAAATCTCTTTTCTATATAAAGTATCCTGCCTCATGTGTCTTGTTATACAAACAGAAAACAGACCAAGACAATAGAGAAGAGAATGGTCTTATTAATTTTTGTTTCCATGTACATTAAACAGAATTGATATTAAAAATAAATATCTGTGAATAATAGCTAAAATACTCACAGAATTTTACTTTTTTTATCCCATATTTGCATGGCTTAGCTCAGAGGATTTTTTTCCCATGATAGATACAGAACAGAAATGAATACCTTTCTCTCTGAAAATGGGGAAATAAATAAAATAAAGCCACCATTTTTCCCAATGATGATACATGATAATCAGTTTCAGAGTTGGAACTGGGATTGAATCTGGCCAGCTAATTCATAGCCCATCTTGCTTTCTGTGATGAAAAAAAATTATAGGAAGTATTGAGACATCCCATTTTCATACAAAATAATGTTTTCCTAAATGAAAGTTATTTCAATGGAAAAAATAATTTGACTTTTAATTTCTCAGATGTATACTGTTTTCCCAAGATAGAAGAACCATCTAGAATGAGAATTATTTTAAACAATGGGAGCAAACAATTTCAAGATGGTGTTTGCCTCTGAACAAAGCATGGCAATTTGAGCTCCATTTGTCAGACAAGACAGAAAGGCATAAAAGATGAATTATGGCCTTATTCTTAGAGTATAAATGGAATCTCTCAGATCAAGCTGCTCCTTTGTATGCCATGAAGACATTTAGAAACAAATTTACCATGTAGAATATCAACAAGCACCTTTCTGGTGAGGCTGAACTCCAGGGTTGAAGTAGGTGGAGATGTTCGAGAAGTCACTGCCCACTGCAAAGTGGGTTGGAAACGGACTACTCTTGCAAGCTTTGAGACAGCAGCTGGCCTGAGTCCTGCCCTGTCCATCCCTGAAGAAGGACACTTAACATTAGTTCAATATTGTGCACTTGGCCACACACTATTTTCTTTTGAGGCAAATCAGCCCTTTGTCCTCTCTCCAGCTCCTTTTGTGCTCACTTTGTGACTCTCTGTGGTCTCTGTGCTCACTCATCTTTTCATGCTTGTCTGAACACCGACCAAGGGTCAGACAGAAGAGCTGTCTGGGCCGTTCCATCCAGTCCTGCTTTCTGCACTGCTCACTTCTCCTTTGCCTCCTCACTGGCTTTAGGATATTGCTTCAGGCCTTCAGCCATGAGCTTATTTTGTTTTGGATTGATTATACTGCAGGATACTTTGTCCTATAGCACAGGGTAGGCAAACCATAGCATATAGGCCAACTCTGGCCTGCATCCTACTTCTGCCAGTGAGATTTTATTGGAGCTCAGACATGCTCATTCATTTTTGTGTGGTCTGTGGCTGCTTTTGCGTGTCAACATTAGGATCATATGCCCCAAGAAGATTAAATATTTAATATCTGATTCAGGAGGAAATTTTGCTGAGAAGTTTTCAATACTAACAGAAATCTCAGCAGCAGCCTTTTGTGTCTATTATTACTGTCTCTATCCTGACCTCTTAGTGAGGGCCTATGCCATTGTAGCTTACCTGGCTTGCTCTTCCCTAAGGCCACAGCTCATCAGTTAGACTTCATTGATTACAGGTAGCAGAGGCCAGTAACAACCATGTTGACTTCTCTTTCAAGGTCATCAATCAAACAGAAAGACATCTTGGCTACTGTTTTTTCTGTATGTGTCTAGTCTAGGTTTGGTTCATCTTTAAGTTTGTTCTCTTTTATGATCATTTAGCTTTCCAATATACATTTGTCCGACCACTGTACTTAAGGAGATACTGATTTTGCACATTGATTCTGCTCTTTTATGACACACATCTCCTTATTTAACCTAGACAGTAACTCAATTGAGTGAAGTTCAAAAATTACTATTCTTGTATTGCATATATCCCCATCCATACACAAAACTATTGTAATCCTTTAAAATTGGAATATTAATTTGAAGTTGAATTCATTACAGGAGATATCTTTACTGTACTCATTATCTATAGCTACTCAAAGAACCCCAAACTCGGAGTATTTGAACAACATGTGTTTGCTCACAGTATCTGTAATTCAGGAGTCCAGGTGCAGCTTAGCTAGGTCAGCTGGCTCTGGGATTGCTCACACATGGCAATCAAAGTGCTGGTCTGACTTGCAGTCATCTCAAGTCTCTCTGCTGGGGAATGAGCAGATTCCAAGTTCAGTCATGTGGCTGTTGGCAGGATTAAGTTCCTCCTGGGCTGCTGGCTGGAGGCCACCCTCAGTTGCTTGCCACTTGAGCCTCTCCATAGGCAGCTCCCGATGCGGCATCTGGCTTCATCAAAGCAAGCAAGCAGCAAATATCAGAGAGGGCATACAGTCCAGAGAAGTCATCTCTTCTTTGTAAATCAACCCTGGTATTAAGAGCCTGTCTTTTCTACCATATTCTATCCATTAGAATTGAATCGCTATATTCAAAGTGAGATCACACACATGCCTGCAAAACAGGAGGAGTGATAACTAGGATGCATCCAGTACAAGTATGCATCTGTGCCTTTAGCCTTTTCCCAGGCTATTATTCTGTTTGGGGCCAAGATTAAATGCCTGCCACTCTTAACACCCATCCAACCATCCATCCATCCATCCATCCATCCATCCATCCATCCATCCATCCATCCATGCTGGTATCTTTTTCACATCTGGAAGCCCCTGCCAGGGTATCACTTCATTCCATGAGCTTCACCACTATGCCAAAAGGTTGATGCACATGGTTTCCTTTTGTATTTTAAAGGCCTTCAAGACTCAACTAAGTTGTGTCTCCATAGGAAACCATATCTATTTGTATATATCGATCAGAGAGCACAGCTAAAACACACACTTTGATGATAATGTGGTTTTGATTATGTTGTCTTCTGGAGCAAGATGGGACCTTCTAGTATGTGTACAGGTTTTCATTTTGGTGGCTTATGTTGGACAAGTTTCTGAGCCACCCAAAGATCTCTCTGTGTGGAAATATGGCACAGCAGAAACAAAGGTTTTGTTTGTAAGTGACCGTGTGTTGACAGTAACACCACTTACAGAAGCATTTATACTTGTGGGTTATCTCTATCCAGCGTGATGAAATAAAGATTCATTTTGCTGCAGCTAAAGCCAGAAATAACATCAGCCAACCTTCCATGCATCATTTCCCACAGAACTACACAATAAATGTCCTGGTCCAAGAGACCTCTATGTTATCTGTGCTGATTCACAGAGCCAATCTGAACTCATATTAACGTGAGCTTATAATTCCTATGGCAATTCTAACTGCTATATTAGGGTGACTTCTGGAGGTCCCAAGGCAGAGGAAGCCAGCTCGAGGGTGTAAGAAAGAGCTTCCATGGCGTCTTACCCTGTCAAAATGAAAGATTATTTTTAAAAAGTCAAGAGTACAATAAACTCACCCCCTGTATTTCGAGAACAACTTCTCCACTCTCACCACCTGATTAGAGTAATTGGTGTTTAAGGAGATATTGATTTTGCATAAATGCTTTTTCTCTTATATGATACACATAGCAACATTCTCCTTACTTAACCCAGACAGCAATTTGGTTGACTGATGTACAGAATCCTGCGTTCCGAAGCCCAACCTTGGCATAAATGTCTCAAGGAGAGATGAGTTCAAATGGCTGCTGATAGCATTATTGCATGCATAAATAATACAAGAAAATAGAAAAAGGCCAAGACAGAGAGGGTTGCATTAGTCTGGCCTTGTTAAAACGTGTTGTGCTGTGGGACTCTGCCTCTGCAATTCAAATTAGTTTCCTTGGCTTTTCTCTTGGCTGGGCCCCCCTGTGCTCTCTGAGTGATATCTCTGGCCCATCCCAGCGACAGGTAGAATTGAAAAAGTCTTTTTATTTCCATAGGCTTAAGCCAAACCTCTCCAAACAAGCTATTCCAGAGCTGAGCCGGAGCCCCGCTAATGCTGCGGTTGGCAGCTCAAGCGCAGCCTCCTCCTTGGCGAGCCCAGAGTCGCTCTTATCCACTTCAGCTGTCTTTTAAAAGCCTCCTCTCTCACAAAAGACAGAGCTGCTCTCAAGGGCCTGGGAAAAATAGAAAATTTTCACACTGTGATGGGAAACACTGTCAAGAACTGAAACGCTACAGTGAAGCGTCAGACACCAGTGTGCAGCAGCAGATATGGTGAGGGGATCAGGCTGGGTGGGAGAAAGAACACACAAATTAACATAGGGAGGTAAGCTATAATTATGGTATTACCAAGTCTTTCTTCAGAAAGTGCACAGTGTCCTTGCCCTTTGTTGACTGTGGTGTATGTTTCTTCCCTTCGCAACACCTCAATGACAACTCGGGCTGCGGAAGTCTACATCTTGAGCATTTTTGCTGTGAATCAATTGTTGCTCATTTGGAAGATGAACATTAAGTAGTATGACTGTTATATCAATTCTTCCTTGTTTTTTATTTGTTCTTTTTCCCCTTCTTTTTTTTTCTTTTGGCAAACATGACAGCTTATAAATATCATGGTTCTAAGGAAGTACAGCATGTAAAAACGTGGCACCATATTTGTGTGTGTGTGTGTATGTTCCCTCTTGAGAGACTGACAGTTCACATTTATCAAGCTATAGAGTTATGTAGTCCTTACAGTCCAAGGCACCAGAATACTCAATGGTTATATTCTTTACAACCAAACAGAGCCAGGCATTGAAACTAAGACAACCCAGAACACAGTGCACAAGTTCAAAGACATTGCTTAGTTTGTGATGACTCCTCTTTAAATTGATATTTACAGATTTAAAAAAAGGCCACTAGGTCTCAAAAGAGTTTGAACATACACGACAATGTAGTATATAGCATAGAGAGATTCTGAGCTTTAAAACACTCTGAGATTGCATCTTCCAACAGAAATTGCAATTTCATTAGCATTTATGACTAGCTTCCCAGGGATGTTTGCCAAATGGATGAAAGCAGAAAACAAAACACAACCAAAACCACAGCAGTCCTTCCACAGGCCTACACAAAGGTGCTAACTAGGGCTGGTTTTCCCCCACAGACAAAGACTCGGGACATGAAAAGTTGTGACACAGAGCTATTTCCATTATGTCCAGGGAAAAACCAACAAAAAGGCTTAGTGAAATAAAATTTTGCTTTCTGGAGTTCTAGGTCAGCTAATGGCTTCCAAGTGTACAAGGAGCTAATAGGTAGAGGGTAATGAGAAATCATTTTCTCTAGAGGGAACTAACCTCTGCCCAGGCAAGGTGAACCTGAATTTTTCATCATTGATACTCTTTCATATAAAAGTAGATTTAGCAGAGAAAGGTAGCAATAACCTTCCCGTGATAAAATGTTGTTTCTCTTTTTTTAAAAAAGGGAGTCTGTATTAACTATGTTCCAAGCTTATCATGTTCTGGTTTAGCGATTTCAAAGAATCAATGAATCAATTACAGCAGTGAACATTGTTTGAAGAGTCAGTATTTCCCTGTCCTACCTGAGTCTCCTCTCGTTTCCTTCTCATTACTGTGGAGAAGGAACTCTTATCTTTATTTCTCGGGAGGAGAAAGAGAAGAAAGAATGAGTGAGGGTGAGTCACTCTCCTAAAGCCTTGTGGGTAAAACATGATAGAGCCAGGATTTAAAGCAAAGTCTTTGAGTCATCTAAACCCATGTTCTTTATCCATCTAAGTAAGGCATGAAGATAACACCTGGGGCCCCAGACCTTGCCCTAAAGCTCAGGCAGAATTTCTATTGTCTGAATGAATAAAACCTTATTCAATACTGTTGAGCAATTTCTAAGTGTGTTAACCTGATAACTTCATTTTCCATTCCACCTGATACTATGAAAACCCAGTCCCAGGGGTCTTTGAAGTAGAATCATTCCTTTAATAAATATTTATTGGGTACCTGCTGTGCATCAAATACTGTGCTCAATGAAGTACCTTAGTAGGACAAGCTTCTTTGCTGTTTATTCTCTTCCTGTTTGCTAATGATAGGGCTTCTGGGAAGAGTGGAATGGTATTTTCCAAGTTTATAAGTGAAAAAGAAAGAAAAGAATACAATGGAAGGAGGAGAAAGTGATATATATGCCTTTGGTAAAGAGAGACGTGACACTCCATGTTTATGAAAGTTTCATTTGTGCAACCAAGAGATGAAATCAACCTGAATCCTTCAACAGGTCAATGGATAAGGAATATATAAACTATATGCACAAAAGAACATTTTCAGCTTAATTAAAAAAATCTTGTCATTATTTCCAATACTATGGATGGATCTTATATTGTGTTAAGTGAAATGAATCACGCACAAAAATATGAATGCCACCTTATCTCCCTCCCATATGGAATCTGAAATAGTTGAACACATAAATTCATAGTGTAGAACTGTGAGTGCCTAAGGGTGGAAAGATTGGGGAAACATAGGTAAGAGATACAAAATTCCAGTAAGGACAGGAGAAAATTCAAGAGATCTAGTGTACAAAAAAAATGACTAGAGAAATGACAGTATTCTATCCTTAAATTTTTTTTCAAGCAGAGATATTTTTTGTAATCTCACTAGAAAACAAAACATGTGATATAATACACATGAATTGAATTAACTTGATTTAGTCATCCCATAAAATGTACATACATCAAAGGTCTTGCTACTTGCCATAAAGAAGTACAATTTTATATGTCAATTGAAAAACCATATGTAAACAAATAATTGGCCCATCTACATCAAAAGACAGAAGCAAGTTAGACCTTTGAAAAACTATATGGGCAATTAGCCATCCTCTGAATTTTGAAAAGGGCAAATTCAGAAAAGGGCACAAAGCACATTGTGAACTGAGCTAGGGATCCACTTGGCTCTGACAGGTGACTGAGGAGAGTAGTCAAATAACCTCATGAGTTTAGGTTAGACTGGGAATGGTAGCTCTGTAGAGGTTTATGGAACCAAACCCAACAGCCATTCAGAAATAGAACCATGCACTTACAGAGTTGTCTTCCAAGGTCCAAGTTATATGCAGAACATTGGGCTACTCTAAAGCAGTCTTACCTTTGGAATAAAACATCATTTTCAAAGGATTGTTTAAGGCCGCAGGATGAAGAATGAACGGCACGTAGAAACGATACTGTTCACACAGATCCCATGGTCATCTAAGTCTGGAAGTGAATGCCAGGCTTGGTTGCAATGTGAAAACCAGGAAAGGCAGACATGTGTCTTATTTGGGGTTTTATTGCTATGAAATGGCACCGTAACTCCAATAACTCTTATAAAAGAAAGAATTTCACTGGAGCTAGCTTACAGCTCTGAGGTTTAGTTCATAATTGTCATGGTGGGAAGCATAGCAACATGAAGACAGACATGGTGCTAGAGAAGTAGCTGGGAGTTCTACATCTAAATCAGCAGGCAGCAGCAAGAGAGAGTGACACTGAGCCTTAACTGACAGAGGCTTAAGCATCTGGAACCTCAAAGCTCTTCCCCAGAGATACACTTCCTCTCACAAAGCCACACCTATTCCAACAAGGCTAAAGCCTCTTATAGTGTCATACCCTATGAATCTATGGAGGCCATTTTCATTCAGACTGCTACAACATCTATGGATTGTGAAAAGATTCAGGAGAGAGATGATTTGTTTTGTTTTGTTTTGTTTTGTTTTGTTTTGTTTTGTTTTGTTTTGTTTTGTTTTGTTGGTTTTTTTGTTTTTTAAAAGGGAACTGAAGCAAGCAAACATGCCCCCTTATTTGGGGGACACATGTATAAAGTGTCTGGAAAGCCTTGGGTTCTTGTCTTTTGTTACTTATGTTCAGAATTTCAAGAGATGTGTAGTTCAATGAAACCTCCAAATATCTTGTCTTGAAAACCATAAAGTAGGCTGGGATATGTAACTCTCCAAAATTGTTATTGGCAATCCAGTCTTAATGTGCATTTCCCAATATCTTACAATTTGCAGGGGCATCCTGTTGTTTCTCACTACAATATTTTATTCCTCTTGAAACCTTCATCCCATGCAATAAGGTACATACAAAAGTAGGAATATCACACTCCTTCCCTAAACCCAACTCATCCTTTCTGAGGTCCATTTTACTGTCACAGAGAACCTCTTACATAAATCTCCACATGCCACTTTTGGAATAGTGTCTCATCGTCTACTTTTACATTTTATATTCTGTCACACAGAACCACATGGGTAATTATTATCAATGAGGAAGAGGAAAAGCATAAGGACAGATCTTCTGTCAGGAAAGAAAGCAGCAAAGGGGGCTAGAGAGTGAGCATTCATTAATATAAGTTTGTCCATTTGCAATCTGGCACAAGCTAATGTTCAAATCAGAGGTTGCAACACCCTTGTAGATGTAATTAAACACAGTGAGTCTCTGGGTAGTACAACTATGGAAGGAACTGCTTATGTTGCTTTCTAACTCCTGGCACCATAGAAATATTAGAACAGCCATGAGATGTTCACATCTAAGATTGCCACCATGGGACCGGAGAGCACGAGGATGACCAATTCCAACATTGGTACTCAATTCTTTTGAGTCCAAACGCTCTAAGCCTAGTGTACACGGATTCATACAAATAAACAGTTCTCAAGTCCTCAAATCCATAGAAAAGCTTTCTTGATGTTAGTCTGGGATGTTATTACAGAAGAAACTGGGGAATCATCAAGGAACAACGTTTTGTCTTTAAGATTTTTAAGGGAAATGATTTCCTGGAGGAGTGTTTCTGATAACTCATGAGATACTTGATGTCCCAGAAGGGCGGTTAAAATGAAGCTCCTTTTGTCAGAGTACTCCTCAAAAGGCAGACAAAAAGGATTCACTGATTGATACGACCAGTGTTTGGGAGTGTCTGATGTAAATATTGTAATTTATCCTTACTAAATGAGATGTGCTTACCCCTGAGCCTTGACAAATCTAGTGAAAAATACACTTATCATTGTGTGGAGGGCAAATAGTCTGGAGAGAGAGTTAGGCTAGAAGTTCATGACGCCTCCCACCTGACCCCAAAGGAAGGTACAGAAGTTGAAGTGTGTGGGGACAGTTCTTGACAAACAGTCCAACATGCTACCATTTTGTAGAGAATTTCTTCTGCAAAGGTTTATTAACTCCAGTCCAGAAACTTTACCAGCAAGCAAATGGGAGCCTGGAGAAATGGAAAAAAACTCTTTTTCAAGGCAGCTAAAATACATAATTTAAATGCAATTCCTATCAATAAACGCCCTTTTTACTTTACTGTGTGTCAAATACTTTTCTATCTTCTGCTCATATTTGCGTACTGTTCAATATTTCTGGGTATCATCCAAAATGGTGATAGGCAGACTTCCAACCAAAATAGTCCCCTTGTCCCCCCTTCTTCTCTCCATTAGTTATGGCCTCTTGCCATGTAGTCTCGCAAATGGACACAAACCAATCAATCACCCTTATAAAAATGTCAAAATTCATCCTTTCCTACTGTGAAATGAATACACTGACCTTAACATAAATGTAGAAATAAATAAATAAATAAATCTATCACCACCATGGGCCCCTGACTGCCACACTTAAATTTCTGCACTTTTCAGTTTGACAAGGCTGACATTGCCAAGAAATAATGGTTTTTGTTCCATTTTCTTTCTTTATTTTTTTTTAAATATAAAAAGCTGGAAGCAGATGAACATGACTGCTAAATTTGCTAATAAAAATTTGTTTACACGCAGGCCCTGCCTGTAAAGAAGAGCAGCTAGCCTTTATCTGTTTAGAAGAAGGAAATGAGAGAGAGAGAGAGAGAGAGAGAGAGAGAGAGAGAGAGTGCAAAATGGATATATTAGCCAAGACGAAAACATCCAATTTATATTGACTTTTAAAACTATCAAAAATAAATTTTCTCAAGCTTGAGAGCTTCTCCTACTAATCAAGCTACCTGTTTCATTCAATGTCAAGTTCTAGTTTATACAGTTCGACCCTGGAGAGACACAAATGTCCTAAAATTGGCAGGTGTCGGCTCAAAACTGTCATTAGCTCTCTCTGTGACCTTGATGAGGTCACCTAGTCTTCGCAATTCTCCATTTGTTCATCTGTGCAACAAAGATAATGGTGTTATGGTGAACATGTGTTCACAAGCCTGGACACACTCCCTTGGCTCTGACATATATAATTTGGTCCTTAAAAGGAACATACTTTCGATTATCGGGTACCTCTGACTCCCGAGGTTTGATACGAACTCTGAAGCTGGCCAATCAGAGCTTCACACTCTGGAGACATGGAAACTGCTTTGTGAGCTTGCATCTAACAAAATTTGGGACAAAATGCACCTTATTAAGCTTGTCTTAGGGGCTTACTTCGGAAATAACCTCTGGTTGCTAGAATTAAGATGGTAGTAGAAATTTGAGCTAAAGACAACTGTGAAAAATCCTGCCCAAGCATGAGCCTAACAGAAAACAAAAAACAAAACAAAACAAAACAAAACAAAACAAAACAAAACAAAACAAAACAAAACAGAGAAGGGGGATAGAGAGATTTGAATCCTTTGGACCTACTGGTGCTCTTAACTTGGTGGTTTCATATGTCAATAAAGTCCCCCCTCCCCTGTGTGTGTGTGTTTCCCCATTCAGCCTTTAACAGCTTCACAAAGCCAAGAAGCAGTAAGTAGCCATGGCTCTGCCCATGGCTATAGTGGCCAGGAGTCCCGAGACACATTTTTATGTGTGTTTGAGGAACAATCACTTATCACAGGAACTTGTTTGAACTGATCTATGCAGTAGCACAATGGTCTCATCATTTGTGAGATCAAACCTTATAAAATGGGAGAAAAGAATGGCGGGATAAAAGGAAAGGAGTGAGAGAGCTATCAGATACTAGGAAACTTTTAAGGGAACCACAATGTCATAGTGTTCTTGCTCTGGACACCCTGGAGAGTACCATTCTCAAAAATCCCATGACTTCCTTCGGATGAGCATATTCTATGACCCATAGCATTTTCCTCATTTATTTATTCAGGAAAAATTAATCCAAAGCCAATCAATTGGAGATAAATAATTGATAGTAATTCCAGTTCCCCTTTGCATAGAAATTTGCATTTTAAAGTGGATAAACAGAAGCAAATTAGTGTTTTTTTCATAGATCTAGGCTTAAAGAACTATCATCTGGAACAGCCACTACAGGCCAGTCAGTTTACGTATTGTTAGAATTTATTATTTATTTATGTATTTACTTACTTATTTACTTATTTACATCCCAAATGCTGACCTCCTGGTGGCCCCTCCCTCACAGAATCCCTTCCCCAATCCCTCCCTTTGCTTCTGAAAGAGTGATTTCCTAGGTATCCCGACCCTCCTCGTACATCAGGTCTCTGCAGGATTAGGCACATCCTCTCCCACTGAGCCCAAACAAGGCAACCCTCAGCTCCATATGTTCCGGGGGGCTTCTGCCCAGGCCTTATCTACTCTTTGTTTGGTGGTTATGTCTCTGACAGCCCCTGAGGGTCCAAGTTAGTTGACACTGTTGGCCTTCTTGTGGGGTTCCTATACCACTTTGGGCCTTCAGTCCTTCCCCCAACTCTTCCATAAGGGTCTCTGCCCTCTGGCCAGTGTTTGGCTCTGGCCATCTGTTTCAGTCAGCTGTTGGTGGAGCTTCTCAATTTACATAATGCCAGTGTTTGGACGTGGTTCATCCTGCCAAAGCTCACGTTAAAAATTGATTGCCACACAAGACCAGAACAATGGTGATATCAGTGTATATAGGAATGTAGAAGGGAGAAAGTTTCTTGGGTCCTACCTGAGCTACTGCTAACTAATGGCTTCTAGGAAAAAGACCATTAACATCTTCCAAGCATGAGCCCCTTACTGGTTGTTCAATGAAGAGTGATAAGCTCTGAAACCATTTACACACTACCAACAAAAACAGACTCAGCCATTTATATTTATATAATTGTGCATACATACACATATATGTATGTGGCAATAATAACGATTTTAAAAGGCTTTCAACTTGAGGAGGACTGGGAGGGCTAGAGCAAGGGTATCTAGAAATGACTGGATAGAGGGAGGGAGAAGTGATGTAATTGTATTTAAATTAGAAACTTATTTTTAAATGTTTTCTTGATTGTCAGAGTAAATATGCCTTTAAAGGGGGCCTGTGCATGTACTAATGTCTTTATCAAGGGACTGGGCTGGTTTCTGTTACGATTTGGTCAGGTCTCATGGCAATGGCTGAGTTCTAATGAAAGGGACTCATTGCTAAGTGATCGTGGCAACATCCTAACATCCTTCACAAGTGTCCCTTTGGCACAGGCACTTGCTTTCCTCTTCTGTTTCTCTGCTAAATGGGAACAAAGGAGAAAGCCGGTGACATAAAACAACTGGATTAAAATACTTGCTTTTGAACTCCCCAACCTAGAAATCTGTGAGCCAAGATAAGCCCATTCCCAGCCTCAGGTGTTTTGTTACAGCAATGAAAGATGATTTAAGGTACATATCTTACACAGTCTTTCTTATTTCAGTGTAAGCTGGGTATTATGATAGCCACTGGACAAATGGCAAAACAGTCTCAGAGCACTTCAACATTTGTCCACAGCTCAAAAGGCATGGTCCTAGAGTGGAACCTAACTTGTAAGTGAATCAAAGTCATATTTTTAATTACAATTATTTCTGCTGACTCTGAAACTGTAGCTGTCGCTAGCTGAGTATCACACTCACTTGGCCATGGGACAGAGTGACAAAGTGGATTTTATTTCAGGATATACATTTTTAAACCCAATAATGGGGACCACCACGGAGCTTTTAAAAAAAATCCAATTATACTGATTTTCTAACTGTGTACCAGTGCTAATCAGTTTGCTTTCTTTTCTCGTTTTTCTTAATTTTATTTTAGCTTCTAGTCTTGTGTGGTTGGCTTTGGAAGGAGAAAACAGTGATTCTCTGTGCTCTGCAGGCTCCTGTCTGCCTGTCTTTGCTTTCTCACATTGTAGTCTTAATTTGATCAGCAGCTATGAAAAGGCAACATTAATCCTGGAGAAAGGGGTATTGTTCCTGGTCAGACATTCTCAGTATTGCTTCGAAAGTCAAGCATTTTGTACTCCTATATGAGTTTTGCCCTTTGGAGCTTTTGTGACTCCTGGAAGTGAGAACAGAAAGAGGGACAGAGTACTTGGAGTTGGACAGATGATGCCTGGAGCTAGAAAGTATTGTCAGAGGACAGTGAGTCTTCTGCTCTGGCTAAGCTCCTGCCTGTGAGGATCCATGAAGATGCTACAGTCTGTGAATGCAGTCATGGGCACATTCTTAGTGAGGAGCAAGAGGAAAAAGGGGGATAAACCTTCCTCCTCATCCATAGTGACAAGTCAAGTCCCCAGGCCTGGTAGTACACACCTATGTAATTTCTTCATCTGATGACAGTTGTCATGTGCACACCACCTAACAGATCCTGATGCCATATCAGATGCTTTTACAAGTAGCTCCTTTGTATTCTAGCAGTACCATGAGAGGATAGTATTGTAGCTGCTGAAGAAGATGAGGTTTAAAGCTTAAAGACTTGGGATTTCCCAGGTTCTTAATGGCTACAGAAGACTGTCTCCAGAGTACCTATTATGTACCAGGCCCTGGGCTAAGCCACAAGGATATTGGAATAAATAAAAACAAAGCCACAAAACTATTAGGTTAGTGGAGGCAAACAATGAGTGAGCAAGCTATTATAACTGGGCACCTGATATACTGTCTGGTTTGTAGAAGGTATTCAATAGATTTCACGGAACAGTGGGAAAAAATGATGGATGGATAGATAGATGGATGGATGATGAATGGATGGATGAATAGATGGATGGAAGGATAAATGGCTGTAGTAAAATAGGAGAGCATAGAGTACTTTGAAACATAGAAGAGTCAGAACCTTACAACATACATGTATTATGAACCGAGTTTTAAGATAAGTGTAAGACAAGTTCATCAGTTGGTGAGATTTCTATTCTTTTAAAAAACTTTATGTGTGCTTGCCACATGTTTGTGGGAGTTCATGGAGAGACAGAAGATGGTGCCAGATCTCACCGTGTTAGAGTTATAGAATGTTAGTTATGTGATGGGAACTGAAAAAAGTAGGGAGTACTCTAAACCACTGAGCCATCTGTCCAGCCCTACTTGGTTAATTTTCATATATAAGGATGATCGCTTGGTGTAACGCAACGACCCTATCTTTTAACCTAACCACTCAGGACTTTCTCCTGTCATCTAGAAAGGAAGAGACTCTAGAGCAAAGACCAGGTACCAGTCTACTGCATCTCTGGTCATTTCTTCTCCCACCCCTGCATCTCACAAGATGCTGCTAGACTTTTCTATAGAATTAGTTTTCTTCTCTTTCATAGGGGAGATCATTCCCAGGAGTACAGCATATGAGCATGATAGTTGGACTTCTTAAACTCCGGATCATTAACATTTTAAAAGCAAAGCGCTATGTTTCAGGCCCCCATAAATAATCATTAGAGGAATTGTAACAGTAATTACCAGGCGGTGAAACAACAGAATTGCCTCGCTTACATTTTCCAGAGCTTTATGATGTGTGCTGCTCTTTTAATGTACATTACTTAATGATGGATCCTAAGAGTCCTGTGAGAGAGAAAAACAAACAGTCTTACCATCTGATAGAGAGAGAAGGGATTAATTTGCAGGTGATCACATCTATACTGACCATTGGACTTCCTGTCTTGATGGTAGCCCCCTCAGATAGATGCTTATATTTCCACATTTGTCATGGAGCAAATGGAACCCCAGGAAGTGACCTATCAAGGGGTACCCAGATAGTAAGTGAGAACACTGTGACTAAAAAGCCATTTTTTCTTAACTTCAGTGTTTTTCGGATTTTAATTTCTTGCTTCCTTATTCCTCAAGAGATTCAGAGAAAGAAAATCAGGGACCAAGCATCCCATCTTCTTAGAGAAGTTGTAAATGGCTCACTAGAAATGATAGAGTTCTTGCTCACTCCAACTATAGAAAATGTGTGGGTGGTTCCTGGGTCAGTTCTTTATAACTTGTCTGGTCTCTTCTACCATAGAAGACTGCTATCATCCGTGCCATGAGCAATCGCCATTATAAGATGGTGCTGGCCTCCGCTGTGTCTAACTAGTAAACAAGCCTTGTACACAGGTGCGAGAGTGAACTCATGCCAAGTCACTGCCCATCTCAGGGCGTAGTAATGGGGTGATGGGTGAGCAACGAATCAGGAGCTGACATGCCACATCAGGTGCTGAAACGCCATGGGTGAGGGCTATATAAGCAACGCCATTTTCCCGGGTCGGGGTCTTCCCTCCTGAAGAAGCAATAAAGCTTTTTGTTGCAGAAGATTCCGGTTGTCCGAGTGTGTTCTTTTTTTTTTTTTTTTTTTTTTTAAGATCTATTTATTTATTACATGTAAGTACACTGTAGCTGTCTTCAGACACACCAGAAGAGGGAGTCAGATCTTGTTACAGATGGTTGTGAGCCACCATGTGGTTGCTGGGATTTGAACTAAGAACCTTTGGAAGAGCAGTCGGGTGCTCTTACCTGCTGAGCCATCTCACCAGCCCCCCCGAGTGTGTTCTTGCCGGCCAGAACGATTGCTCGGGACAATTATATATCCTCCTCTTCCTTCTTCCTCCTCCTCCTTCTCCTCTTCCTCCTTCCTTTGTCTTTCTCCTTCTCTCTATCTTTCCTTCCCTCTCTCTTTCTCTTTCCTTTACTTCCTGTTTGGCCCTTCCTCTTTGTTTAACATTGTTTTAAATTATTGTTATCTATTGTTGCTCCTGTGTTTATGGTGTAATTCTAAGAAGGAGAGGTGTATATTAGAAGGTGGTTCATTATCACTTCTTAGTACCCTACCCATGTGAGAGTAGCATCCACTGCCACTTGCTAATTATATCATTAGGACCATTCACAGTCAGTGTGAGCTATCACCCACCAGAACAGAAGCCCTTTGCATGTTGAGAACACAAAAGTATACTATTCAGACTCTTGGGCTAAACACACCATATAGACTGCTGTTCCTAAGAGGGAACACATAGACAAGATCTAGGCTTAGGAATGCTCTGATTTTCCACCACTACCACTACCACTACTTGGCAATGGGAGCCTGCCAAGCTAGGAGAATGATGTGAAGGCATACCAGAAGAGTGGTAAAGTATTTGGCAAACATGTTCTAATTGGAACATAGCAGACCAGGGAAAAGCATTGTGGAACTGTATGAAGGGGAAAGCATGGGGAGAGGTTAGGTCAGAGTAGATAGGACCAAAGGAGGTTGGAAGACTGGAGGGGAAGCTGCCTACTGCACAAACCCCACAACAACAGAAAGACACAAAGAAAAGGACGCAGAGATGGCTGGCAAGGTGGTTTGTGTCCTGCATAAAGCTGAAAGAGGGCACTTAGCTGCAGAGAAATAAAGGTGAAGCTAATGGCAACTGGAAAGTCACCCATAACAGACATGGCCTAATTTACATGTTACCTAGCATGTGCAGGCAAGCCTCTAAATGACAATGTGGCAGGATGGGAGTCCCTGGGGTGCAAACCAATATTCTTTATTAGACTGTTCTGATGCTAGTAGGGTTAAAACCTCTGATCTCATAGGACAACCAAGGGCATTTTCATTGCCACATCTGGTCAGAGCTCCTGATTTATGTCCTGTCAGGAGGATCTATTTCCCCAGTAATAGCCACGTTTCCACTGTTGATTTCCTTCCCCTTGGGACCCAAGATTGCAGCCATCTCTGTAGCCTCCTGAGGCATATCACCTAAATGTTCCCCTTGGAAATTGCTCCTGCAAATATTCTCAATCAAAACCCAATAAAATGTCTCAGAGCTTGTACTATCCCAGAGGCTGGGAATTGCATGCTGGAACCATAGCCTAGCATATTAAACAAAAGACCAACTCTAGCCCCTTTCTAATAATCAGACTTTTGGAATTGCATCTGAGCCTTATTCATCTAACGGCAGACTCTGCTACTGAATTAAGAGCACTCATCTATAATTTTTAGACTTTGACAAAGAGTAATACACAGCAAATATACCCAAGCTCTTCTTACTTTGTTTTAGGGCAGAGAGTAGTTTGTGGAAAAAAAATGATCACAATGGGAATTTATTCCTTGACCAGGATTTTATAAACATTCCCATGCCACACTTCTAAGGATAGAACTTCACAAAAGCAGGTACTTATAAAAGACAGCCCTCCAAAAGTAGTAATTTTTTTCTTCCCAAGAAAGGAGTTTTCTGGTGGTTTACTAGCTGCATTGCAGTAAAAGAGTAAAATCTCTCAAACAAGGGATTATGGTATGTGATGTAGATGTTCCATTTAGGGTTGAACCCTCCACAATGCCACCCATGAAATAACTGGTGCCTCTCTTGAAGTTTTACTCCAAACTGCCAGGTGGTTCAGCTTGTC
Organism: Mus caroli; assembly: GCF_978045245.1. NCBI lineage: Eukaryota > Metazoa > Chordata > Mammalia > Rodentia > Muridae > Mus > Mus caroli. The sequence goes on from NW_028227264.1 coordinate 91,514,772, forward strand.
ATCCTAAGAAGAGATGCCTTCTGTTTTGATGAGCCCCTCATGTTGCTTATCAGTATGCCTGACATTGAGTAACAACATCAATGGCTTGGTCATTATATTTAAAAAAAAATCATTAGGAATTCCATATATGAATATGTATTTGATGACATTTATTTCTGCTCCCTCAACCTTAGTTCCTCCTATTTCACCATCTTTCCTGCTCAACTTCACCTACTTTCTTTAATCCACTAAATCTGTTTAGTGTTGCTAGCGTGTACATGAGTATAGAGCCATTCACTAGAACATGGGCAAACGTCCAACCGCTGAATCTCTGAAGGAAACTGCCTCCCACATCCATCAAGTACAAATAGCTATACTGCAAGTTGTAAGTCTTTGTGAACCTGTCACCAATCATGCTAGAATTTTGCCTGGCTTCACGTTGTACATATCTTGTGTGTGCAGTCATGAGTGCTTGTGAGTTAATGTGTGTATTGGTTTGTTCATCTCAGGAAATCATTGTTTTTCAACAGTCCTCTACCAGCTCTGAGTCCTATAATCTTTCCACCTCCTCTTCTGTAATAATCTCTGAGCCTGTGGGATCACAGAGTATGATATAGATGTCTCATTTAGGGCTGAACCTTCCACAGTGCTACTCATAAATAACTGGTATGGTTCTTATTCTTGAGAGAGAAACATTCTCACGAGAATTCTCTCCAGAGAGAATAAAAGAACAAACGGATGCTCTTCTAATCTCTGTAGTACCATGTCTCACTATAAGATATCTTTCCCCCACCTGTGCTCATGACAGGATGCCATCTGCTACCAGGACTTCCCAGGAGACAAATGATGCTGATACTGTGCCCTTGAACATCACAAATTATGAGTTGAATAAGCCTTTAAAAATGTTTATAAATCACCTAGCCTCAAGTATTTTACTATAGCAACAGAAAATGTATGTATGCCAACCAACTTAACTGCAATCTCTGAGGCCTGAGCCTAGGCATTTATGCTTTAAAATATTTCTCCAGTTGGTTAATGGTGCAGCTAAGTTAGGTACCACAGAACTAGCTTAAGGGCAGAATATTTATCTCTGGACCATTACAGCTTGTATCTGGAATTCTACTGAAGAAAATTTGGATGGGTGGACAAATGAGTGGATGAGAAATGGCTTCCTACATTTTAGTTAAACTTGACCCTAAATGGAAATTAAAAATTCATATCATTTTTTGAACATAGGATATTAGCACTAGCAAGGACCTTTGACATGAGAGATTCATCATTTCTGACATTTGAAGAGGTTGTATAACTTTTAAAATAAGGTCTCATGGTGAGGGGATAGTGGGAACCAAGTTCATGGATAGTAATTTTGGAAGGCTTCACCCAGATTTTGTGATTCTAGCCATAATTCAAACATAGAAAAGCATTTCTTTCACTTAAGTTTCAAAGTAAGGATGAGTGGTTTCTTTCAGAACCCCTTGAATAGAAATGAAAAATTCCCCCATTCTCTAAGCTTGTGTTCATTTCAGGGCATTTATTCATTATTTGGAACCTGCTCATTATACAGTTTTACTACATAATGAAGACAAATGCCCACAGTTTAGCTACAGATTTGGTTAATGACAAGATGTATAATAATACAAGATAATAGGGCCAGGCCATTGCATTCTAATTAAATATTTTTGTCAGATCCTTTCTCTCATTAATCTTCCTTTATTTGCCACACTTTATGGCTATTTTGCTCCCCACCTTGAAGAGATGTATACATGTCATTTAAAGAACAGGAACAGTTTTAAGGTTTTTATGGGAATTGGGTTTCCTTCTCTCTGTATGTGTTTGTCTGCAGACGAATCATTGAGTTTAGAAGGGAATATATCACATGCCATCCAGATGATCCGTCTAATTGGTATGCTAGCCCACACTAAGCAATGTGATTGCATTCAGTAACTGCCAGGGACAGAAAGCATTTCCAAGGGAAATAATATCTCACTGTGAGTCTGGTAATATCTACAAGATAACTGAACAGTAAACACCAACCTTACTTTTAATGTCTCATATTATGCAAAATAGTCCAAAGTTAAGGTCTGAGACATTCAAGCCCACCTTTCAAGACAATGATGGAATCCTAAGACTATTAGGGTAGCTGATGTCTAATTTGCAGCTGCTCAGGGACACACACAGTCAGAGAAAAGGAGTCTCAAAATCCCCACATCACCATTTTCTTTCATAAGCAAAAGTATTTACCCATTAAGAACTGTCAAAGGCTGAGATTCCACAAGCTATCTGGCTGCTGGCAATAACCCTTTTTAGGTTGAGCTTTGATGGGGAAGTATTTAGGTTCTAATGGCCCTTAAAAGCTACAAGGTGCAAATGTGAACCTATGAAATCCACACGGCGATGGCCATTTGCAGAATGATCCTTGCAGAGCTGCTGAGAGACATGGTGGTTGATGAAGCATCCCCATTAGAATGTGCCCCTGGAAAGGCGTTCTCCACAATACCTGTTTCATTTAATGGTGCTCACTCTCAGCCTCCACCCCTTTCCACAACAGAAGATGATTACCCTGACAGCAAGCTGTGTTTCACCCATCACTTTCTGTCAATTTTCTTGCCTCTGGAAAAAAATTCTGTTTGGGTTCTTAGATTAATTCTCTAGGCAAAACACTCGCCTCCTATGCTTGCTATTTCTGTTCAAAATAGACATCCGGGGAGAGCTAACGGAGGAAACAAAACTCAGACTATGATTTAAACACAACACACCAATTACATGTTTTAAGGGGGAGGAGGAAAGGATTCAACAAGAACTTCTGAAACACACCTTCACCATGCAGCACCGCACAGACACTGCAGAACAGATCCAGTGACAAAGCAGGAGGCTTGTCTCACAAGCTCCTGTCAATCATCTACTTTACCCAGATGATCAGCATCTACAGCACAAGATGGGCACACCTGATGGACACGTGTGCCCAGGGAGGAGAAATAATGGTGATAATTGAAGTGGTCAAATGACCATTACCGAGTGATTTTTACTAATCAGTGAGCGGTCTTTTTTCTCTAAAAGAGCTACAGGACAAACCCAAATGGCATTGAAAATACTTCTTGGGACTAAATTCCTGGAATTAAGAGCTCTTGTGCAGTTTTCTCTAACGACATTTCTTTGTGACTTTTCTTCCCACTACGGAATGGGTTTCACATCTATAAAGATGATGAATTCTTGGTGCTAAGACTTCATCCTTTTTAGCCGAGCTGGGAAAACATCTTGACCTACACAGAATATAATGAGTGATGAAGGCACATGTGACATTTAAAGGGCTGATGGTAGAAACGGCCAACGGCAAAGGAGATGGCATCTAGCTTTATCTGAGCTAAGGAAATGCTTTCTATCCTAGAGCCTTCAGCTCTTAAATCAGTGGGGCTCTCAGGGCACCAACTTTTCTTTCCTGTTTTTCCCCCAACACAATCAATTACTTAGGAAAAGTCCAACTTTGAAATACACTGAAAGATTTCTGGTGATTCTGATCAGACCACAAGGCCTTTGCTTAGGCATATTAATAGGAATGTATTAATAAATAAAGGATTTACTCAGTATTAAGATATGGTGAGGTACAAATGTGATTAGAAATGTAAGGAGAGGACTCATATTTGCAATGCTCTAGGCTTTGCGTACCCTACTAGAAAGCTGAAAGTACGTTCAGCATTAAGGAAAAGTCTAATGTGTGAGTTGGTATCATAGATGAAGACTGTTTGGGATTACTGAACTGTGGGTTCTGGAGTATAACGAAGAGGAACGATGCCTTCTGTAAGTCTATGGATATTATTTGGCCAAAGGAACATATTTGCCTAGGGGTAGGTTAATGTAGACAGTACAATTTCATCTATTCAATGTGCTGTTTTTCAGTTCTTTTGAATTAACACTGAAAAGAGACTTGACAAGATGCATGTTCTCTCTCTCTCTCTCTCTCTCCCCCTCTCTCCTTCCCTTTCCCTCTCTCTATATAGATTCATATGACTCTTTTACATATTCATTCAACATTCCATCAAAAGATCCCAAAGCCTTCCACGAGGAACCTCATACCATCCACACTGACTTAGCTGAGCATAGATTCTGGATCCCTCTTTCTTTCTACACAGCACCCATGAGCACCCTAGTGAGCCGGTGCCTAAAAGAAACTCTGGGAAATGTCCACACTCTACTGTTTGTTCCTTAAGTCCTTTATCCTTCCTACTTCTCCCAATTTTATTTCTCTTGCTTCTTCTTGGATTCTCTCTGACTTAATTTACCATGTTATCTATACCTTGTGGGTTTAAGGCTCTTTGGAGAGTTTTTCTTTGATTCTTCTTTGTCAGCTTTCAGACCCAGATTCCCCATCTCTATTTTTTCATCTCACTTAACCTCTTCGGCTGGTCAGAAAGCATTTTCTCAGGAGCAAGTTCAAGGATGTCCGCCGCATTGTGTCATCTTTAGTTCTTTGATCTGCAGCTCATCGTCTCTGCAATCATTACTTTCTTTCTCTGTGAACCTTCATGCCTTCAGAGTTCTCAGAATACTCTTGCCGTGTTCAGCTCCTTCATAGTTCATTTCGACACATTCTTTTTTGATTTTTCACTGTGATTTGTATCTTTATATTTTTCCAGAGAATATTTTTATCTCCTTCTATGCTATACATTTGCCTTTAAAAAAATTCACACTACAATATTGCGTATGTGCAAATAAATGACAGTAATAAAACCTTCCACAAACTGTTTACTTGTGGTATTTGATTTAGTCAGCTTCATATCAAGGCCTACTCATATTTCTACAATCCTTTTTAATGAAACTTAAAATGGTTTTTCATATTTCTCTGTATTCATATAAATTATTTGACACTTTATAAATTGTAAGTTTTTATTGTTCTGCCCAAGTACTCTTAAGAAAAAAAAAAGACCCAAAGCAAAACCTCACTGTGTTGTGCTTTCTTTATGAAATCAACATTGTAGAACAGTATATGCTGAACCTCTGGTATCTGAAGTTCTTCATAGAGATTTTAGGGGACATTCTTCATTCTTTGTGGTAGAATTATTTCCACAGTATCCAGCTTTAAGGAAGATGAGACAGAGAGAGGCAGGGAGACAGAGAAACAGACAGAGACCAGAGACACAGACAGACAGAAAGACAGACACATATACTTACTCTCTCTTTCTCTCTCTCTCTCTCTCTCTCTCTCTCTCTCTCTCTCTCTCAGAGAGAGAGAATTATATTCACAAAGGCTCCTTGACTTGCAAATGGTTGAATTGATATGCTTCAACCCTAACAGTGTACGAACAAGTTACATTCAGTGAAAATCATACTTTGAGTTTGCTCTTGTCTTTGGGCTAGCGATGTACTGTATGATACAGGGTGCCAGGATGTCACAAAGGTAAACACTTGACCCTCTACAGTACACTGTATTGCTACACTATGATGTGCAATGGGTTAAGTGCTGAAAACCAGTTCTGACTTATATTATCTCCAACTTTCAGCATGTCCACTGAGACCCAAGTCCATTTTAAGATGAGGTGCATCTCTTTTATAGCAGTCTTTAAGCCTGTGTAAAGAAACTTATGTAGTAGTTACTATTTAAGGCATATTTAAGAGGTATTTCCAAGTTCTCTGTTTTAGATATTTATTCCACTAATTCCTGCAATGTCTTTATAGAATGGATAGTCTTGTCTGGTTCTATAGTCAAGCATTATGAACTTCATGAAGACAAAGCCATTTGTTTACTGGTCTGTATCTGCTGAGTATGGAACTTTAAAACACCCCGAAGGTTCTGAATTATGACACCATACATCTATACCTACATCTGAAATTTTTCACTTAGTCTCACTAATGAATCAAGACAACAACCATAGCATCCAGTTTTTGCCACAGAGTTCAACAGTTAGAGTAAAAAGGACTACTGATTTTATGCAACTGTGATCTGGGTCAGAAACAAATAGATTTTGTCAAGGGAGCAAGCTAGGTCACAGTCTTACAGCACGGTTGTCAACAAGCACAGGGTAAGGTGTAGGTCTGCTCAAAATAGTAGTCAAATCACGTAGATGCACATTCTTCCCACACAAGAGCTGCCTGGATTTATTGGAATATGCAGTTGAAGACAAATAGACTTAGCTCTACACATGGAGGAATTTAAATTGTAAACCAGGCTGTCAAAAAATGTTTCTTCCTGTTATAACTGCTCTTGAAATGATAAGATGGCCACTAGCTGACATAGGTTGACACCAAACTTATTTGTCTCCTAAGTTGAAAATATCTTATTTTCCCTTATTGTTTCAACATAAGTTTTAGGATTTACTGGGATAGCTTGTAGGGTAAGGGAACTGTATGCCTTTGAAGAAGCAGGAGCTCAGAGTAAGCTGCAATATGCACCAGGCAGTCTGTGTCACCAGAAAAACGGTTTGTTGGTACAGGAATCACTTTGACTGGGAAGGGGAGAGGGGTATATTGGCTGTTCATACCTGTATTCTAGATCCACACCTAGAAATGAATGAAAAATAGTGTCCATGCAAATAGAACCACATGAACTGAGAGTAAGGACATTTCTGAAGGTAGATGAAATAGATTTCTGATATTCATGGATAACAATGCCTACTAGTAGTTTGCAAATTGGAAGAGAATGGTCCACAGTAGCAAAAGACATGAGTTTAAGATTGACTCAAAAGATTCTAAATGATAAAAGAAAAGATTAGTAATTTATTTCTACTAGGGATTTATTTGTCTCGACTAGGGTGGAACAGATAATTGGAAAGGTACAAAGCCAGGCATTCATTCAATTTGCAAACACGTGTACATTAATTCTCCTATTGATCTTCTATTTACCAAGAACTGTGATAGGTATTAGTGTGCTACGTAAAAATTCATACTTGTAGGAGACTCAGGCATGCATACACATATAAAAGCACACAAATACACACACAGGCACAATCACATACAGATTCACACAGATACACACCCTCTTGCTCAAATAAATATGCACAAACACATGCACACACACATACACACACACACATGTATACACTAATTCACACATAAATACAAGTACACATGCACACATATGTGCACGTCAACATACATGCAAGCACACAAATTTTGCACACATACACATCACACATATGCATAAGCATGTACATGGCAGGGGAGGGTATTCAGATGAAAGCTACAAGACACAGACATAAGCACAATTTTGTTGTTTCATTTTTTTCCCAAGATATTTCTGGCAATATCCTCCATCTGAAAGTTCCTGTCTAAAGAAAAGGGAAGCGTAGCTCCCGTGCTAGCAGATCGTCATAATCAATCATGTGCCTGTGTTGCTCATTACGATTCAACTTGCTCTCCCTGGGATTCTAATGAGAGGCCTCTTCTTTCTTAGGGAACTCGAAATCTCACTATGCTAACTCTTGGGAAAGTGAAATAGAAGCAGAAAGTAAAAAGCCCTCACATTGTTCCAACTTGATTTTGCAATGATTAACAAACCAGAATTTGGCATAGAATTCATAAATTTGCTATAGGAAGTGGGGTAACATTTAACATTTCCTGGTTAGGCATCTGTAAAATGGGGGTAATAACAGAATAGGGGACTGTTGTGAGAATACAATGAGATATTATTCATAAGACTCTTAGAAGAAGCATACAGATTAGGGTAAATACAGGATAATCCATCAATATTTGTGAATTAATATAGTTATTATTAGTGAATAACAAAACAATAAAGATCAGAGAAAGCCAGGGGCTTTTGGATTTCTTGGGCATCAGACCCTGTTACATGATGGCTCTTACCCTGACACCCTGTCCCTTACTATCACAGAGCTCACATTCCCAATTATATTTGGCTTAGAGTAATCCTGAAGTCATTTGTATTCCCTCAGCATATACCTGCTGGGCAAGCAAGCGTGGCATTGACAAGAATAATTGTACTTGGCATTTGTAGAATATCTTATACATTTCAAAGCCCTTTTGCATATGTTACCTCATGTGGGATTAAGCATTTGCCATGGATACTTCATTCACGGATAATCAAAGTTGGAATTTTATGCCGGTTATTAGATTTGACTTCTGCTTACTTTCTGAGAGACCTGCAAATCAGTTTATTTAGTGTAAGGCATATTCATCATCATCAGTTAGAGAATTTAGGTCAGCCAAAATTGGGAATTTGGTTAGCACGTCTTGGGTGAAATGATGGGTCCTCGGATTTGCTTTGCAGAGGGAGGAGGTGGTGGTAAAAGAGAAGGGGATAAGGCTGTGATTCAAAACTTAAGCCCTTATCAGTGTCCTGACAGGAACTTGTAAAGCCTGTGAATGACTTTCCAGAAGTCTCAGAGCTCATTCTGAGCTGGAAGATACTCTGTCCAGCATAGATCACTTTGGAAGGATGGTTGCTTCCTTACCTGCTCTTTCTTTACGGAAAGACTGTGCATTGATGGTTATGCCTTGTTGTTTTTGAGAAAAGTAACTTAAGGAAAGAGGGTTTACTTTGCCTTCAATTCGAAGGAATAGCCTTTCATTGTATGGAAGAAAAATGTGGCAGCAAAAATGTGGGAGAGCTGGTGACATGGTACAGCCCAGGAGCAAAGGAAGATGCTCTCTGCTGCTCACTTTGCTTCTCCTGTTCATACGATCTGGAACCTCAATTCATAGGGATTGTGCCCTCGGTACTCAAGATAGGCCTTCCCTCTTTAGCTAAAACTTCCCGGAAATACACCCATAGCTCTACTGAGGAATGTTTTCATGGGGACTCTGAATCCAGGCAAGTTGACAATGATTAATCACCATAGGATGTTGATGAACGAATGCAAGTATGAAGATAAAAATCATTGGATTTTTTAAGTGAGACAGCCTTGAATTCAAACGCTTACAGAACAATAACTGAGCAAGTGATTTGTGTGGGATAAGCCCTGGTTTCATCTTTTAGATGTGTATTGGGTGCATATACATCACAGAAGCATCATATAGTTAAATATGTGAGTGTGGTGTGTGCATGTGGGAAATGTCTAAAACATAGTAACCTTCATTAAATGTCACTCTGTGTAAGCCTGTTGGTGGGAGTAAATTATGAGGAGTAACTGCTATTTTGGTAGTTTTGAAGGCTGGGATGCTGTTGTTTAGTTGTTCTTTCTCAGTATAGTATTAGTGGGCTCTGTAGAAACCTGCCTCAGGGAAGGTTCTTTTTTTATTTTTTATTTTTTTTTTCTGAGACTAGGCTCAGGGTGGACGTTGAGTCTTCAGGAAAACTGGAGAGATTTAGATGTTGGGCATTTGAGGTGAGAAGAGCTCTTTGCCTCCACTCTAGGAAGTTTGGGATGAGTGCCACTTAAAGTTGCTCCAAAGAGTCCAATACTGAGTGGAAACCTACGGGAACAAATTTAGCCTAAGTAACAAAGGTATCTGCATTCAGTAGGTTTGTAAGCAAACAACAGCTCTTGGGAGACATTGCTGTTGGGATCTACCATGTAGCTGGTGGGAGATCTTTTAGAAACTGGTTTTGGGTGGTCTCTGACTAAAAGCAATTACCAAGAGGCCAAGACCATTGGGAGTATGTCTGAAGAAATTCCATAATCCTGGGCATAATCCAGGTTGGGGAGTGTACCTATGGGTCAGGTATGTACATGTATAGGGGGCTTGTTAGAGAACCTATTTTAGTGTCCCCAGTAGAAGACCTGATGGAGCTGAAGATGTGGATGAGGCTTGAGACCACTGAAGAAATCCTCAATAATCACTCGTCTGTAGGGTGATGAAGTTCCCAGGAAAGGAAGTCCCCACTGTCAGTTGAAATGAGAACACTTTATTCCGTTTGATCGGAAATGGCAGTAGCATTTCATGAGGGCAGAATGAACAGAGATCTGAACTGAGCTCTATACTGCAGCAGTGCAAGGGCAGTCAAACTTAGCACCAGAGCTGTGTAGAATAGCCCACTCTAGAATACTGAGGAAACCCGCAGCATAAGAGGATAGAAGCCACAATGAGAAGCAGTCTGCACTGTGACTTGTGCTTCCCTGTATTTTACCTACTGCTGTGGTGTTTTTAGGTCATTTCCTTGAAGCAGTTTTGGAACCTAGAACTCAGATCTATCTCTCCCCTGGGCCTAACACAATGGCAGCTCTCAGAGATCTTGCAGGGGTTTGTGCATCAAGCTGAATCATAGGCGTGGCTGCCATTAACATGCTAAAGCTTCTCTCAGGTCTAGCCTTCATAGAAAACAGGGAAGGACTTTGGTATCAATCACCATTTTCTAAATTTGTTATTATACTTTAGTAGCGAGAAAGGCAAGAGCTGGTTATCTTCTCTGGACATTTATGTCCTTGGATAAAATGGAGTCCCCTGCTGAATACAACTATCACCTTGAGAGTCTAGCAAGGTAAAACACCTTTTCAAGATAGGGACCTAGGAAACTCTCTAACAACAAACAAACAAACAAACAAACAAACAAACAAACAAAAACAAAAACAAACAAAATACTGGCTTAGTCAAGAATCCTGCCTCTTAATTCAAGAACCTTGGATTCAAGAACAAGTTTAAGCCTTGTTTGTCATGTAGACATCACATCACAACTACACAGAAGGCTGAGTAACAGGATTTACAGCACCCATGACCGGAGTATAGCAGGCTGGGTGACTCAGCCTGCACCACATAATTCAAAACCAGAATCTACATGCTTTTTGTCTCTGCCTTTCAATAACCACAAACAATGATGCCTATTTTGTCCTTTTTGTTTTACAATTTCAGAAGGAAATCACACCTATAGGCATATATGTAGAGAATAGTCCATGGCTTTCAGAACAAATACACTAGCCCTGGTACCCAATAAGCAACAGAGCCAACCTTCTCCCTCTCATTTCAGAATATGTGTTGCCAAACTGCTCAGCAGTATCTTGGCCCAACAACCATGGCCATATTGAAGTCTGATCAATTAGCACTAACCTCTGGGTTATCTTACAGTTGATCTTACGGACAAAGTTTAGTTTAGCTGAGAAAAATTTATTACGACAAGAAGGGGGGAAACATTTTAGTTCTCAGATAATTAACAAAACCAACAGGATATTTATTAACTGTCTATAATAGTGAATCACTACCTGGCAGTGATAATTCATAAAGTATTTCATAAAGCCTTCTTGAGGATGCAGAGATGAAGAAACAAACCCTGGTCAGTCTCCAATGTGACCAAATGATGACCTCAGGACAGTATCTCCAACCAACTTGGGCAGTTGATTTCCTTCAGATGATGACTACCTTCAGGCAAGAGTCTACCTTTAGCCAATATGTGAGATCAATGTTCAGCCAACCTTGTCCCCAAGCCACTGATCTAATATACACTAAATGTTCTGGCACAGGAAGCTCTGGAGGAGAGCTAAGAAGCTGAATAGAAAACCACATTCAATGTCATAGTCTCTGCCTGGCACCATTGAGACCTAGGTCAGTTTTTAGGCTTTTGAGTTCTATCTTATCTACAAACTGGTAGTTATTAAACTTATCAGGCAGGACCATTAAAAAGAATGAATGAGCTAATATCTGGAAAGTTATCAGCAAAGGGTCTCACCGATGGTAAGCACTCAGAACTTCCATGATAAGGATGTTAGTCATGACATCTTATACCAGAACACTGTTGAAGACAAATCAATAGAAACTTAAGATAACTCCTGAGAGACATGGAGCTCACTTAGCATTCCAAAGGAGAAAGAAGTAGAGCCTTCTGGCTAGGGTATTTAGGAAAGACTCTTGAGTTAGACTGTGGGATCTGTGTAGGTTTTACCATGCTGCAGCAAGGAAAGGCTATTACAGGCAGTGAAATAATAGCAAAGAAAATGGAGGAAAGGAAATCATCACAGACTTGGGAATTCAAGCTTCCATATAGTCCAGAACCAGTTTTTGAATGGAAAGAGAGAGGGAGATAAGGATGAAAGAATCAGCTACAATCACATCTGGAAGGAGAGGGTGTTTGTAGCTTTTGTTTTTAATTGGACATTTTATTTATTTACATTTCAAATGTTATCTCCTTTCCTGGTTTCCCCTTCAGAAACCCCCTATCTGATACCCCTCCTTCTGGGTGCTCCCCTACCCAGCCACTCCTGCCTCCATGACCTGGCATTCCCCTACACTGAAGCATCAAGCCTTCACAGGACTAAGGGCCTCTCCTCCCAGTGACACCCAACAAGGCCATCCTCCACTACATATGCAGCTGGAGCCATGGGTTGTTCCATGTGTACTCTTTGGTTGGTGGTTTAGTCCTGGGGAGCTCTTGGGGGAGTCTGGTTGGTTGTAGCTTTTTAAAAGAGAGGTTGCATTTCATACCATTTCAGATCAAAATAACAAGATAATAGACCATTTTCTAACTGTACATACAGTTAGAAAATACATTCCAGCAAGGATTTCCCAGTTTCTGATAGGTTAACAAGATAAAGGCAGGGAGGACCACAAGAACCAAGGCAGCTCAGGTTCTATCAATTATGATTTAGCTATCACTAAGTAACTCCAAATACAATGCTTGAAATAAATGGCTTTCTTTGCTAAGGGGTTAGAAATTCAGGATGGGCTTAGCTGTTTCTGGATCCTGAAGCCAGGTCAGATGGGTTTATGGAAGCATAGGGCCCATCACTATTCTCCATGTGGTTTCTTATCTCCTGGTAGGCAAGGCTGAGATAATTCCTCTGTGCTGATCCTTTTCGAAGTGGCTTCTGGAAGCCCAGGCATGTGAGTGGCATATTAACTTCTCCAACACATCATTGGTGAATCCAAGTCCCCGGACAGCAGACAATTGGTGGGTAGGGAAATATCCAAATTCCAGCTGCAGAATCGCATTGCCAAGTGAATAAAAGAAATACCAATTTAACCAGGAAAGATTACTAATTTCATAATCAACAAAATAACCATTGGGAATTATCAAATACAGCTATGCCTTCTACAGTTACACCTCTTCCTGGTTAAGTATTCAAGCAAATGCCAGCAATAAATCCCTGCAGATCTTTCCCTAACAGCAAGGAGTGGGGCTGAATATCGAAAAGTCCCATAAACACAGGACATTCAGAAATCATAATGTGAGCCTATTGCAGGAAGCTCTGAAAAAGGCTCATGGCCTGCTGACCAAATGTAACTAAATGTGTTTGTGACTTCTTACTTAGGACAAAAAAGCAAAATGTAATGGGCTATGTGGGAAGAATTGATCCATGAAGCAATTTGGTAGCAATTGCCAACAGCTTACCGAGAATTAAAGTAATAAGAGAGAACGGCCTGCAATGGTTTGAGAGAATAACCGCCCAACACCAAAAGAAAGATCATTTAGCAAAGAACGAAGAGAAAGATCCGACCGTGTAGAGCTGAGGCTGGACATTTAGAAGCAAATTCTAGGGAGTCTTGATTCCTGACTTTTTTCCCATTTCTCCTCCTCCTTCCCCTCCTCTTCCTCTCCCTCCTCCCCCTCCTCCTCTTTTTTTTTTCTTTTAATGCATGAAAAAAATCTGACTTGTCATCACTAAACATAGCATCCAATTAAAAAGGTAGTCAGGACCAGCCATTAAATTTTGCTAAACTGATTTTTTTTCCTGGATGTTTGCAACTCGTCTGAGGTTTGGGAGGCAAGTCTGCTTGGCTTACCCACTTTTCCTGCTTCACAACTATGTACACGTCAAGATTGGTATTGTTGGACTGCTCATGAATACTAAATGCCAGATATTGATTTCCATTTGGGGAAGGGGTCGGGACAAAGCATTTTAGTCGATGGTTTGGTGGTCTCTATCCAGTTCCTAGTATTACTGGTACCCACAGCCCTACTGGGCCGCAACAATGGGATCCTTTGTCCTGACAGTCTTGGCACAGACACTAAGGATTAACTGGGCACTGTGCCTCAGGGACTCTCAGATACAGCTCTGTCCTGTTCAACACACAAGTAAGATACAAGGCCCAGCCAGCCTGAGAAGGCTTCATTTGTCACTGCCCACGGCTCACCAGCGCTGGGGACAATCTGTTGTACACTGGGTTTTTTTCATTCCAGACATAAGCTACCCATGGCTCTTTCTCTTGTGATGAGAGCAGTAACTTGACTATTTTCTTGCCAAGAGATATTTCCAGCCCAGAGGATATACAGGAGCAGACGTTGTTGCATGACCCATAGCCAAGAAGTTAGTTTCTTTATGGCTTGGCATTTCACTGTAAAATATGCAGGGCCAAAACTTACAGGTGTTTTGTGGAGGATGAGAGTAAAGGCATAAATTCTCTCAGAGTAAAATCCAATAATATATCTAGGAATGCTAGGCTCATCATGCTGAGATAAAAACATCTGTAAGTATGAACATGGAAGAGACTTTAAAAGGTAGATTGAACTCTCTCTCTCTCTCTCTCTCTCTCTCTCTCTCTCTCTCTTTCTGTGTGTGTGTGTGTATGTGTGTATGTATGTGGTATGTGTGCTCTCTGTCTTTGTTTCTCTCTGTCCCTATCCTTGCCACCCCAACTCTTGTGTGTGTGTGTGTGTGTGTTTGATGTTGACCTGGATATATTTTGCTTGTTTTTTTTTAAATTCCCCAAGGTACTTTGAGCAATTATCCAACATGGTGACTTCATTCTATCCAGACTCAAGATGCTGGCTCAATTCAAAGGCAGTCCTTCACTTCTTCACTTGACTCAGTGTAGACTGTTACTATTCGCTTTTGTAATCTTCTAGAAACTGGGGCATTGTTTACCACTAAAGCCTAAGGTGAGGAATACAAACTCCAACACAACGCAAGAAAACAGTAACAGCATGCTCACACAAATGCAGTAAATAATGATGACCAGGAAGAAGAGTATAGTAAGAAGGAAAACAAGACTCTAGTTATTTGATCAGAAAGTACAGAAGGTATTTTATCAATTTTACATATATACAGGATGGTATGACATATCTCCTCTTGCTGATTTTTCAGGTTCATTCAAGCATGTTCTGATATGTGGAAAAATTATATTCTGTTTAATGTCAGAGAAGCTCTGTGGGCAGCTCTGGTCTTAGAATTTATGCTTTTCTCCTATGTGACATGGCCACAATCCAGCATAGCTCATGTGGATGGTAACAACACCCTAAGAGGATAATGTGTCCACAAAACAGATTGGACATGGGCTACTGAGTGGGCTATGTCAGCCACTCCATTCATGCCAGATCAATTATACAAAAGTTGACAAGGTTCTCTTTCAGTCATTGTATTTAGGGTCTATTGCTACAGAAGCCCAGATTTACACTAATAGCATACATAATGAAATAAATGGAGCTAGATGGTATCTCAGTGTAAAGTGAATGCTATGTGTGTGTGTGTATTCAATCTCCAGCACCATGCCTGTCTGTATCTGTGTGTGTGTGTGTGTGTGTGTGTGTGTGTGTGAGTGTACACTAAACAAGAAAAAAAAACCCACAGACATTAGTAAACAAAATCGCCTATATTAGTTATTGTCCTGGTTTATTCTTGTGTTGTTATTGTTCGTCAAGTTGATGCTATCTAGAATTATTTGAGAAGGAATTATAATTGAGACTATGCATCTATGAATCTGGCTTTTCGCCAAGCTTGCAACAATTTCTTACTCAGTGACTGATATGGGAATGGCCAGCTCATTGTGGTGTGCAATTGCCAAAGGTAGTCTGTGTTCTGGTCAAGAGAGACCAACAATTTCTTACTCAGTGACTGATATGGGAATGGCCAGCTCATTGTGGTGTGCAATCGCCAAAGGTAGTCTGTGTTCTGGTCAAGAGAGACCAACAATTTCTTACTCAGTGACTGATATGGGAATGGCCAGCTCATTGTGGTGTCCAACCGCCAAAGGTAGTCTGTGTTCTGGAGACCCAGTAGAAAACTCTACAAGTGGCGGAACAGTGAGCCACGTTTCCAGACACAGGCACCTGACACCACAACTCCATAATCCTGTGAGTATCAGTCACTTAGCCAATGTCCAAGCTCCTAGTAATCTAGCTAGACGTCAGTCACCCCCACAGTTAACCTGGCAGTAGCCAGGTATGTTCCTTCGCACAGCTCTTCCGCGGTGTCCAGTGATGTCCTGTGATGCCCAAGAGCTAGAACTTGTCATCCCTGGACTCTGTAGGACCCAAGGACTCCTAACTGCTCCCTCTCTACCCCCTTGGACTGGGGTTCTGTGGCTTCCCACAGCCAGACACCACCCTCCCCCCACCCCCAATGTGGAGAGTGTGCGTCAGTCCCTGCATTCATCTGCCCAGAGCCCTGGAGGATGTGGGTTATCTTTCCCACCCCCTTTATTTCCCCTTGCGTCAAGCCCCACATTGTGGGTGATGCCATCCGGGTTATCCTAGGTTCTGTGAGAAAGCAGGCTGAGGAAATCATAAGATCAAACCAGTAAGCAGCACCACTCCCTCCATGGTTTCTGTTTAAGTTCCTGCCTCTAGGTTCCTGCCTTTAGTCCTTGCCCTGAGTTCCCTCCATGATAGACTACAACTGGACCCTGAATCAAACCCCTTTCTTTCCAAGTTGCTTTTGGTCATTCTGTTTTATCACAACAGAAATCCTAACTGAGATGGCTAGTATCCTCATTGGTGTGACCAAGTAACTGACCAGCAACTGGGACTAAATAATGGCAGGTGTTTTTAACATTACTGAATCAGGAGGTTCCAATCCATCACGGTGGCATTTCAGCAGAAGCAGTTGAATCCATGTCAACAGGAATGTGAGCTGTCACATCTTAGTGGCCTGGCCTGTGATGAACCAGAGAACATGACTGGAAGCAGGGCTAGATTATGACCTACAAAAGTCTACCACCTGTGCCAGATAGTCCCCACAAACCCTCAAAAGAACACCATCAACTTGAGGCCAGGGAAAACATGTTAGGACTGGGGAGGGGAAACATTTACAGCCCAAACCATAGTAACCTCCAAAGGAAGTATTATTAAATAAGTTGAGGCTATGTCCTAGTATGTACAGCTAAAAAAAAAAAAAAGCATAGAAAACAATGGGACAATGCATGCAGAAAGCTCAATGCTCAAGAGTTTAATCAAAAGGATAAAAATGTAACTAGAAAAAAAAACCTATAAAACTCACAATAAGACATTTCTTTATTCCATTTATAAGTGGGAAAATCTAATCTTTCTTTTAGATGTGAGGCTGGTGCAGCTGGACAGATGGTTGGACAAGAGTATGAAGAAGGCTTTCTGAAGTGTGAAATATTACTACAATTATTATTATTTTCCAAATAACACTCATCTTTTATAATGCAACTGTGAAGAAATATTGAATATATTCAAATGAGTTGAGCACTAACATCTAAGTCAGTGCTTCTCAACCTATGGGTGGGATCCCGCTTGGGGAGGTTGACTGAACCTTTCACGGGGATCACATACAACAATCCCACATATCAGATATTTACATTAATATTCATAACAGCATCAAAATTACAGTTATGAAGTAGCACCAAAAATATTGTTATGGTGGGGTTATCACAACATGAGGAACTGTACTAAAGGGTCACAGGAAGGATGAGAGGCACTGATTTGAGTAGATTACTGTAAATAAAAATTAAAATGATAATAAAAATAAGTGTGACCAAAAATTCCTAGCACTGGAGAGAGTTGGTTTGTTTTTTTTTGTTTGTTTGTTTTTTGTTTTTTTCTTACAAGAATATGTCAGGTAGCAAAAGAATCTAAAGCAATAAATACCACCATGTATTTTCTACAGTTTGTTAATGTCAGAGGGAAAGAGATCTCAACAGGACTTAGGAGACTAGAGCAGTAGAAAAATGAATTTGAGACTAGCCTGGACTAACAAAAAAATAAAGAAAAAAACAAAAACAATAACCCCCAAACAAACAAACAAACAAAAAAACAAACAAACAAGGTCCTCAAAATTCAAAGGAAAAAAATGTCATCTTAGGGCCCTCTATCTAATCAAATTAATTGGCCAATGTGACTAAAATCACACCATTTTTCGAAATGGGAGAATCTCTGTAATGTTCACCTTCTGATCTTGAATTGGTTACTTAAGGGTACTTTCTATCTAGCAAAACTGAGGTAAACAGCCATGGAAAGGACAATGTAGAATATAAGCAAGGGATGGGGACCATCTTGGTCAGTGTTCTGTTGCTGTGAAGAGACATGATCAAGGCAACTCATAAAAGAAAGCATTTGGGGCTTGCTTACAATTTCAAAGGTTTAATCTATTATTGCTATGGTGCGGAAGTATGATAGTAGGCAGGCACCCCTGTGCTGGAGAAGTAGCTGTGAGTTCTGCATTGAGATCTACAGACAGTGGGAAAGAGGGAGGGGGAGAGGGGGAGGGAGAGAGGGAGAGAGAGAGCCTCCAAGAAAGCCACACCACCTAACCCTCCTAAGTAGTGCCTCTCCCTGTGACTAAGAATTCAAATATCTGAGCCTGTAGGGGCCATTCTTATTCAAACTACCACAGAGACTAAAGCAGAGAGTCCAGTGTGTGTGTGTGGGGGGGGGATCAGGTTGACTACTACAGAACAAGAAAGAAAAGAAAATTAAATTTAGGACCCAAAGTAGTTGCTGCTCAGTCAACACATCAAACTCGGGAATTGTTGTTGTAGAGATAGTACCACCTTGTTAACATCAAAGTCCTTTTTATGTCCTAACTCTGGAAACATCAATGAGAGAAAAATGGAAATGAGGTAAAAGGTAACATTGCTGATGACATCATCTAAACATGGCTTAGTTTACAGTGTTCTTTCTTTGTAACTAAGATACATAAGTTTGGAACAGTCTCAGTAGGTAAGAGTGTTTCAGCTCAAGTCTGATGGCCTAGGTTTATCCAAGAACTCAGAAAATAAAAGCCAGATGCAGTGACCCATGTATTGTACACATGTGAACAGCAGTGCATAACCACCCAATACACACAGATACACAGACACACAGACACACACACACATATAAATAGTAAGAATCCTAACTTATCTATTCTCACAGAATAGCTGAAGTTAAGCGGATGGCTAAAAGTATAGGAGTCTTCTGTTTGCCAGTCAAATGTTTAACTTCTAGTAGGTTATGGGTGACAACATTCATTAGATAATATCATTCAATGCAATATTCAGATGGACCTTTGGAAATGATGAAGGCCATCTGGATGAAGGCTGTCCTAAGCAGGTGTTCCTCCTTTGGTCTGCTCATTCAGACAGGTGCACTATTGCACTTCCCATCAGAGAGCCATCAATACTTATAGATTATAGCAACATTTCTGCTCCTCTTTCTTCTGTCATGTATGGATATAAAGTTTAATTTTTCAACAATAAATTCTGGTTTAGGTCTCTCAGGTCTTTATTTAATATCTCTAAACCTGTATTAATGAAACATATAAAACTCCCTTTAAAAAAAGGAAAACGCAGAGATAGCTCTATGACTATATGCCCATGCAACATCTCTGAGGATATCAGAATGGGATTTTCTATGTAACAATTTTTTCCTCCCTCAGAAGGGCTCTTCTGTCGTCTTATGTGACAAGAACTAACTATCTTCCAAATTCTCATTATTGACCCCTTTCTCTCTATAATGGGCTATTATCAACTTGATTTTAAAGGGTAAATTCTGCCACGAGATGACCTTTTCTTTGAAATGACATCTTTTAAAACATAAAGCAAGAGCGCAACTGATCTGAAACAATTAAGGAGTTAGCTTTTCTTCGTGCCAACTATGTCACCAATGACAGCATTAGCTGACTGCTATTTCCTTGCCTTCAATTAAATGCTGAACTATTTCTCTCAGAACCTCTGGGATGGTATTCCTATTAGTTGGTAGAAGTTGGGTAAATTTGTGGACAGTCTCTGTAATTTTTTTCTCCATTGAAGTTTTATTGCCTTGAATAATAGTCATTAATCAAAGATGGTGGATTCAGACCAACATTTATGGGTTCCCATCTTGAGCCCACAGCTCAGGCCCTGGCAAGCTGTTAGAATTGCTATTTTTCAAGGATGTGTTTGTGGAATGACCAGTTTACCTTCATGCCTATGTGGCTAACAGTGAGTGAAACAATGGCAGGGATGTCTTAGCCTGCCAGATGCTGCAATTAAGTAATGTTAACTGTTACCATAGCAAATGGCAGGTGTGGATCAACCTGATACAATGCTAAAGGTGTGTGGGGCCATCCAATACCATCATTTTTTGCATGAGAAAACTAGGTTCATGAATTCCCAGGGCTTGTCACGGTCACACAAATACCATATGAGTTCTGTATGGCATTGTGATCTCTTTATGGTCTGCTCACTACACTCAGCTGGTGTTGAGTGCTTTGCCAAGTTGGCTATTGTTACCTTGCTCCCTTGCTTGGAAGCTTCTTGTGGCCCTCATTGTTTCTAGTGTCTGAGTTGTAAGCAGTGAGCAGCTGGCAGAGGCCCAGGACACTGTCAGGGACCAGGCACCTGCAATGAAGAATAAATGGTCAGTTCTGGCAGCAGCTATAGAATAGGCATGACAGACCGGCAGAGAATCTAGGTTGAACTCCCAACTGCCTCCTGGTAACAAGCTGTTTTGACACTATATCAAGTCTCCTCCAATCTAGACTCCGACTTCCTCATGTGTGGAATAAACACACCAGATCCATCTGTTGTCAATGGTCTCCAACACAAAGGTGCCATGATCTGTAGCTTATAAGGACATTTAATTGGTGCTGGCTAAAAGGTTCAGAGGTTCAGTCTATTATCATCAGTGTCTAGGCATGCATGGTACAGGAGGAGCTAAGAGTTCTACATCTTCATCCAAAGGCCTCTACTAGAAGACTAACTTCCAGGCAGCTAAGACAAAGGTCTTAAAGCCCATGCCCATAGTGACACACTTCCTTCAACGAGGCCATACTTACTACAACTACAACGAGGCCTCCAAATAGTGCCACTCCTTAGGCCAAGCATATTGAAGCTACCACACTGTCCTACCAGATATGAAATGAAGAGTCTGTGCTGTTCTAATCCAAATGAAGTAGTTTTCCACTTGCATTGGGCATGTAAAGTAGAGGGATTATTGAAATCCAGTCCAACCCTCTTTTGATTGCAATTATTTCTCCCAGAAGCTTTGTCTACTCTGTTTTAAACAAATTTCATTCAGCTCAGTTTCCCCCTAGTACCTCCCCTCTTCTACATTTCTCCCCACCTCATCCTCTCTCCTTTCCCTTTCTTTTGTTTTCTCCCATTGATCTTTCATTTTTCTACTCTAGGGATGATTGTCACCCAGTCTACCAATCCAAGGCCTATTCTGCTTCCAGGAAAAGCAGTCAATTGGGAGTTTTCCTTTGAGTTTGAACCTGTCTGGACTGATGTGAGATGGAATAGCTATTCCCAAAGGCAGTTGTTCCCAGAGCAGAGAGTGAGATTGCTGTCAAGAAATGACCTGGACCCTTGTCTTCTACCTTAGCAGGATTCTCAACCACACTGTCCTACTAGTCATCCAGAGAGAACGATGGCCAGTGTAACTCTGTAGCTGTATAGTTTTACGAAATACTGATGGACTGGCATAGAATCCTATTTTCATTGTTCCCTCATGATTCAGTATCTAAGGAGAAAGATGAGAAGGAGGAGGAAGAAGAGGAAGAAAACAAAGCAGGAGGAGGAGGAAGAAAAGAAAGAAAGAAGAGAGAAAGAAAAAGGAAGGAAGGAAAGAAAGAAGGAAGGAAAGGAGGGAGGGAGGGAGGAAAGAAGAAAGAAGGAACAAGAAAGAAGAAACAAGAAACAAGAAAGAAGAAAGGAGAAAGAAGAAAAAAGAAAGAAGAAAGAAGAAAGAAGAAAGAAGAAAAGACCAGTCTTGTTTTGTGTCAACAACTATGGAACTGAAGCTTAAGGCAAGTCTGCACTCTCTGAACTTAGCGGTGATTATCAATCACCCAAAGGCTCTAGCTTCCCGGATCCCCAAGCCTCTTCAGCTGTTGTGCTTTGACCCCCTAACAAGAAGCTTTTCCCTGCAGGGACAGGTGAGAAAGGAAATGGGGTAGAGCAACAGAATACAAAAGGAGAGAGGGGTGGGGACCAACAGAGCAGGAGAGGATGGACAGTGACAGGGGCTGGGAGCTGGGTTATTATTTGACTGAGACTCCAGAAAGTCGGCTGGACCCAGGATGCATTACATGCCAGTCAGTGAAAGTCCCAGGGCACTGCTTTCATTAAATACAATTTCTTTCCCTGGGGCCTCACATTTGCAGCAGCCCAGGATATAGTTTAAGATATTTCATCTGTCTGTGACCTTTCGCTCCTGGCACCCTGCTTATGGTCAAGTGTTTCTGCCAGTTAACCTCCCCCTTACCCCATCTCCCGTGACCTTATGCATTTCCAACAGGAAAAATACAAACTCGCCAATTTGTTTTATTACCCAAAGGATAAACATGAACTGGCGAAGCCTTTTATCTTGCTGTACCTGCAAACCTCCTTGTTACTCGGCATCGAACAAACATTTGCTAAGAGTTAATAAATCCAGTTCGTGGCTTTCTTTGTGTAGGGAATGTCCTAGCATCTGGGGCAATCTCTCATTAAGGAAAAAGAAATAGAACATACTCATATTTTATTCATGGTCTCAGAATCCCAGGGGAAAAATCTAGAGACTTAAAGATGTGGAGAAAACCAAGACAAAAGGGCTCCTTATTTCTTTACTTCAATGAATGCTACCTCCTGGATCCTCTCACGGACCGGTCCCAACATCACTGCCATATCATTCAGCCCATCTGGGCACTAACAGTGGGCCTTGTGACTTTTCGCCATTCCCCACAATGAAAAGAGACCCAGGTTCGTTAAAGCATAGCCCTGGATACATCCAATGGGTCACACTACTTTGCTGTCATCAATTACAAATATCCCAAGATTGCTTCTGCTCCCTTTTCTGGCTTGCCTTTACAGAGGGGCCTTTGCAAAAGGCACATTAGAGGCATCAGCATACTGACTCTGGCAAGTTTTAATTTACCAACGATTCCTGTGTCTGCCAGTTTAGAAAGGCTCCGGTGATGTATTGGACCTGAGAAGCGCTCTCATCCATTATAGTTTGTCTTAACTTAATCAAAGCTATCTTCTCCCTTTGGAGCGCCTCACCTCCAAACTCCACGGTCGCTGTGATAAATGGGCCAGCGTAGCTTCTTTCTCTGATTATGGTGAATGAAGTTTTGCGAGCAACTTAATACATTCCGTTAATGCCATGGCTCGGGCACCGATGGGTTGGGATTGGGCTGCGTGCGGATCTAGAAGATAACTGCATTGGAGTTTTGATTGGGGAGCAGAAGTGATGGGTGGGAGTGTAGCTGAATTCACAAAGATTTGTAGGTAGTTTAAGAGATCGGGAAAAGAAAGGGAAAAGACACCTTTTCCTGTCTGTATCTTCAACAGCATACATTTCCACTACTGACTACGACATGCATGCACATGTAAACGCACACACATACATGTGTGTCTGTGCATGCCTGTGTACTCCTTCCTGTATGCACACAGGGACACACACACACACACACCACAGTAACTACACTTTACACAAAGTAGAAATAACTTAGGACAAAATTCACTGTAAACCCTCTCTAAATAGTAGTCCATAGGGAGGCATCAAGGATCTACCTGAGAGGAAAAGAAATTAGAACTCACAGGAACAAGTTTTAAATTTCAAAACTAAAACTATAGTCCGGGAACAACCTCGAAATGACCAATTGCTTTTCTACATGGCAGAAGAGTCTTGCTTTTGAGTTTGCAATCGTATGTGGTAACTGCACAGACATTTCTAGACTTCTGCTGTGAATTTTTCATAAAAGAAAATTGTTCAAAATTTATGAGCGTGAGTTTAAGAGTGTATTCTTTATCCAAACCGGCTAACTTCTCTTCCATTTTAGATTCTGTGGTCCTGAAAGATTTATATCCCGTTGTGGTTTGAATACGGGTCCTCCAGAGTCTCATCTATTGATGAGTCAGCCTCAACTCTGTGATAATATTAAGAAGTAATAGAAGTGGTAGGAAGTATGGGTTTGAAGAATGAAGCCATGTCACTGGAACATCTCCAGGAAGGGATTGCTGAGGTCCTGGGCCCCTCTTTTTCCATTTGCTTTTAGGCTGCTGTGAAATGAACAGGCCTCCAATACCACACGTTCCTCAGGATACCCAAGATGCAACCTATCCAAAGCAAGGGATCTGAGCAACCATGCCTGCAATCACCTGAAACTTTAAAGCAAAACAGAACCTTCTTCCTCATAGGTAGATTACCTCAGGGGTTTTTGGTTCAGTGACTGAAGCGTGGCTTCACACAACTCTGGCAATTAACCCATTGTTTTCATCTTTGCAAGAGAGTCATTAGATGTGACATTAAGCTGTTTTTTTTTTATTTGTGATTCTGAAGAGAACCCTTTTAGCTTTTGTAGCTAAGCATATGTGAACAGAATTCCAAGGATAAACATAAAAACTGATTAAAAAAACAAAACAAAACATTTAATCTTCATTTCTGAGTCACCTTTGTTGAAGAGGAACCTTTTTTTTAAAAAATTATTTTAAATTCCACTGGTTAACAACCTCCCTTTCTCCATCAACTTGTAACATTTAGCACAGTCTACAAGAGACAATTTGTAGTTTGTGGTGAATATCATTCATTCTGTTGAATAAATCAGAATAGGAATTTCCCCCTGTAGTGTAATATTGGTAAAAAATTATGCAAGAAAGCATAGGACACTTAAGGACGAGCTTAGATGGGGATAGCAAAAGACATGCTAACAAATGCCTCCTACTGCCTGCTTCTGTAAAACATCTGCCCTATGATCCTTCTGATATTTTTTAAGGGATAGAAGCAGTGGTAAAAGAAGAATATGCAAGAAAAATAGGCAACTCACAAACCCAAGCAATATACAGAATATTTAAGAATTTTGAACAAAATCGTTTGAGTCTTGATGTTATTAGGAAGCAAAACCTTGAGAGTTTTGAGTAAAAAAATAACGATCGTCAGGTCTCATGAAAAGGTCCTGGAACCACAGCTATGCCAGAGGCTAAGCCAGGAGAACAAATTCAAGGCCTGTCTGGAAATTCTGGTTCCTAGTAAACAATGAAAAAGGGATGGGAACTTAACTTCGTCGCACTACTTTGCTTTCTGTTGCCCTGACCGAAAAGAACTTGGGAGGAAAGGGTTTCTCTCATCAAACAAAGGAAGCCAGGGCAGGACTAATACAGGAACCTGGAGGAAGGAACTGAAGCAAAGGCTACCTACTAAGGAGTAGTGCTTACAAATTTGCTCTTTAGGGGAAGTATTACCCTCAGTGGGCTGGCCTCTTCCACAACAAGAAAATACCAGACAGATGTGCCTTCAGGCTAGACTGAAGAAAGTATCTTCTCAGTTGAAGTTCTTTTGTTCCCAAATGACTCTAACTTATGTCAAGTCAACACAGAAACTCATTAGCATAGTGGTAGAGAAATTGCCTATCATGTACAAGGTCAGGGGTTCAGTTCTCAGCAATACACACACACACACACACACACATACACATTGAAGATAAATTTTTGTTTGTTTGTTGTTTTTATTTCTATTTTTTTTAACCCCTGGGGAACAAATACAAGACCTCCCTCATTTCAGGTAAACTCTCTACAATTGGGTTCTATTGCCAGATGAAGGCTAATTTTTACATATAAAAATCAGAAAACAAATCAGGAAAAAGAACTGCACTATAATAGACCTACTTAATCTAAAATAAGATGCCAGGGAAAAGGAATGCGTAAAATTTATATAAATTCCCAGGGGATAAAAGGATACACTTATAGATGCGTAATGTTTCAAGGGAGCAGCTTCATTTGTGTCTCTCTGAGATTTTCTGGACAGATACTGATTTTGATTGCACCTGGGAGAAGACATTGGTAGGTAGGAGAATTTTAACTTGGCTGAAGAGGTTACTCCTTTCTACTATATCATGGATTTTGGCATATTTATGGTCACTATGATCAGTTCTTTTAGGAAGGATAGCACTCTGTTCGTCTTGTTCTAAATCACATTTACTGTTCGTTCCTTGTGTTCTGTAATTCCGTGAAGTTCAATTTGGAGGACATATTTTTGTTTTCTCCAATAGCTTTTCATGGACTACTCTATGGGTTTAGATGGGCTATTCTTTTTCTTACTTAGAGAAAAAATGTCCACCTATTTTATTAAATTTAAAATCTGCTCATCAATATGGATTTCAATTCTTTCAAAGTTTCTGCTTTATCATTTCTTTTTGCAACCTGGAAATTTCCCCCACATCAATCTTCCCGTTCACCGATTCTCTTGCCTACAGTGTTTGCTTTGCTTTTTTTTTGACTCCCTCTAGATTTTGATTTTAGGAATTCTGCTTGAGCCTCTTTCAAACCTTCCTGGTTAATTCCCATATTTTTCTTCAATTATTTTTAGAATGTTCATTTTATTGCCTTGGCTTATAGTCCCTTATTTTTAGGGGCCACTTCATGCTGTGTATGAAGAAAGGTTACACAACTTATACAGTGCAAAACAGTAATGGGAACAGGAAAAATATAGTATGCTCTCTGGAAGCAGCAGGTCATTCATAGATACAATGATGATTTACACCAAAGAATAATGAACTAGAAAGACAAAAAAGGACACGAAGAACATTTACTTAAATTTTACAGTATTGCAATTTATAATATAGATAATGAGAAGCCCTGGGATGTGAAGGAAGATAGTGACATAGTAAAAATGATGTTTTGGGATTATTGATAATGAGTTGAAACAGAAAAAAACCAAGTATGTGTTTCTATCACAAGTGTTTTAAATACAAAGAAAGAAATAAAATTTGTGAGATAAGTAATTTTGTTAAAAAAAAGAAAAATCTAAGGGGCACATATTAAACAGAAAAAATAAGACATATATAATTGAAAGAGATAAGAAGATTGGCTGAGAAGCTATAGTGATTTAGATGTGTAATGAAGAGATTTCACATAAAGGCAGGAGCATTTGGAATATCAGGAAAATAATAGAGGAGTGATCTTTAGGCTCCAGAATGAATCTTTGCTAATGTGGGAGACAGTTCACATAGGAAAAATTCTAAATTGAAAGCTTAGAGTAGTATAGGCCCACCAACAATATCATAGGTGTAAGAATATTAAAGATATATTAAGATTTCTTTTAAATACAAATTAATGGCAGACTGGAAGGAGAGAAACTTCATTACACATGGAAGGCACATTATCCATCCCTATATATGTGACTTATTGCTATTACTGTTGTTATTTCACCACAAATGCAAGATGCATTATTTAGCAAAAATAGCAGATTTAGAAGTAAAGGAAGCCACATGGGCTACGTGGCATGCTACAGGCTACTAACCTTAATTCAGTAGAAGGTATGTGAATCAAATTTGAAAAGGCATTTTGATGGACTTTGCACATTATAAAATATTGTTAATCAACTGGTCATATTCATAGTCTTTCTGGCACAAAACACAATAAGAAATAAGTAAATGTCAGAGGCTCAGTAGTTATGAATACATACTGCTACTGTAGTGAACCCAAGACCCACATCAGGTGGCTCACCGGTCTCAGTTACTCCATCCTCATCGGGTCAGATGGCTTCTTCTGGCCTTCTGGCCTATGCTCATGTACTCATAACACACACTCACACACACAGACACTAAAAAGTAAAGTACTTTTTAAACATGAAAACTCTTTTGTCCTGCTCTTGGAACTCTTTTCTTCTTCAAGGGTTGCCTTGTCTAGCCTTGAAATGAGGGCTTTTGCCTGTCTTATTGGGTCTTGTTTTATCATATTTGGTTGTCTCTTGGAGGCCTGCTTTTTTCTAAAGGGAAATAGAGAGAGAGAGTAGATCTGGGGGAGAGAGGAAGTTGGGAGTAGCTAAAAAGAGAGGGGGGACTGTGGTCAATATTATTGCATAAGAGAAAAATCTATTTTTAATAGTTAAAAATGTTTGTACATTCAAAGTAGACATTGTCAATTATGCAATAGTTAACACTTTCTTTTCCATTCTATACCTAAGTTGTGAGTATTAAGGGGGGAAGGAGAGGGAGAGGGAGAGAGGGAGAGAGGGAGAGAGGGAGAGAGGGAGAGAGGGAGAGAGAGAGAGAGGGAGAGAGAGGGAGAGAGGGAGGGAGAGGGAGAGAGAGAGAGAGAGAGAGAGAGAGAGAGAGAGAGAGAGAGAGAGAATATACATATAGTCTGGATTGATTGGTTGGTTGATTGAATAATACTTGGATAATTCATGGAAAGCCCATGATGAGCCTAGGAATTATTACACAGTTATTAGCTATTTTATTCACCATGTTTACATAAAAGAACATGGAAACTGGAAACGTTACACAACTGTGAGAATCTAATAACTATACAGTACTTGTGGTTGCTTGGCCAAAGCAGAATTCTGAGTGAATCTGAAGGGCTAAACCACTGGAATGTTCTCCTAGTTAAAGGCAAAAATAATTTAATCAGAGCAGAAGACAATGAACTTAAATATATTTCTTAGTTGCCAAATGTTATGAGATGATCAAAAGGGAGGCTACTGCCATTTGTTGGACTTCGGTAGTGGGAAGTGACAAACTTATATGGAGACTGGCGTCTTTTATTTTTTTGTTCTCTCACCTTGCGCTGAACACATATTACTTCTCATAAAAGATTCATTTTCACAGCCTGCAGCTCTCTCTGTGTCAGCCTCTCCCTATTCCACAACTAACATGTGATGCTCATTCTGACTTTTCTCAACCCCAAAAGTTATAAAATGCAGGCCTCAAGTATGAAATCCTGAAATGAATCTCGGTGGGATCCATGCAGCCGGGTAGAGACTGTGGAACTTCTCTGCAGCTTAAGAACAGGGAGACTATCCATTTCTAAGACTCCATATTAGCCTGGCAACTGTATAGACATAGCAGGTGCTGGCTAGGAAGCTATGTTTCCTCAGAATTAATGACATGCCATTATGGTAGCAATTCTTCCAAGTCTCTAGAGTGTCTGTAATTAAGAAGTTTAACTGTACTTAAAATGATATAAAGTGTCATTAGTCCCATGCTAAATCATTCCAGATTACTGATTTATTCTCCAGTGAAATCATCCAGGTAATTTTCTCTGCCTGAGTAATGTAAGGTTTCACACATGAACACCCCTACTGGATAAAGCTTTGGGGTTTTCTTTGCAGTTAAAAATAATAGTGGGGCTGGCGCTGGAGCAGGGGTAGAGCACTTGACAAGCATGCGCAAGTGTCTGTATTTCATTCCACCGACTGCCAAAACCAACATGTTTCTTAGAAGCCTCACAGCAGTACCATGAAACTTCTGCCCATTGTCTTCCAGACAATGTCTTCGCAGAAGATCTTCAACTAATCTACTGGTTTCCATTGACTTGGAAGTCTTTCTATCTACACGTTTGTAATATAGTGGAAATCTTTCTTCAGGTGCAGTGTAGGTGCACTTCCTGAATAACCTTGGCTGAAGGAGGATCAGAAGACCCCGGCTGACCTTCTGCTCACCTTTCCCCATGCCTTCTGATTTTACTACTTGCTTCGAAGTAATAACCCTAGCCTGCATGTTTAGTTTCTTATTAAAGTTTGTATTCGCAGGACTCTTCTGAAACATTTGAAGAAACAAGTTGTTTTGTTTTGTTTTGTTGTTTGTTTAAATAATCAGAGAAAGTATTTTGATAAAATTTCTCTTGAGTCTACGGTCTACTCTATTGTCTTACAGTATAAATATTCAAGAATATAGTACTTAAGATTAACATAGTGTTCTTATTTTTCATATGGTTGGACAGAGTTAAAGTGTTCAAACAGAAATAATGATGTTTTTCATTGATCTGGTCCCCAATGTATCCCTAGGTTGTGTTCAATTGCTTGGTATGTGGCTTTTCTAATAAATATATGATTAGAGGTGTAAACCTTACCACGTGACCAGCATTGTACATACATTTGTCCTGGGTTCTGCTGGCATGGTAAGAGATATAGTGCCATAATTCAGTTAGAGTCAAACCTGGCACATGAGATGAAAGAGAATGATAGGATTTGCTTCTGGAAACCCAAAATATATGTCTTCATATCTCCCCACTCCTTGCTACTGACAAATATCCAATTGTTCAAACTTCACTCTTTCTGGTAATGTTTATCACTCTGGGGCTCTTGTGTTTCTGTCTGAGATCAC
Source organism: Mus caroli (assembly GCF_978045245.1). NCBI lineage: Eukaryota > Metazoa > Chordata > Mammalia > Rodentia > Muridae > Mus > Mus caroli. The sequence goes on from NW_028227264.1 coordinate 91,544,789, forward strand.
AGTGCTCTGTCTAAATCATATAAATATTTTTTTCCCAAAAGTAGCTTCTTATGTATTTCCATGAAAATCTGATGCTTTTAATTGGTATGCAAAATCATCCCATTGTCTTTATTTAAAGGATATTTTCATATTGATATAGTATTCCAGACTGAAAATAATTCTTCCAGATTGTCAGTAATGTCCCATTGTCTTTTGGCTTCCATCACCGATATCCTGAAGTCCATTGTAGTCTTACAGCTGCTACTTTAAATTTAAGGCACTTTCCCATATTTTTTAATTTGTTCTGTGGTTAGCCATAAGTATTTTTCTGCATTTGTCTCATTTGAAACGTTTGGAATTTGTTAACTTTGGATTCTTCAACCTGGAATCTTCAAACTGTCATCAGTCTAGAGAACATCGCATTTCTCCTCTCGATGCTTTAAGTCAGTGGCTCTCAATCTTTCTAATTCTATGACTCATGTTGTGATGGATGACCTTCAGCCATGAAATTATTTTCATTGATACTTCATAACTGTAATTTTGTTACTTCATAATTACATTATAACTGTAATTATTATGAATCAGAATGTAAATATGTGTTTTCTGATGATCTTTGGCAACCCCTATGAAAGGGTCATTCAACTCCCAAACAGAGAATCATTGCTTGAAATGATGTTACTGCAGCAAAGATGTATTTGTATTTTATTAAATGTACATGTTGGAACAATGACAATCTTGAGTAAGAAAAGGGAGTTAGAACTGGGAAGATCAATTGGAAGTTCAAGAGAGAGCTAATTATGGCATCTCTCAAGCCAAGCAAGCTGACAATCAGAATCAGAAGAGCCAATCAGAATCAGAAGATCCAAGGGCTTGACTTCTTTGTGACTATGTAGAAAGCTATTCTGGCTAATATGCATTTGCCAGAAAAAGCTAAATCCTGCCTGTCTATGATTTTGCCAGTTATTGGAACTTTTGTCAGGGCTACAGTCATAAATGTGTCCACTTTCCTAAACATTTCTTAGGATATCTAAGACAGGTGGCGCATCTCTCTTAGTTCAACTCTATTATGCCTTCACCCTCTGCAGAGCACATCTCTCCCTCTATGTAAATTCCAAACCCACATTCCAATATTCTATGTAGAACTCAATTTTACCATGACTAAAATGACAAGACCTCTCATGAACAGGTAGAAAACTTCTTCCCTTGCATTTTCCCAGGGGCAGAGGCACCATTTTGGACTCTGTTGTTTGCTCACATAATATGAAATTATGTAAACTACCATATCTCGGTGAATGCTATCTCATCTGTCCCTGCCATCCTGTTTCCTCTCCCTTGGCTAGCAGCCATGCCATAATTACCTCTCTCTTGGATTTATAACTGATCTTTTCACTTTCAACTGCCCTGTCCTCCAAACTGTCAGTGGTTTCTCATGTACATTTAATAAAATTCAAATCCATTGTCACAGTATTAGAAGCAATATATATTATGCTCTGACTCTGGGATTTGTCCTGTACCAGATACTCATAATCAAAATACATTGACTAAAATTTAATCTTTAATCTATTTTGTAGAAAACATACCAGAATGGTGCTATCAAACATAGTAGACACCAGTTACTCTCCTGTGACTTCTGAAAATTTGAAATGAGGCTACTATAAATTAACATGCACTTCAAATGTAAAATACGGAGTTGTAAAAATGCACTATATGACAACAATGTGTTATAAGGCAATAGTTTTTATATCAATTATATTAATTATGCATTAAATGATAAAATGTTGTTATATACCTTGTCAACTTTATAATGTAGATTTGGGAAAATTTAAATTACATGCATGAGTTAAATTTGTGGCTCCTGTTTTATTTGTATTGAATAGTTCTATAACATATTATATATAGGAAGAGTTGTTGTGAAAGATTATAACTAGAGACCTGGGTTTATTTTTGTTTTTGGAAAAACTGTCCTTGAATTTTGATTGTCTATAATAAATATATGAACTTTAAAAGATGATCTTTTTTCTTAGCTAACTGTACAGGAAGTTTTTCTAGGAAATCTCACATAGAATAATGTTTCCTCAATGGATTCATTAAGACTATGATGTTTGTGAAACTTACAGAGCACAGGAGACTTCCTCGAAGTCTGCATCAAGACTTAGACGTTACCCAGCCTCTGTCTACATAAAGGACCCAGGCTACATGAAGTAGGTTCTGAGTGGAGACCCACATCAGTGTTTTGTAAGATCTATACTAGAAAGAGCAATTGATGATACCATTGGCTCTTACCAGATGCTTCCTTCTTGTGTCATGTCGTGGCTCTTTCACTTTCCATCCTCTCTTCTACAAGGTTTTGTGCTTCAGTGCTACTTAGCGTGTTAGGAACCAATATTGAAAACCTGAAAAGTCTTTCTGCAAACAAATCTCATAAGGTAAATTCAGTGAATTTGATGTAGCAATGACTCCTTTAGGTTCCTCCCGTTCATTTCATCTTTAAGCCAAACCTCTGGGGAAAACATTACTATTATCCTTATTTTGATGAATATGAAAACCACGGGTGCTCTGAGGCCATCGAAGGTCCACATGACTTCTTAAAATGGATGACAAAGTTGGGATTTGAACATAGTTTGAATTGATTGTGAACTGCCAGTGAGTAATCACTACTAGCCCAGAAAAGAAACCAAACATTATTTTTTTTTATATTGGACACCAATGTACAACTCAACCAGAAGGGTAAACAGAAAGATGGACTCTTTCAAAACCAGAGTTCAATAGGTAGAGGAAACCTGACTGAAAAAGACTAGCATACAAAGTCTAGCTGGTGTAGACACTTGAAGCTGTTGCAGAAGGCAATCTTAAGATTGTCTCACAGTACAGAAAAATATATTTGCAAATACTAGCAAACTAAGCCATGTGCTCTCTACCATATGAGGACCCCAATGAACAAAATATTGCTGTTTGACTTATGGTAGACACTAGGAATGTTGAGTATGTGACTAGATGCTTAAATGTCCTAGTAATGGGTTTACAAGGTATAGTTTTTGCTCAAATAAACTCACAGTCAGCTGGTGAAAATTGTGAAAGAAAGTAATAACAGTCTCATCTGAGATGTGTTACAAAGCTACTAAGATCAGAGGGGAGGGTGGGTGTGAGAACATAAAGTGCCCTTCATGGAAGACCCTTTATGTAGAAAAATGGCCACACACTCTAATCTCTTACCTAGACAGGAAAGTTTCCTCCTGAAGCATGACATAGGTCCCTTTATTTTATTTGTTCAGGATCCAGGATGTACCCAGTTTTGTTTTGTTTTTGTTTTTGTTTTTGTTTACATTTGGCTTTTTTTTTTCTGGTTTGGTTTTTCAAGACAGGGTTTCTCTGTGTAGCCCTGGCTGTCCTAGAGCTCACTCTGTAGACCAGGCTGGCCTTGACCTCAGAAATCCTCCTGCCTCTGCCTCCCAAGTGCTGGGATTAAAGGCATGTGCCACCACTGACCAGCTGGCTTTTATTTTTTAATTAGCACTGCAAGCAGGGAGCTCATGTTATCACACAGAGTGGAATCCATCCACGGAGGAGAACACAGAAGCTAGTGTGTTGTCCTCAGTCCTGCGTCCTTTTTCCCTGCCTTGTTCAATCTGTTGCAACCTCCTGCCTGACAGGTCTCCTTAATGGCTTTCTAATCTGTCTCCTGTTGTCCACGTCCCTGTAACTACTGCTGTAGTTTGGCTTCTGATAAGTTCTCTCAAGGATGACTGTGCCAGCCTCCTGATGGGTTGCCCTGCCCATACCTTATCTTTTGCTTCCACTGCAGCTGGAGAGAGCATCCTAGAGAGCAAGACTGATCAGCTTCCCCTTTTACTGAACCTTAAGTGGCTCTGTACTGCACACACACACACACACACACACACTACAGAACATCTTTGATGGACCGTTCTGGACTGTTGTTGTACTTGTGCCTATGATGGACTGAACTGATGACATATCTAGAATATCCTCCTAGTGGATGATGCATCCCAGCTTCCCACAGCTACCGTTTTTCATGCTTCAGGTTCTACATTCCTCCTTCACCCTTCTTCACTGGATCGTCTTCTACTTAGTTATGCTTCCTCTCTGAGCCCAGCTGTGGCCTTCTTGACAACTGTGGGTCAAATCCTCGAATACACTGATTATTCTACTATGACATGATTATTTCTTCAATCAGGTCAAAGCACCTCCTCCTAGAGACAGATTAGTGTCCATTCACAAACCTAAGGCAACCCTCATCACATAGGAGAGAATGGATGATGTCTGTCCTGTAATAAATATCTTCTCTTCTCACATTCGGGAACATCTGACTGGAGAGGTCGATCTGAAGAACTTTAAGGAAGTTAGAGGCTGTGTGGAGGCTATAGGCAGATATCTGTGGGTGTCCAGGCAAATGAAGGACAACTGTGCAATAATTATATAATCGAGACTAACTGAATAGACTAGAGAAAATGAGCTTGGAACCAAAAAGCTCTTCCCTGGCCAATCTCACCATTGTGGGTACTGACCAAACCATTACTTAGCTGGCTACCTGGAATACCCAGCATCCCATGGGACACAGTGGAAGCCAGAATTGAAGACATTTTCTATCACCACTAGCGACGATTTTCTGTTTTGTTTTTTTTTAAGTTCCACACTCCAGTGATGAGAAATCATAACTATGTAATCTTCTATACAAATGACAAGAATACAAAAGTCTGAATGTAATATGCAGTTCACGTCTCATTATACATTATATTTTAATTAGAAAAAGTGATATGAAAGTTAATAATGGGAACTTTCTGTGTAGGCACCACTATTATTATCAGTAAAATAGAACATTGAAACAAAATTATGGGAGAGAAAATATTATGCCTTTGTTTCTAAAAAATTTGCATGTGTTCAGAGAAGAAAAATAACAAAGAATGAAAAGTCTTTGTTATTCACTGATTTCTGTGATCCGTCAAAATGCCAAATAATCCATTTAATCAATCAGAATATGAAAGAATGTGACAGACCCCAAGCTTCTTTGAGAAAATAACTGTGCAAAGTGCTTCAACTCTCAAGTGAAATTATGTCACAATACCAATTACTAAATGCCATCGTTCTATAACTTAGCTAATGCAAGAATACAATATAGGTTGCGAATTAATTGCAGCTCTACTGACTTTTGAACCTCAGATGATTTATTTCAATCTGTTTACACAAATTCTTCCAAATTATAATTTAACAAATCTCATTTTTTATAGGAAGATCATATCTTTTAAAGTGGAATACCAACTAAAATGAAATCTTAGTCAGAATTTCAACAACAATCCTCACATCTATTTCTTCTTTGTTCAAGCTACGAAGATGATTTGGGAGTTTTGCAAAGAAACCCGAATTGTTCCAATAACTTATCCTCGGACAGAGAAATCGTTAATCTCAATTGTTCCACAGATGTTGAATCCTTCCTATGGACCAGGCCCTGGTTTTGCACAGCACAAGTGCCTACAACATGGAAGTGGGTCACAAATAAATTAAGGACACAAATTAATGAAAGGTTGAGTCAAATGTCCCGAGAGAAAGAGAAAACAAGTTCGTCAATGGGAACATGGAACAGATGAACAGATGAGTCTTATCTGGAGAGGACAACTAGGGAAAAGGAATATGGATTGATAAACTGAGGTTTGAAAAGATTAACTAACCAAAATGGGGGGCAGCTCAGAGGAGAGAGGTGAGGCAAACAAGCCCATTTGAGGACCCAGAAGATGTGGAGGTGATGCCTAAAGCAATAGGGTTAGGCTTCAGATTGTGCCAGCCCCTTTATCCCATACTAATATCTTGTAGTTTATTTAGGAAAACATCAAGATGGGACTAGGACCATGTTTAAGTTGGCAAAATGTTTGCCCGGCAAGTGATATGGCTTAGAGTCTCAGAACCAAAGTAAAATGTGTCAGGTGTTACTGTGTTCTTATAATCCTGGTGCTGGGTGGCAGAAACAGGATGATTCTGGGGCTCTGCTGGCCAGCCAGCCAAGCTTAGTTTGTGAGCTCCGGACAGTGGGAGACCCTGTCTTAAGGGTGGTAGATAAGCAATTCTTAGGACAACAGCTTAAGGCTCTGGCCTCCACAGGCACCTTTACACAATGTACATGTAGAGTTCTCTACATCCACAAACACTAAAAGCATCAGGAAGACCACTACAGGACTTCAAAGAGAGAATACTGGCAAGTAGGAAATCAATCTGATAAGTTATGTGTAGTTGCACCGTGAGGCTGTAGATGTGAGAAGGATGCAGACAGGAACATTTTAGACAAGCTAAGCCAACATTGTGATTGCAATCTTCTAGTCAAACTGTCTGAAGGCAGTTCTTTATGACGTTAGAATTGAGAAGAGAGACAGTATCAGTTACCTGTTTGTTGCCATGACAAACACCTGACAAGAAGCAATTTATTGAATTTGGCTTATGGTGTAAGGAGAGATAAAATCCCACATGACTAGGAAGACATGGGGTGGAAGCTAGAGGCAGCTGGTTCCCTTGTGTCTACAGATGTGTTAGGATGAAGAGAGTCCAATGCTGGTGCTCAGTTCTCTTATTCAGTCAAGGAATCCAGCTCACAGAGAAGTATCACCTAAAGCTAGGGTGGAAGCTAAGTTAGGCATCTTCTCACCACTATTGAACCAATCTGAAATCTCTGTCACAACCATGCTTTGAGGGTGTTTCCTGGGTGATTCTAGATTTGCCAAGTTAATAATATTAACCATTATATAGACCAAGGAAAAGCTTATTGAGGTCAGAGACCTGCAGGAGATTTTATAGAGAGAATAAAAGATTGATTTTTAGGGAAAAGCCAAGAATCTTGAGAGCCCCAGCTCAAAAATGGCAGATGGAGATATTGTAAACAAGCTATGGCGGCTCTCTCCTGCGATTCCAGCACTCCAAAGGCTGAGGCAAGGGGATTGCAGCAAGGTTGAGGTTTGCCTAGTCTTCAGGGTGAAACTTTATCTGAAACAAAAAGATAGGAAGGAAGGAAGGAAGGAAGGAAGGAAGGAAGGAAGGAAGGAAGGAAGGGAGAGTGAGTGGGAGAGGGAGAGAAGAAGAAAGAAGAAAGGAAGGAAAGATAGATCTATAGCAAGACAGATAAGAAGAAAAAGATAATACATCATTATAACATTAGAGCCAAAATGACCCAGAAGAGAATATGTGGGGGGTTGTTGTGGTTGTGGTTGTTGTTGTTATTTTATTTTATTTTATTTTTTCTTTGTTTTGCTTTGTTTTATAAGTTACAGGTCAGCAGGACGGATTGTTATAAAGATGTCAGTATAACAAAGACTGAAATAGTTCATTAGATTTAGCTAACGGGAAGTTTTTTGATGACCTGAACAGGAGGTGCTTAGAGGTATGAGTCATGTATCATGAGTAAAATGGACTGAATTGAGAATAAGTAGAAGATAAGAAAATGAAATGAAGGTTGCACTCACAGGATCAGTCTACACTTGTCTAACATTTTCTGTGTTTCAGGCACTATTTTGAATTATTCCTCATGTATCCTCAGAATCCTTGTAGAGTCCTGAAAATATTACTATTTTTTCCTCACAGAAGCTAAATTATTGGGCCAGGGTCCCTCCCAGTGACAATCCTTTGAAGAACTTTGATATGTGAGGAAGAGAGATTTGATTAGGAAAGTGGCTGAAGGCAACTGGGAAACTGCAGGTTGATTTGTTCTTAACCTTTAGAGGGAAGCCCTTGGCTTGCATTTGTAGAGCAAGGAAACTCATTCTTAGTCCCTCCGAGAAGGAGGGATGTGGTTGCTGTCTTACACCTGTCAGAAGAAATGGAACGGTACCTCCGCTTCATGCCACCATGATGGGCCATTGGGCCCTGCTCAGCTACCCTGGGAGGATCATTCAACACGGAAAATACTTTGTGCAAAAATTACCACGCTTTGGTTACAAATGCCTTTTGATTTTACTTTTTCACCTCTCTCTCTCTCTCTCTCTCTCTCTCTCTCTCTCTCTCTCTCTCTCTCTCTGTGTGTGTGTGTTTATGTATGTGTATATGTTTATGTGTGTGTGTGTGTGTATGTGTGTGTACTAACTGCCTCAAATCTTTAAATAAGGTATGGCAGTTGCAGCACAGTTGGCTATGAACTCTCTGCATCCTGGTTTCTATGGCAAGCAAGCCATGGCCTTTAACACAAGAATGTTATACTATGGATACTCAGAGGTCTTCGGAAGCTTACATGTTTGAGGCTTGGCTCGCAATGCAGTGTTTAGAGAGGGGTCCTTGGGGAAGTGATTGAATCACATTTAATAGATCAGGATCCATGGCCCAATCAATGTATGGACTCATTATTTACCAGATTATTAGAAAGCTGTAGTAGCTGATATTATCAACTTGTTAGACATCTGAAAGCTAAGCTTCCAGGCATAACTGTGAGAATATATCTAGAGTCAATTAGCCTCTGGTCATGCTTGTGAGGGTTTGTCTTTACTAGGGCCCACCTCAAAAGTGGCCAGCACCGTTTCATGACTTTGAGTTCATATATAAAGGAGAAACCTAGGTGAATACTGGAATCATCACTTTCAGCATCCTGACTACGCAATGAACCTCCTGCTCCCGCTGCCATGGCATGGCAGACTCTACCTCTTTGGAAGCGTAAGTCAAAATAAGCACTTGTTTTCTTCAGATGCTTTATCGTGTCAGTGATGGAAGTAAATGGGACAAAGGCAGTGGAAACTTTATGAGGTTGGGACCACCTTTGGAAAGTGAGTGGCTGGGTATAGTCTTGAAGAGTAAATTTTGTCACTCGGACCTTCCCCCTCTCCTTCCTTCCTTTCTTTCTTCCTTCCTTTCTTCCTGCTTCCAATCCCCATGAGTTGAACAGATCTAGTCAGCAGTGTGCTTCCGTCCCATATAATTTTTCTCATAGCAACATGGTCAATAATCATGGACTGAGGCTACTGAACTATCTCCTCTTGACCCCTTTTAAGCTGTTTGTTTCAGATAGGGCCCCTATTTGTATGTATTTGTATGTTCAGGTATATGTATGTGCCTGGGTGAACATATACATGTATGTACACACATGTGGGGACCAGAAGATAACCTTGGATAGCTTTTCTCAGGCGCTTTCAACCTGCTTCTGGAGACAGGGCTTCTTATTGTCCTGAGCTAGCACAGTATTCTAGGCTGGCTATCCAGACAGTCCCAATAATTTGCTCGTCTCAACCTCTTCAGTGCTGGGATTACAAACACTTGCCACTAGGCTTTTCTTGTACAGGCTGTATATATAGAACCTCATATCTATCTATCTATCTATCTATCTATCTATCTATCTATCTATCTATCTATCTATCTATCTATCTATGTATCTATCTATCTATCTATCTATCTAAGCTCATCATGCTTGTAAGGTGAATACTGACTGACCAATATCTTGAGCTCTGCCTCACAGATTTTGTTATACAAATGGAAAGCTAATAACACACAGGGTTTGATGTCCCTTCAGGGAAACTTCTTAGACACACGTCCCCCTCTAGATAGTTCTTTTCATCTCCCTAGAACTCTTAGTACCCATTTTTCCCAAAAGTCTTTTTACTTTCCCTACTTGTTCACTCGGTGTCTTTGCATCATATCATTAGTCTCTACTGGAGACTGTACTTACTTACTTCTTGATAATACCTCCAATGTTGGGTACAAAGCACAGCCCATGTATCAGAGAATGAACTTAATAATGGCATATTACATTTCAAGCAAATTGCTTCTCAGCCTTTGGACCAGGATCCATGTGTAAATCTCAAATGAAATGACACATTTGCATTTCATCTCACTTTGCAAAATAATAACTGTGCAGAAGTTGTATGTCCAGGGTGATTTGGAGTTTATCAAAACATTTCAGGAGATCAGGATCTTGAGTTAATGCTCAAAATACTTTAAAATGGTTAGGATGGAAATCGTTTCTGGGTGACTAATGTGTCTGGTGAAAGTAAATAATCTCATGTACACACATCTGACAAGGGGCAGAATTGAAATTTGGCCTGCTCTCTTGTTCCCCAGTTGCCACGTCTACCATCCTCGGTGTTGTATCATAAAATGCTTCCAATGATTTAAAAACCACTGAGGAGTTTCTAATGTTTCCTTTTCATTCCCTTGATCTTTTTATATCACAGCAAATATACTATTAAGTTCTAAATGTACTAACAGAATTAGGATTCAGGTCCTCTTCAATTACGTTTGTATAAGGAGGTGGAGGGGAAAAAAAATCTCAAAACCCCTTTTCAAGAAGATCCATTGACTCTTTGTTGGTCTCATGAGAACTCAGCAATGTACCTTAATAGGGGCTCCTCTGCCTTTTCTGGCATCATTTTGATTTTCAGTAGGCACTATAGAAAATGCTTGATAATACAGGTAGAAAGATACAGGGAGGTTACAGGAGGGTTTCACCTTTCTCTTCTCTGGGTAGCTTCAGTCAGTAGATGCCATAGGCACATATCTTTATGGAAAGATGCAATGAGGTATCACTCCTTGATCTTAATCCACAGAAAAGGGTGAAAAGAGAGCCTTTGTTGTGGAACCAAAAGAAAAGCACACAAAGCAGATTGGAGATGAGAGATGATACCTTGATAAGTACTGCATTCAATAAGACCCATGCCTTAGGTTTTAGGACTGACACTAGGGACCACATAGGAGTAATGTCAAAAGGAACCCAATTAATTATACACAGTATCTCAGAGCTTCAGTTTCCAAATCCTGGTTTGTTTGTTTGTTTGTTTGTTTATTGGAGTATATAAAGCTGTGAGTGGTGGTGTTGAGAAGATTAATCAAAATCATGTGTATGAATGACATGGCTTTAACATGTCATGGACAGACTATTGCTTTCTTGGTTCCTCTGCCTATTAAACGGGAATTCTGCAGAAATGGAGTTGAGTGGTAAAGCCACAAACACTTAGAGAGTTGATTTCTAGACTTGACAGACTGCATCTGTTGACAGATATTGGGAATCCAACTAACTTTCACAATTTTAGATATGATAAAGCTAAGAAAATATGTCCTGAAATGGCATCCTACCATCATGATAAGAATAGGGCACAATCACTAACTATGTGTAAATTGTTTGGAATTTTAGACTTCTTAGTGTAGGCAAGAGGGCTAAAACTTATATGTACTTATTCGTGGCTTCTGTCAGAACACAGTGTCCTGGCTCATTTACTAACTCATTCATTCTTCATGATCTCTGGACACAAAAAAGTCTATTAATTGTGGGTTTTTTAAACAACCATATTAACTGCATGTGGCCTCCATCTTGACAATGTAATAATAATTCAATATATGAATAAGATTAAGGTCACCTTAACTGAAGAGAAATCATATGAAGATATGCAAAAGGGGACCAATTTTAAAGAGTTCAAAAGAAAGACAAAATATAGCTCTAAATACTTTGCTGATGTATATTTCTTTGCATATAAATGAAAGATTATATGTATTTATCTCTGAAAATAGCTTTTGATATGTCTTCAACAGGGCATATAAAGAAATATTTGAGCTTAAATACTTATTGCCCCAAGAGTCTCCAAATCACAATTTTGCATTGACTGCAAAAAAGAACAAGTTTTCTCTGTAGTAGAGTCTGTATATTTGCTGCATCTGTATATTGTGAAACTCATAAAGAAGATAAATGTGAAGGAGACAGAATGTGTAAGAGACTAAGCCAAAGAATTGCAGAACTCATTAGCAGCAGAATATGTAATATGGCTTGGAGTTACATCCAACACACCATGAACATACTTCATATCTGAGTATCAAGAGATAATTCTTTGAACACTTTGACATTCATTTTAATAAGGTCACCAGGGGGTGGTCTGGTGTACTCTCTCTGTTTTATTTTTAAGCTGAGTCATGCTTTTAACCACTTTTAAGTGCTGACTTGAATCATATATCCTAAGTCCCTCACTCTGACTCCTCCCAGTTACCAGTAGAATGACAACAGGCTACAACTCCTTAAATGGATAATGTGGAGGTGCATGTGAGGGCTGAATGTAATTTGTGGCTTCCTTTGACTTCTGAAACAATTTCTTAATTATTTCTAAATACCTTTTAAACTGAAAAAATTAAATGAAAACATTAATTTGATGGACACCTCTGGGGAAAATTAGGCAAATGATGAAGGCAACAGGAAGATCAAAAGCTCTGGCTAACCTAGAAGAAATCAGCATAATAGTGACAGTTCATAGTCAAAGGGGTTCTTGGGCATTTAACTTCTCCCAAGAGTGGGATTGGTGAATCATACCCAGAATCATACCACATGTATGAAGAGCTACAAAAATGAATGTTAATATTTTTAAAGACAAGAGCTTGCCATGTGTTCCAGATTGGCCTTGAATTTGTGAACTTGCCTCAATTTCCCAAGTGCTGGGACTAGAGGCATATGCTACCTACCTGGTAACTTCTGTTTTGAGATTTATTCCACAAAGGAAATGGACAAAAATTGATAGGCAAATATATATTGGAGCACTCTTCTTAAGTGGAAGAAGAAGGCAAGCAATGTTGTAAGAATGATCAGATACATGGCTAATGGGAAATGCAAACATTTCATTGTGGAACTAAATAGTAACAGTACCTAGAGTCTTGAATGTCAGGAATTTTCAGATATTCAGTAATTTCAACAAATGTTTTTGAGTATTTATTAGATGTGGATATAAGTCTAGGCTCTGAGGAGACACAATCATCAACAGAGACAGATTTATCTCTGGCCTTCCAAAGCTTATGCTCTACTCTGGTAGAACAATACACAAACAAGCAAACAGGTAAATATCTAGTACACTAGATGGTGAGAACCAGAGAAAAGTCACCTTTATTCACAGAAAAGAGCCAATCAGGATAAGAAGCCTGGTATCCAGAGGAGGAAACGACATGATTTTTATAGAGGATGATGATTGGGGCAAATATCACTAGGTGATTTCTGATATTTTTATCTCAGGTTTTTTTCTCAGAGTCCTGAGGCAACAAGTCACATAGGTAGATGTCCCAGAAGAATAATCAGGAGGGGCAAGAGCACCCTCAATGGCTCTGAAGTAAAAACCTATTTGGCATAAACCCAAAATAAAGCGCAATTCAGTAGCTGAGCTTGGGCACAGTGGCTGATGAACTCAGAGTGATTCATAACTACCATAGGCTATGTGGGCCTGTGGGTGACTGTAAGGACTTTGGACTGCTTGAGTTCTGCTCCTACTTGAAGTTATTAAGTTGTCAATGGAACCTTCATCTTGAAACTTAATTTTAGACTAACAAACAAGTTGCTTGGGTTCCAGTGTAATTCTCATTGTTTACCTACAAGGATTTGATATTCCTCAAACACAAGAATGAGATGAAGACTAATGAAATGAAACAATGAATATCACCTGAAACCATCCCTGCATTCTAATAAGATCTAGAGTTTAAAGGCAAGGCTGGAAGGTCAGAACATTAATACCTTGACCTAAGTCTGGATTGCCACAAGTCTGTGAATTTCCTTCACAGGAGGCTATAGGGAAAAGGACCATCTAGTCGTATGATGAGAGATTCCTAACTCTGATCCCACTTCACACTGTGGGCATCATTGTGTTCCCTCCAATGGTAGTATAATCTGTACTTTCTGTGACAACCCTCCCTGGATTCTAAGCTTTGGTCTTGAGATGAAAAACCTGGATTGCATGCTCAAGATTCATATTAATTGTTACATCCAGTTTTACTGGTTCCTCGCTTGCCTGTGTGGAACACTATCTCAATGTGGAGTTGCAGATCCCCCTCTCTTATGCTTCATGAGCAAATGTAGGTGATTTTGGCAGAAAGGATCATAAAGAGAAAGACAGTGTGTGTGTGTGTGTGTGTGTGTGTGTGTGTGTGTGTGTGTGTGTTGGCATGAGTTTCTTCTACCTTGTACAAAGATAGCGCACCTAAGTGAGGCTCTTTTGGCTCTAATTGGCTTCTGTGATGTGAAGCATGGAGTCAGAGTTTATTTGTACCAATCAAAGCAGAAGAGAATCCTGAACTCTTTGTTTCATCTTCTTAGGAGACCCCATACACCCATGACTCCATTTTTGGATATGTTGGACAAGATGGGTTTTAAGCTGCCCAGACTCAGAACACAAAGATACTAGTTTCCATTAATCAGCATGAAGTTGTTGGTAAATCCTCAGGGATATATTGCTAGTCCATCATCCCAACAAGCCAGTGTCGACTGAGATACTCTCCTTAAAGACTATCACTGTCTCACAAACTGTCTTAAGTCCTCCAAGTATTAAAGTTTAGATATCACACAAAAGGAACGGGAGGGTGTGGGGTGTGTGTGTGTGTGTGTGCACGCGCGTGTAAATACTTGAACTCATGGGTAGTCTGGCAGCTTACACTCAGCCTACCCCGCAGAGTAATAGCTAATTGCAGCCCACTGAGACACAGCAGTAATTAATTAATCTAACAGTGTCCATTAAAATCCACTCTCTGCTTTTAATGATACTTGTGAAGATTTTTAGAAGTAAATATGTTCTCTAGGGTAGAATACTTTGCATGTTGGAAAATTTTCCAAGAAACATTCGTAAACACGTTTCATATATTTCTTGACAAATTAATTTGAAGTCTTTGACTCTGGCCTATGGAAATGTGCCAGTTGCTTGGGCTGCTAATATAGATTTTGTGGTTGCCCCACCCCCTCAATTCTAGGAAACTTCCCTTCTGTAGGGCCCTACCTGAAGTTTATCTGTGACATCTTTCTTGAGTGGCCTAGTGCTAGCTACTGTATTACAAGCACGTCTTCCTTCCCTTCCTTAAACACAGTATGTTTGCATGTGACTAAGTCTTTTGCTCCTTCCATTACTCTATAGTTCCCCTCTTTTCCTCTTCCCCTCTTCCTTGTGTCTTCTTTTTCCATTCATGGGTGTAAGTTCTTCAAATACTCATCAACATTTCCATTAAAGAGAAACTGAGGTAAGAGTGAACAATGGATTGAAAAAACCTCAAATGATAATAAAAATACTCTGGGTGCAAATCAATTATTTAACTATATAACTATATTCTGTTTTGATGGTGATTCAATTACATTAACTGTGGAATTTACTTAAAGTTTCATTATGTGTGCTCTTGCTTACCCACAATTATTCTAAGGACTTGGGTGGTTTTCAAAGTCTACAGATTAGTTATTTCAAGGATAAGTAACCATCAGGGTTACAATTACCCTGGCAATTTTTCCCATTCGCTGACAGACAGTGAACTATGAAGGAAGATGGGAAACTGTCCTCTTGGCCCCACAGCAAGAACCTTCTAAGGTGAATTACCATTTGCCTCTTAAAGCAGAAAGACATTGTACAAGTGTTTTACAAACACAGAATACCATCTTATTGTATAGAGAAAACAGAGAGACAAAAGTTAACAACATATATAAGTTTTTATTAGAATTCTCTTTTTAAAAAATCCAGAATGACTGTGTAGCTCAAGGGTCAATTCTAGAGCAGTTCAAGCAAAAGAAGAAATACACAGGAAGCAAGAAAGATGAATATAGTTGGATAGTGTGCATTAAACAATTCAGGTGGAAGGTAATTAAAACATATGGAAAGGTGTTTTTCCTCGAAGTCTTTTCTTTCTCAAAGGTCCAGCTTAGATCCAAATTTGTTGTTCTAGATAGACTAACATCTGAAGAAGGGGAGGGTAGAGGAGGGGGAGAGAAAGGGTCAAGAGGAGGAGGGAAGGGAGAAAAACTAGTATTTCATGAGCTTTTAAAAACAGAGTCAAGGCGAAATACTGTATAGATATATTATAGTATAGATATGTTACTGTATTTAGCCCTTATAACAATGATGGTATCACCTCCCCCCACCCCATTTTTAAAGACAAGGATTGAGTCCGCCAGTTTAATTCACATGACCCTTTCAAGCAGCTGACTTGGTGAAGATAGCAAAACCCAACCTCCCCCCTTCAAAGCTTCACTATACCACACCTGTGAAGGGAAAATGACTCTTATGGAATCTTTGGATCTGGGTATGGCACTAGCCCATGCGAGGTATACCTTTATTTTGGAGATTGGGAGTAGAGAAATCTGGACCACATTTCCAAGAGGACAAATCTGGTTTGTCTATTTCTTCTTTGTTTTCAGAAGAAAGACCTCAAAAGTTGTCGAGCAAAAGTCACAGAAGGTTTGAATGCTGCCTACAAGTGAGTGGGCTATTAACGTTCTCCCAGAGCATGATCGTTAGTAGAAAATACGGAGGAAAAAAAAAAGTATGATAGACAGAAATGCGCAAAGTCGAATGTGCATGTTAATCGGTGGTCAGGAAGATGAAAAAACTCGAAACTTCCAGTCCTTAGCTGTCAATGCCTAAGGATAAAGACACTCAAGGAACACCAAAGAGGGAAGCAGAGCTGTCCACTAGCTCACGTCTCCAGCACGTTCCACAGGCTATAGTTTGCTATCCTGATGGCCCCTTCTTAGTTGATGAATTTTCACAATGTATTTCATGGCTTCCATCCCTACATGAGACTTTATTACGATCACATAGGAATAAAAAGCCATAAAGCACTAGAGTGAATTTATCTTGGTCGGATGTAAAACTTATTTTCTTCACACGACTTCAAAACCATTTCCAAGCTAACCAATCATTTCATGCTACATTAAGGAACATTTTAGGCTACATGTAAGGGACACAAAGCACACTTAGATTGTAACATCACAAATTAACAAGATTTTATCCTTCAATGACATTCTTCACTACGAGGACCAGAAACAAGACCAGGAGACACTCGGTAACATTCAACCATGGAATGTCACCAGAAACAAAGGACACTGGGGACAATTCCTGGAGAAAAGCTCATCACTTGGACATTGAACTTGGAAACACATAAGGAAAGACAGCAGACAGACAAATCACTGTACGAACTGAAGCCAGGAGAATAATTTCAAGCCTCCTGCTTCTACTTTCTCCCACGGATGCTTTCTTATACATTCACTGTGTTCAGATATTTCATGTGGTACCAAGTAGAAAGGAAGAACCTGAAGACCTGCATGTGCTGTGTTATAATTAAGCTGTCTATACCCAAATAACCTAAAAAGGAAAGAGAAAAAGAGAAGAAGGGAAGGATGGAGAGAGGGAGGGAGGAAGGAAGGAAGGAAGGAAGGAAGGAAGGAAGGAAGGAAGGAAGGAAGGAAGCAAAGAAGGAAGCAAAGAAGGAAGGAAGGGAATGAGAAGGATCAAACCCACAACATCAAGGGTCCACAAGTGCTCCTTGCCTGTCCGCAGCAGTTCACAGAAGTTGAGGACATTCCTACCTCTTTCTATGGAAACAAGTTTCTAACTAAGCCAGAAACAATCCTGGCTGCTGATGTCTCTGTGATCTAAGTACCACAGGTACAGACGCCACCAAGAACATTTCTCACGCTGCATTCAAGTGGCCCTGTTCCTGGCATTATAAAAACTCTCACTAGTGTGCTGCACCGAAGCCCTGAAAACTTGATGTTGGAGATTTCCTTATTTTTCTAGCCTTTCAAAAAAAAATAAATCTGAGGTGCCTATTTACCAACTCCAGAAGCAGCAGCAGTCTACACTATTATCAACTGCCCTCTGCACTAAAAAAGAAAAAGAAAGAAAGAAATGTGCTATTCAAGTTCAAATATACAAAACCCCAACCACTTGAGGTTTTCCCCTTAAGGGGTAGAATGCTAGGCAAGCTATTTCTACCTAGAAATCACTATAGTGAAGTTTTGGGTTGTATGAATCATAAGGTGACTGGAAATAGTTAAATGAAAGGAAGTGCATACATAAATCCAATTATCATGCACAAACATGCAAATGATTTAAGTGCTGCTTCTGAAACTCTGGTTGATATTCATTAATCTCAGGTTGCACTTTTTGAAGGGGAAAGACATGCTAATTGGGTCCAGATTAATGCACTCCCAAGCCTCTCCAATTTGTTTTCAGGTGAGGGTTAAATGATATGTATTAAAATAAACACAGCTGCTCATCTTCCTCCACCTTTCTGCCTTGGCTTTACTCTACCTCTTCCCCCAGCTGGCTCCCCTCCCCAAAATAACCCACCCCCAGCTGGCTCATCTCCTCTAGCGTGCCTCTTCTCTTTCAGAAGCTATCAAAGAGGCCTGCCTTGTTCTCTTTTGAGAACACATGGAAGAACGACTCTTTTTCTTAGTCAATGCTTGCCCTTTCCTCAGGAGTCCCGTCACTCCATAAAGGGGAATCATCCACGTATTAGACCCCAGCGATGCTTAGCTGTGGCACCAAACACATACACCAATGGGAAAGCAGCCTGGCCTTTTCTCAGATAATGAACTCTTTCTCCTAGGCTGGGCCGGGGCCCTTTGGACCAGGATTGAAGGGTAGTTTGAAAGATTCCCCAGCCACAGGATTGCTGGGAGCCAAAATTGCTTAAGGTTGGCATGGCGATCCTGTGACTTGGTTGTGTGGGAAATCAAAGCCTGAGACCAGACGTGTGGGGTTTTTTCCCCCTGCATTCTTTCTCTGTGATTCACAAAGACACTTGACTTTCCCTGTTCTCACTCCCTGGTGAAATTAGTCTTAAAAGAAAAAGAGAAAAAAAAGTTATCGCTCATTTGTTTACTTAGTGATCTTGATGAAATTTGGCATGCAAAGAAATGGCATGTTTGGGGGGGGGCAGGGGGGTATCCTATGAGTAGTGACGGTCTTGAACTACTAACCTGTTATTTTTCTTGAATGTGATCTTTAGAAAAATGAACCAAAGAAAAGCTACATGGTACTGTGGATGAACTCAGGCAGCTCCCCACCCCCACCCTTTAAAACCAAACATCAAGACGTTCAGCCAGCAACCATAAAGGAGGTGTGGGGGCGAGTGGAGGGCTTGTAACTAATTTGACACTGAAGATGATGTTCAATTTGAATCCTGGTTGCTTTGCCCTGTGACGACTGAGACCTGATTGGCACCCTCCTCCTCAGTACAAACTGAAAATGATTTGATAAACTTTTTTTTTCCAGAAATGAAATGAAAGACTTGGCTTCCATCTTTTGGGATCCTATCATAAGGCTAATTCTCCCAGTGCACATTCACAACAGAGAAGAGACAACAAAAGCACACACATACACAGAGACATACAGCACTGGACAGGTCACACAGTAGAGTGCTGCACATGAAGACAGACAGTGAGCCACAGACACTGGGGCTCAGAGAGCCTTTCCACCTACATTGATTTCTGCATATTTATACATGTAAAATTAGTCATCATAAATAACAGCTAGGACGAGGCTGATATTAAATCTGTCAACATCCTGACAAATGCCCTGAGCGGTGCTTGGATGGAAAATACACTTAAGATTGTACTCGCTCCTAAAAGAGAAAATGATTATACGCTAACCAAACCCTAAGTACAAGCTAAAGATATTCACCTCATGAAGCCATTCCTCAACTAGCCCCTTGGCACTCGCTGGAATTATTCGCAGCACGATCTCTACTTTCTCATTTTCTGCTGTCTCCATGTGGGTAATTTCTTTCTCATGATTAAAAGTGAGCTTGGCAGATCCTTCAAAGCGTGGTTTTGGGTGTGGTGGGGCTCCAAGCGCTTCCTTTGTCTAAGGCAGGATTCTAAGGATGAACCTTCAGATGGGACAGTCTCGACAACATTCATGTACCTGAAAAGATGGTTGTTTTTAAGGCAGGCTTTACAGATATCTTTATAGAAACATATTTGGGGGCTGTAACACGCGACCGACAATGAAATGAGCTGTTTACCTTTGAATGAATAGGCGGGTTTTTCTCTTCCAAACAATCACTCCAGCCTTTCTGAAGCCATCCAGAAGCGCTGCTGTTTCCGTGGACTTATCCAACATCTGAGGTTAGGAGATAACCCTGTAGCATTGGCCTCCTTCCCTGGCCCCTTCATTATTAGCCTCCTGGTGGGTGAGATAGAATACAGAGGCTGTAATAACCCTACTTCACACAACAGGCTCTCTCTCTCTTTTAAATTGAAAATCCCCTTATTACAAAACAAGGGGTGTTCTTTCTCTTCTACCTTTAAGTAGGAATGCCACATTCATCGCTTCTTACAAAAACCGCAGCTGCTTTTTAAGCTACAGATAAATAGAATGTGCTAGGCGGTGATTCGACTCAGACTGAATGCATTATTTTCCAAGACACTTTGGCAAGGGGCTTTTTTTTTTATTATTATAAACTGGAAGGAACAAGGAAAGTCCTTTTTCTCCTAATTATGGATGCGTTTTGTTCCCTACTATTAACCTATAATGTCAGATTGATCTTCTTTTGCTGCAGCCAGTTCAATAAATCAACATTATTTTTTCCTGGAAAATTAGAGGGCTAATGATTAAGTCTTCATGAACTTTAATGACAAAAATAAAATTAGCACGAGAGAAGCAGATGCTGAAACCCAAAACACACAATGGGCTGTCCACTGAGACCAAGGAAACAAACCTTGTTTTGACACCCAAAGTTAAGATCAATAGGACTGACTTGCAAATTATAATTAATCTAGTTTTAATCAAAGTAAGGCTCTCTTTACTTTTCACCTTGCTATTCTGGCTCATGTGGAAAGGAGGAAAATTCATAAATATCGTGGTGCTATTTCTACATAGAATGCCATACCATTTCTGTTTACTGCTTTACTGGTGCAACAGGGGCGCTAGCTGGCAATGCTGACAGTTGTCCTCATTTAGTACTCTCATCTGAGTAGTGAATTAAAGAGGGAAAACAGAAGAAACTCTGACAAAATGATCAACCTGCACTTCTACTGGGCTGTTTCAGCCCCGAAAATAAACACTGAGAGAAATCATGAGTTCCTAACACTCTCCACACCAAAATGAAAACAGAAAGACAGAGAAATTCCATTAATTTCTAGGTTCTGCTTAAATTTGGATCCCAATGTTAATAACATTTCTGACTATAAGATTACAACCTTTCGAGGCCAGCCGGGTCTACAGAGTGAGTTCCAGGACAGGCAGGACTGCGCAGAGAAACCCCTGTCTTGAAAAACCAAAAAAAAAAAAAAATCCAACCGGCCATGGCAACAGTGCTGTATAGGTCTATATGGATATATTGCCTTGCCAAGGGGAAAAAATCCCACAGGGTGCCAGTGGGGTTCCAATTAAGGCAAAACAAATGCTGCAGCAGCCTGACAGCAAGAGGAGCTTACCAGTAGATCACAGTACATGGGCAGGTGTGCCACTCAGAAACCAGACCAAGCCATGCTGTCAGCAGAGTCTGAAGGAGAGCTGGGTGGGGCAGGTGGCTTGAGAATGATTTATTCTTGTTTGCTCATATGAGTCCGAGAAGGTTGACAATGACAATCAATGGGGATCTCGTACAAAGCACAAAGTCTCCCCTGAACCCTGAACTGAGACTGCATGAATATTTAAGAGACCTCAGACCCAAGGGAAGAGAGAAAGAGAGAGCAATGGAGAGAGAGAGGACACTTTGAAATTACATTTGCATTTAAAACTATCCTCTTTCCATATAGATCTGCCTGAAAATTTTTTTTGAAGGGGCGTTTGTCTCCAGTGAAATGCTGACTAAAATTTCTAAGCACACATTTTAGGGTGAATATGGGTGCAGTGAATGTTGGTGACAGCCTTCAAGATCTTACTACCCTGATTAGATCTGAATCAATTCCCCATCCGCTGATATGCCTGGGAACACACAATGTGCTGGGCAGGTGCCCACCCTGACTCACGAGCCTGAGTGATGCCCTGGCAACCCATAGAGCCCAGTTTACCCTGAATAAATAACAGAGCCATGTTCCTGAGCCACATCTCGAAGCATATTAGACATTACCATAAGAGGAAAATTGGATCCCTGAGTGTCGATAACTCCATTGTGCCGATGGCACAGTAACAAGCTTGCCTTGGCAATCCACAGTGTTTGTTTTTGTTACAGAGATGTTGGAGGCAAATAGAAAACAAGTTCTCAGCTGTGTATTTGAAGGAATGTAATAATGCCTAGATATCCTAATAGACAAACATTATTCAAATAGAAACAGGTTGTCCACATTAAAACAAAATGTTACAATTGAGCACACTCTTGCCTTAAACTGTTTCCTATACTTTGCACTTTTTGACCCTGGGTAGATATTAACACAAACCAAGATGAACAAGGAGAACGTGAGCCTATGAAGATAATGAGTTATCACTGTGTTGTTGTTCTGAAGGAATAAGAAAGTATGTAGTGACGACATTATCCGTCAACCACAATTTTGGCCACCATTAGAGGTGGTAGCTCTACTGAAGGTAGCTCTTTAATGGAGCAAACATGATAGCCATATTAAAAAAAAAAGCCAAAGAGATGCTTCTGTAGTCTGTTCACTCTTTGGCAAAAGCAAAAGCAAAAGCAAAACAAAAACAAACCAAGTAAGATGGAGAAAGAAAAGGAGATGTAAGGAGAAGAGAAAGAAATCAGGAGAAACCAAAGTGCCACTCATCAAAACATGATTTTTGTTCTTTTCCCTGCTAAAATAATCTGCTTCATGCCATCCTTCTGCCATCTCAAAACTTAATGAGTTGTCAATTCTCTCAGCCTCACTTCCTTCTCTTGATGTGGAGGACAGCTGTCCCTGTCTTACTGTCTTTGAGACGCCTGATGGTCACCATCTTTTAAGGAGCAGCCAGTATTGTTCTTGCCATTTGTTACTCGAGGTTCTTCTGTCCCTTATGCCTCTCCATCTAAAAGTTCCTTTCACATTTCCCGAGGACATGCAACAAAATAAACAAACACAGTGCCAACCAGCAGTGTGAATCCAGCCGGGTTTCATTCTGGTAGGTTCTAATCACTTTACTATTTCAGTGGTAAGTCTACACAGTGACTTCACTTGATTTATAGGTCTTGAAGGCAAAAGAAAAAAATGATGCTCTAGGAACGAGAAGGAGGCAACACGAAGTACAGGACAGTGACATGCACTATGTGTTCTCAAAGAGGAGGCACAGCCAAATATCCAATGATGATATCCGACTAGAATCCTCTGGTCTGTAAACTTCTTCCCTTCCAATCCCAGTACCGTGCACGACTCCTGCATGGCTGCACACACATATAGAAATCCACCCTTTTTAATGACCACACATGAAAACCTTCACACTTCAATTGGTGATAAGACACTAACCTTATTTCAGATAGTGGGTAAATGTAAATTTTAGAAGTTGTTATTCTATGTTTTTACTTCCTCTCTACTGAAGGGCCAGCTAACCAGGTCCAGGTTGTCAAAGGACATAGAGACTAAGGCTACTAAAAAGCTCCAAAGGAGAAATCCACAGCTTACACTCAAAATATTCTGAAGACAACATTTTATGGTTTTACCAAAAACGTTAGGCACTACTTTAAATGGAAAAGAAAGCTATATTGTGGAAGATGGGCTTTGTTCTAATTATGCATGGTCTAGTTTCTTTAAAAAACAAACCCCACTGCTGTAAATATAAAAAGAGTCCTTCATCCCCTTTCCCGGAGCCTGCTTTCCAAATAGGGTGGTCTGGAATCATTACAGGTTTAGGATGGCAGAGACCTTATGTGGTCAAACTCAAACTATTATCCAAGAAAGAGAAGACTCTAAGATGGACAACCTTGAAAAGGCATCTTCTTCCCCACGAGGTGCTTGCCCATGAACATGCCTCCTACGTCAGAAGGAGGCTCTGGACTCCCCAGACCAGGTGGCAATGGGGCCAAGAATCCACTCTCCACAGCGATCAGTCCAGGAACAAAGGAGAAGACAACTAAGGAGAGTGCACTGTTGGATCAGGAATGTCCTACAGCACCAGCCTCAGATGCAGCATGCCATGCTATGAATGTGGGAGTCAACCACCCAGGAGCTCTTTAACTGCTTGTCAAGACTTCCTGACACCAGGGGCTTTCAAGAGGTCAAAAAATCTGTCCCCAGCTTCTGTTTTCTGTTCTCCTTCAAGGAGCACACTGAAGAATGGGGCCACTCAGCTGCCTTTTAACATGTCACACTTGGATAACTCCCTTCCTTCCCAGGGAGCTTGTCCATCTCATTTCGACTCAAGGAGGAAAAGCAGAAATCGATTCAGAACAAAAGAACCCCCGCCCCCTTTTTGCCTCTTTTGTATTTTATTTTTAAGAGTGCCCACAGCATAGTTAAGTTGAAAAGGGGTTTTGTTTTTTGTTTCTTGGGCTTTTTTTTTGTTTTTGTTTTTGTTTTTTTAAAGACCACTGAGGCAACAAATCGCATAGGTAAAAACCTGTGGTTTAAGATAGAATCAAATTCAAAAAAGTTGATTAAATTCAGCAAGAACTTCTCAAAAGACCACATAATCAAATTCTTCTCAGTCTAGCATTCTGCTTTTGAAGAGGGCCATAAGTGGAAGCGGGCATGGCTGTAGATTCCATACTGTGTGAAAGGCAGGGGTAAAAAAAAAAACTGAGATGGGGTGAAAAAGATGAGATGCATAGATTTCTGACTGGATGCCTGGACCAGGATGCAAGGAATAGATAAGTCCCAGCTCTGGAGGAAGTAAATTTGAAGGCAGACAGTAAAACGGATTGAACCTTATTACCTCGAGTCCCTGAGAAATTCCCGAGACAGTTGGATGCAATTTGAAAAGGTCAGAAAAATATTTCCTGCACAGCACTGCTTCATGGTTTAAGGGTGTACAGTTGTGAGATGCCAACTCTAATCATTTTTATTGACTTTGCTTTCTAGAGACAGACAGACAGTCTGGGAGACAAGACCAGCAGATAAGGGAAAGGCAATCTTACAAATGAAAACCTCTTTGACTTTGTTCTCTGGCTCGTGACTGTGAAAAATTCCAAGGCTTGCCCATTTGAGGAGAAATTGCTCGATTTCCCCTCTGCAGGCTGACAAGAATGGAGGGCAGAGCACGCAAGCCTCCTTATAACTCTAGTGAATCTATTTCGGTTCATTGCTATTTAGTTCACCTCTATCTTATGCTAAGCACAAGGAAACCAACGTGATACTGCGCTATACTCCAGGGAAATGATTAAGATGAAATGCCAGGAGGTACAACTGGGGGTGAGCACTACTGTGCTGCTCCCATAGTTTTTGAGGATGGCTGAGGGGGAGCAAGAACCCCCAGGAGATAGTGAAGTGAAAGCATACAAATATCCATGGACAACCTTCTTCTACTAAAGATTCTATTGTCATTAACGTTCTCCAACAGAGAAAGGGAAAACAAAGATTTCTCTTTAAATGAGATTGGTATGCAATAAGAGCCTTTGTTAACAAATATATTTAAATATATTTGTGGCTCTCGCTCTCTCTCTCTCTCTCTCTCTCTCTCTCTCTCTCTCTCTCTCTCTCTCTCTCTCTCTCTCTCCCCCTCCCTGTCTCTTGCTTCTTTTTGTTGGCATCCAATTAGAAGTTAAAGCTGACTTTTCAATACAGAATGCCCTGATCCTTTCCAGCTCTGCAAAGTTTTAATTAACATCTGACTTCTCTTTCTGTGGGGAAGCAAACACAAGTCTGTTTACTCTTGTTTAGAAGCAGTGCTAAACTTTTTAATGGCCCTGAGACCTGTCTGCATGCTTTCCCAAGATGGTCTGAACCCATGGGGAGTATCTTGGCAGCTTACTAGAGCCTTTCAAGCAGCAAGATGTCTTTTCCTATGGACAGCCTTCAGGCTGATCAATTCTACAGCTGTGTTCTCCACAGATCATCACAACCAACAATGAAGGAGGCCAAACACAAGGAGGCTTTGCATAATGTCAAGTGCCCCTGTACAAAGGGAAGAGGCAAGCTCATTAACTGGACATCTGGATTCTTGGCAGGGAGGGCAGTAAGCTCTTGCTTGTAATTGCCTTTTTCTATACGTGTAGCCTCAATGTTTGGGAGTGATTCACGATAAGCAACAGAATTTGGTGAAGTTTTAAAATTTCCACCTTATACAGTATCTTAGAACTTTAAAAGATAATAAAAGCCCTAGGTCATTCCAGACCTTTGTGATGCAAGCTGCCAGTAAATCACACTTAACATACAAAATTTTCTACATTTTTATTTTTATAGTTTTACGTGCAAAAAAAAGGGTGTTTAATATCTACCATTTTGTACTGTTTGTGTTGTTCAAGAACACTTCCAAGTTTTTTTCCTCAATAATACTTATAGCAAGTATCATCTTTATTAGAATAGCAATGATAATAGATGATAATATTTCAAATAGCACCCATTAGTTAAACACTATGTTGAACATCCAAAGAAATACATTGTCCTATTCAGTTCTCTCCGAGGATTGAAATAAACCAAATGAGGAGATGAGACCAGAATATTTGTCTAGGTTTGAAAATATGTGACTATTGAAACTGGGACTCCAACCAAGACTTGTTTATTTCTCCAACATTCAAATCTTCCAATCCATGTTTCACCGGCAAGGCTGAGCCAGGAAGGCCAGTCCCAAGTCACATTGAATGCTGCACAGCCTGGGGCTGTGCTGAGCCAATGTTCCTGCCCTTCTACACTGAGCCAGGGCCACTGAAAATTCACCTCAACTCAACCAATTGCAGCAGACTCTGTGGAGCTCTAGAGTTGTGAAATAACTCTTGTTTTCAGGTTTGTTTTCTGTCATCATGGAATTTAGTTCACGAAGAGTACAACACACTCACAGCAACCTCTTTAATCAGGTCATGTGGTTCATGGTTCAGAAGCACCGGATAGATGCCAGTAACTATGACACACAACTTTCTGTTCTTACTTGGGTTATCTTTGAATTATGCAC
Organism: Mus caroli; assembly: GCF_978045245.1. Taxonomy (NCBI): domain Eukaryota; kingdom Metazoa; phylum Chordata; class Mammalia; order Rodentia; family Muridae; genus Mus; species Mus caroli. Next base: position 91,571,428 of record NW_028227264.1, read on the forward strand.
TGAAAAAAAGATGGAGGAGAGAGTACTTCTCAGCTGGAGCTACTGGAGGGCTAATGTGTGGGGTCAGTGAGCTTTCCTCTTGAGATACAACTTTGAAAGGGGAAATGTGAGGCTATTTGGTTATTATCACAGGTAAGTAGGTGGAATAAAGAGAAAATAAATGATGGGTCATTAGAGTTTAGCACACAAAATACTGCAGGTCTTTGATTGCAGCAAAGCGTACCATACATTGTTAGATTTCAACAAAAATGTTAAAATTGTATCTTTACCTTACCAGGATTTATTTTCGTTGATTTACTAACTGAATCCCCAGCCATGATTCATCTTGTTTATAGAGATTATGGTTATAAATGTCAAAATCCTGCTTGGTTTTCTGGTACATGGTATCTTTCGTTGGTTTCTTCCCTCAAATCTCCCTTTATCTGGAGATAGCTTCCTTAAGGCATCAGCTCCCTTGACAGAAAGGAACCTTCCCCACCACTGCCACCCAAGCCTATAAAGACATTTTCCTATGACAACGGTATCTTGGAACTCAAGGGCCATTAAAATGAGTCAGTTAATGGGAGATATACCAACACCCAGGCTGTACTTCAGGCAAAATGGTGTCACTCTTAAGGATGAATGGGTGAAAGCGTTTAAAATAGAAGAAATCAGGCACAGCTACTGAGAGGTGCAAAGAGGTGTAAAGACGAGGCTGATCACAGAAGGAGCCTAAATCTGCAGGATGCTCTCTGCCCCCTCCAGTATTTCAGGCTCATTGCCTTTCTTCAGTACAGAGCAGGACTGAGAACAATATAGAGAGTGTATTTAGGAGGTTTTATCCTTTGGGGAAAAAAAGGAGTAGAATTCCCAACCAAGAAGGAATGTAAAACACCATCCCAATCGTCTATGTTCAATGAATTTTGTCAAGGAAATTTATATAAAGCCGATTTATCTTCAACAGAGGAATGCTCTAAATAATATTTTAGAGACAAGTTAGTTAGCCAATTTAATTTTTTTTTTAAATAGCAATTTGCTCGCAAATGACAATTTCATAAAGAAAATCTCCATCATGTAAGCACTGGAAGAAACACCAAGCTAGACCACGGCATGAGCTTTCTGCTTTATCTGATCCTTTCTGTGTGCATAGGCTCAGCTATGGGCACCAACGCTATCACAATGAACTGTGTAGAAACAATGCTATGGAAAGATGACACTCAGTTAAAACACGGTGTTCTAGCAAGAGAAGCAGAAACACATCCCCAGACATGGTGGAGAAATGAAAGCGGCCCTTTCCTCCTTCCTGGACCACATAAACTATGTTAGCAATTTCTCAAAACATATTATTAAATTTTTATTTTAATCATTCTTCCAATACTTCAATGTCAGAATGTTAAATGCTTTGTGTACCTGGCTGTCCTTCTCAAGAGGACTGTGGTAGTATGAAAACCCAAATGTTATCCAAGTCCATTTTCGGTGAATTAGAGGATTCTCTGGAGCATATTATTTCCTGTGTTGGGAAAGAGCGTGGCTTAAATTTTTCTGAATAAATTTTCAAAATCAAATTTGAAAGTTTTCATGAGAGATGATCCTCCCTGGTGGGTGATGTGAAGCATAACCTGAGGGGCAAACATGAAAATAATTAGCATAAAATGTATTAGCATATAGATGCCTTTGAAATAATAAACAGCGGAAAACTCAAATGCTTATCCCCAAAAGAAAGTGATGAGAAAATACGAAATTAGCGTATTCTTCTTGCATGACAACTCTAGCCTGAAAGCCACAATAACTTTCTCATTCTGTGAAGGGCATGATGACCAGGGAGATGGAGAAATAACTCCCAACTCTTAACTCCCCTTCCTTTGCTTTATTTGGCCATTATGACCACATGAATATCCTCCACTCAACCTTTAACTCATACTGCCTAAAGTGTTCTTCTTTAAACAGAAATAAAACCAAACATCTTCCTTTTACTTACTTCACCAGCCACCAAATACTCATATGTAAAGCTTAAATTTTCTTTTCTTAACCTTCTTCTTTTATCTGCCTTCCCATAGCTTTCTAGATGGTCCATCAAATAAATGCTGGAACTGGTGATTTTATTACCAAGAGGACAGGGGAGCCTAGTATAAAAATAGTATGTTTTTATTCACAATGGTCCATAAACTCAAACCAATTAATTTTATATTTGTAATAGATGCTATTTCTGAGATAGTAGAATGGTGTAGGCTGGCATGGTAGTAAGACTATGGAGTCGGTCCCCATTTTAAAGTCTATTGAGCTAGCCTTGGAAATGATGACTCACACCTAAATCACTCTTCCTGTTTACCAGGTAGTGATACATCTACATTTTATCAAGACTGTTAGATAAAGAACTGTTAAGTATAAAGAACATACACATCCTGGGCATTGTAGCTTTGCTCACCTTCAATAACATTAATGAAGACTCGACATTGTGTGATTTACTTTCTAGGATTTAGTAAGTTAAATACCATTCCACTTTAACTTTGCATGTATTTAGATAAATGAGAAGTCCTAAGGACATTAAGGAAAGATACCATAAAAGACAATGGATCTACAGTGACATGACAATATAAAAATGTACTCCTCATCCAAAAAGTAGTCAGGAAAATAAAGATTCTAGAGTGAGAATTCATCCCATAGAAGCAAAAAATGGGCTTCCAATTGGACTTTGTAACTACTAACAGATATGTATGACTATTTCATCAAGTGCAATTCAGAAGGAAGGATTCACTAACCACACTTAAAATTACCTAAATCGTGTGACACGGATGACTCTCTCAAACAAGAATCACGTTGTACGATTGAAGCAATGTATTCCTATCTAGACTGTATGGTGTTATTTTGATTTGTCTATGCAGTTTTGAGACTATATCTCACAGTATAGCCAAGGCTGGTCTGGAGCTCCTGAGGAAGCCCATGCTGTCTTTGAAATCTTCTTTCCGTCGATTCCAAGTTTTAGGACTAAGAAGCCTGTACCACCATGCTAGGATTATCAGCTTAATAATTACCTATTTTTAAAAGGCATCAATAGAGCACTTAGAACCCTAAGAAAGTTGTACCCTAAAATATTTTGATTTCTCAATTTTCCTTCAATTTCTAACTTCTGATGGATGCCAATCACTTTACAAAGGCATGCTTTGGCCTTTTGCCATATTGGGAGGAGAAAGGAAGCATATATTGTCAAGTAACAGATTCTATGGATTTTGTCAAGTTAGGCTTGGTTTGTGGCTCTGTTCTTTCTATGCAGCTCATGCTTCAGTCCTGCCCTTCCTTAACTGATACTTCTTATGTTTACAGCTTCTTATCATCAAAGCCTACCTTTCTTGAACACTTAAGTCTCATCAGCACCTCATGTACTCCTGACACACCATAATGAAACTGGGAGAGAGGACCAAAAAGCCTGCGTTTGCAGATTTTCTTAACAAATACACTGCTTGGTTGGATCTATGATACAGTGCAGCTGAGGAAGTTTTAAATGCTCTGTAGGATCAGACTCATGGCTCTGTTTAGCTCTTCCCTTTCAAACTGATCTCACAGAGCCTGTGTCATGAGGCTGACATCGTATGTAGGGCAATCCTGCCAAACGTTATTCAGTCCTCGTCTTTCTTCTTCACTAGAGCACATAGAGGCCTACGCATTACATTTCAGACTAGTTTGAAAAGGAATCTGGCAGTAAACAGACCATAAGCTGTCTGTTTATGTCATTGGCTTTCAGGATGCCCAGGGATTTTGCAAGTCTATGAAGGGAAAGGACTGTTTCATGGGTTCGCTACATACAAATGGATATAAAAACTATTCTATATGCTTTGCTGGTCACTGGGAAAAGGAAACCATGCTCTAAGCAATCCAGATAGGAATCCAGGCTCTAGAAATTGCTTCCATTAAGAATATTCTGTGTTCTCAATGGGCTTTGTTTTATGCTAATGATGTTCAGGTATAATCCATTTGGCCTAAAGTTGTGTTTCAAACTTTAGAGCCTACGGAAAGAATAAAATATAGACAAATCTTCCCAAGGCAATCTCTACTCATTGTTTTTAAAATGTACTTGGTTGAGTTCATTTCTTAAGTGTAGTAAACCTTGTTTTACTTTATTTTCCCCATTCCCATTTAAAAAGTGCTAGCAGATACTGAGACCCGTAAACCCACCAAATTTCAAGAGAAATTATGAAACACAACTTCACAAAAGAAAATGGATGTATTGACAGGGTCTCACCCCACCCCACCCCACTCCACCCCCCACCAAATCTGGGGAGGAGGGCTTTTATAGTCTTTCTACCTTGCCTCTTATGATATTATACTTTCCTAGAAGGGAAGAAACAAGGACTAGGAGGTAAACCTGTCAGTGGAGCTAAGAGTTGGCCCAGTGGGCAGGGAGCGGTCTTCTTGGAAGGCAAGTTCCTGTTCAGGACCAGGGTTTCAGCCTTCTCCTTCACAAGTGTGGGCTTCCTAGAGCATTTCTAATTCTTTGTGGTTGATTGTGTTAGGGATCCTATGTAAGCATATCTGAATACTAGTAACAAGTTATCTAAAAAATGAAACCATGCAAGCCATTCTATTTATAATGGATCTAAAAACATGTATAAGTTATGTGAATAAATCTAATCAAGGAGATAAAAGACTTACGAAATGAAACCTTCAAAACACTGAAGAAAGACACTCAAGAAAACAATATATCTCCCACCTTCACAGACTCATGTCACTAGAACACACATATGGTCCAAAGCAACATATACATTCTGTTAAAATACCAATCAAAATTATCATGTGGTTTTTCCACAAAAAAAGGGGGAAAAATCTTAAAATATATAATGTAGCACAAAAAAAAAACCCTCTTCATTAAACAGAATAAAACTACTGGCAACATTAGAAGCCCTGATTTCAAGATGTACAAAACAAGTAGTCATCAACGCAGCATGAGGCTAGCATAAAGCCAGACACTGAGGCCACTGAAATATCTTAGAAAGCACTAAAATAAACTAACACTTTTAACAGTCAATTGATCTTCAACAAACATGCCAAAAATACATATTGTGGAAAGATTGCTTCTTTGAAATATGATGCTGGGGCAATTGGGTATCCGTGTGCAGGAAAATGAAACAGAGTTTATTTCATATCATAAAGAAACTTTAAATGGATTAAAGTATAGGACCTTAAACCGCAAAATTACTAGAAGAAAACAGAAAAATCTCCCTGATGTCAGAATAAGTTATGATTTTTATTATTTAATCTATTCCTTGAGAATGTATATATCTATACATTCCCATCATCTATAATATTCCCATCATATTCACTCTCACAATACCCCAGTTTCTCCCAGACCCCCACCCCATTTAGCTCCTGATTTCTTATCCTCTTCTCCCCACTCACATATGACCCACTGAGTCCAGTCAGTGCTGACTATATACATGTGGTATAGGGTATGAGGATTTTATGGCTTAAAAGAAAAGGGGACAAATGGAAATGGCAACAAGCTAAAAAGCAGGTACACCAAAGGAATCCATCAAGAGAGATACAACAAAAAGAATGGGAAGGGGGGGGATTATCTGTAAGCTATTTATCTGATGAGTAGTTAGGACTTGAAGAGTACAGGGAGATCAAACACAGCAATAGCAAAAAACCAAGCAACCCAAATAAAGACAAAAGAGATGAAGGAGACTTCTCAAGAGAAAACACACAGATGACCAACAAACAGGTATATGAAAAAAATCTTCTCCTATCACTAATTACCAGAGAAATACAAATTAAAACCACATCGAGAAATGATATTAACAACCTTAGAATACTTTTATAATGCCCTGGCAAAGATGTGGGGGAACAGGAACCTTTGTAGGCCGTTGGTGGGAGTATGAGTTAGCACAGCCATTTCAGAAGCCAGCAATCCCACACTGAGTGCAAAGAAGAAAACTATAATAAAATGATCATGCTGGTGAGAAATCTGTGTGCTGTGCACATGCTCACTGTAGCATATATCACAACAGCCCAGAGAATAGAATTAATGTAAGTTTCAATCAACAGATGTGTGGATAAAGAAAATGAGGTATAAAAAAACCTGGAAGGCTATCAACCTTTGAGCAGATGAAGCTCTAACATCTGTAACAGCATGGGCAAAACCCCAAAGATCATGTGGGGAGCAAAATAAGCCAGGCACAGGGAGATCTCTCTTATAGATTCAGTCTAAAAGTTGCTGAACCTATAGAGGGCATTGTAGTACCAGGGGTTGGGAAATGGAAGCAGGAGTTAGGGAACTTGGAAATGCATTTAAAGGATGCAAATTTTGTTTTGGGTAAATATACTCAAGACCTATGCTTTGAACAAAGTGACTATAGTTTATGATAGCACACATGCATTTTGAAAATCACTAAGAATAGATTTTAAATGTTCCCAACACACACAGAAACATCTGTGGGATAGTGCATTATTTAGCTCAGTTGGACCATTTCTAAAGTATGCACATTTTAAAACATCATGTTGCACATGATATATATATATATATATATATATATATATATATATATATATATATCCACAATTAAATTAATGCAGATGTGCCAGGTGTACCTCTTTTCCCAGTACTTCAAAAGCTGAGACAGGAGGACTGCAAGCTTGAGTTCAGCATAGGCTAGATAAGAAAACACTGTCTTAAATAGAAAAACAAAGGTTTTTTTTTTTTTACTTTCCATCAGCAAAAATAGTCTAAGCCACAAAATTAGTATTTTTTTTCATATATTATTCAGGAGGAGGAAAATAAAATGTTGACAAAACAGCCTTGTTCATCTACCCCAGATAGAAGTCATCAAGGATGAAGGTGGCATCTAAATTTGGGGTCCATGATGAAGAGGTAGATACTACTGAACAACATGGATCTTCAGCTCTCCTTAAATCAAATTTCATGGACACTCCCTCTTCAGCACCATCAATTACACTCTGGATACAGTGTACATGCTGGCAGTGCTTGGGGAGATGTGGTTACCATGGTGGTAATGATATGATGATGATGATGATGACGACGACTAAATAAAGACCATCAGATTTCATAACCCAGACAATGAAATATATAAAGAAATCGAGCAGAGAGAAACTAAAGTCTGCAAGGAACTCCATTACTTAATGACATGTTTTTGATGATTTAACCTTGACAGAGGAAAAAAAAAAACAAACAAACAAAAACCATGACTCTATCTAGGAGGTCTTCATTAAAAGGATGTTCTGCATTTTCCTTCCAAGGTATATGAAGATCTTCACAAATAAAAATTGTCTAACAACACACCATTAAGATTTGTTACCAAGTACTTAATATTGCTTAGAAATTTGCAAAAGTGATATCAGTTTTGGGGAGCAGGAATTGAGATTCTGCATCAGCAAGATTGTATAAGGATGCAATTGTATATCATATAAAAGGGAACAATGGGACAATAGAATCCAAGCCCCAGATAAAGCTACTTTATTTTGGACTTTATGAAACTGATGAATGGATATAAGAAATTATTTGGGGATCTGTGACATGCTGCTGTGTGGGGGATGGATAAATATTAGAAAAGGGGAAAAGGTTCAAGTTATAGTCAAATTTCTCAACTCTACCAAGATTCCTTGGTCTAATACCATCAGAATAAAATTTCGTTCATGAAAATCATATGATTGTTCTGAAGACATGTTAGCCACAATGTCCTCTATAGTGTCCTATATAACATCCTAGTATCTGAGAGTGAATGTACACCTGTTTTTAGGGAACTTATGATGTTTCTTTTGAATTCACCATATTTTTCCCAGCATTCACCTGGGCCAGAGCCTGCAACACTGTATCCATTCTATGTGAAGAAACTAGCTGATTTTGAAAATAAATTTAACCAACCCAATTGACCGGACACATTCATTTTTAATACAATGTGTGTGTGTGTGTGTTAATCCTTCCATTTAAATCTCATGGTTCTATCATAATTTGTGTCTAATGCATTTGACTCACTATGAGTAAGGTAAGATTAAATTCTCAATATCAAATTTTCCATTCAGTCTGGAAATATGCTTTGGGCCTGTTAATACACTATTCTAATGAGTACAGAACCCCACAATCGTAAGTGATAGCATCAATCATGCTGTTTTCTTTTCTTTTTCCTTTTCTTCTGAAGAGAAGGGAGGCAGGGAGATCAATGAAGAAGGTAACTCCAAACAGGGAGTATGAGAGCCTCTCTCAATAACTGCATCTCAGAGTGAAAAATGCGATCTGCTCTCCTTGCACTGCTGGATCGAACTGAATAGCATATTTAAGATGATGTAGAACTAATGCTCATGGTTGTGATAGGTTTTGCTAATTGAAAGGGTGGATAGGTTCTTGCGGTGACTTATGGTCAAACCCCAGAGGCCACATTTCAATGCTATGTGATGTGGAATATCAAGCTAATGGAGCTCAACATGGCTCTGTCACACAGAAGGAGTGTCTCAGTGTCCCCATTCATAAAATCGCGGAAACTGTGGCCCCTGCTTCGAAGGTTTCTGCTTGCGTTAGAGGTAAAGTTTTGAGAACAGTGCCTAGCATGTAGCAAATGCCATGTAAGTGTTAGACATTCCCCTCCTTGTTGTTCACAATCACAGGTCCATCACTTAAAAGACACAAGAAACTCTGTTACATTTGCCTTCGGCCTGGGTGAGAACGAAATACCATTTAATTATTTCAGTCATTTCCAATTTATTAATTGGCATAGGCCAAATGTTATAGGGTTAAATGACAGCAAAATATTTGTCCTTAAAGTTTACATTGTAGCAGAATGCTATACAATAGTACAATAAATGAACTTATGTCATGGATCGGTGAGTATTATGGAAGACAACCTACAGAAGATTAGAAAAGATTCATAGGGGCCACTCATTGCCCTACACATTTAGCCTCATTTGACAAAATGGCTCAGCCAAGGTCCTGTTTCCCCCTCTAGAAAAATTCCCATGCTGACAGACATTCTAGGTAACTGCTTCACTGAAATCACAACCGTTTGAATGAAACAGAAATAATCCAACATATGAACACATCCAGACAGACATATGTACACTGGCTTTCTGAAATGTAATGTGTATGCAATTTGCTGAATGGCTGCTTGTCACTTCCATCTGGTCTCATTTCCCTAGCACTTGAATGCACCACCAGGATGTAAACTCTAAAAGTTAGAAAACAAAATTTAAATACTCGTACACGTACGAGGATGTGTTTTTCAAAGCAGCAGACCTCAAGCTAACACTGCGGTTATGCCATTAATTCCAAAGTAACAGGGGCTAAGCACAAAGGCCACAGAGCATAAAAGACATTCCACTGCAGACCTCATTAAGTGGGCTTAAGATAAGGTTGACAAGCTAATGACAAAAATCTAATTTAGACTTTCTGGACGTAAGAACACAGAGTGAGTCCAAACAGAGCCTACCTCTACAATGTATCCTCTCAAAGAAGGCTGCAACCCAGGGTCAATTAGCCCCATGGAGTTCATGAATCAAAGGCTGGCATAGATGTGGCCCTATTCATCCATGTTGAATAGAAAAATCATGCCCTATGTGCATTCGGTTTGAGCTCTGGTCTTATTTAAATTGTACAGATGTCATAGGTCCCTAAATTAACAGTGGTTACTAGGGAAATGTTCACCAGGCTGAACATACTGAACAAAAGAATAGCTTACTCTAGACATCACACTGCACAGGAAGTTGCTGTTGTTTGCCATTTCTCTAAAAGCCCCTTCCTAGTTCTCCAGTCTAGCAGTCTCATGGAATATGGGTTGCTTTCAAAGGCACTTATTTAGAGTCTATATTATCATACATAGGTTGTTCTGACTACTTCAGTTCTCTACTGTCCATCCCCAAGTGTGTGTGCTTTGCAGTGGAAAGCTCTTTAGCTATATTCTTAATAGCCATATCAGTCTTACCATAGTCAACCCAAATTCATAGACAAGAGAACTGAAGGTTCATATAATTTACCTTGTCCATAGTTAAGACAGCAGCAAGGATAGGAACCCAGGCCATCTATCTTCTAAGCTTCTATGTGTATTCTGCTACCCACGGTGAGGAGGAACAAATATTTGTCGAATAGATGTAGGAATGAGTGGATATATTTCCTAATACCCTAAGGATTAAAAGAAGATGGATTTACAACTTTAACCACTGTCCATCTGAAGAATCATTATACAACCATAGCTTAGTGATTAGTGGTTTAGAATCCTTAAAGGCACAGTGCCCTCTACTCTCTAGGTTTCTTCCATACCTTTTAAAATACTCACAGATAAAAGGTGTTTGTGCATCCATCTGTATTATCTCCCAAGTCCTGCAAAGAACCCTGGAACCTTTATCCTCCTACTTCTAGTACCAGAGTGCTGGAACAAAGGCATGGCTACTACACCTAGCTATGTGCTACTTACTCTCTTAAGAAATTCTTAGACGTTTCCCCATGTTTAGATCTCTGGACATTTGCACAAGCTTCAGGGAGATCCCAGTTCCCGGTCTCAGCTTCTCCAACTCTGATACACCTCATTTTTACTCAATCCCTAGTTATAATACAGATCATACATATTTATTTACTATAAATTATATACATATACAGTCATGAATGTGTATTGAGGAGGAGAACCCAAGTTCTCTGCCTGTCAAAGCCTGGTAAATATTGTAGATTTCTCTTTATCCTCATTCCTGGCCTCTGAATGCAGACGTAGTGCCAGTTACAGGGAATATCCCACAGACAGACGGCACTTTTGGCTGTTGTCCAGTCTAGGAAAAGATGTCTGGTGAATTGTACTTCTATATGTTTCTCTCTCCCTGAAGTAAGAGATGTGAGGTAAGTTGCTATGCTCCATTTATAAGGGAGAAGGCAATGCTTGTCCCGCTCCATTGCTATGAAATCATAGAGGACAGGAGGTACAGAATGGGTTTTGAGCTACGAAATGTTAACACTTAGAAATTATTAGAAAAGCAGGAATTAGGAAACTATCTGGATTTACAAGCACAGACAAACTTTAAGACAGATGATATATATGTGTGTGTGTGTAAATGTGTATATGTATACATATATGTATATACATGTGTATATATGTATGTATATGTATGTATACATATATGCAAATACATATACAAATATATGTATATATACACATAAGTTTAATCCATAGCCTTTTAAGTAAATTAATGATCTATTTTTGTTGGGCTCCCTCCCTCTTGCCATTCCTCTCTTTCTGTATGTGTGTGTGTGTGAATCTATGTGTCTGTGTGTATCTATATGTATGTGCATGTTTACACATGTGCATACATGTAAGAGGCCAGAGTATAACATTGGGTGTTTTCCTCAGTCACTTCCCACCTTGCTATTTAAGACAAGGTCTCTGAACCTGGAGCTCAGGTTGACTAGACTTGCTGGCTAATGAGCCCCCGGGATCTGCCTGTCTCTGCCTCTTCAGGACTGGGATCATTAACTTGTGCCACTATGCCTGGTTTGCTTGGATGTTAGGAATCCAAGATCAGATCCTCATGCTTTCATTACAAGGCTTTTCTGATTGGAACATTTCTCCAACCTCATATCTGTTGGTTTCTAGTACAAAGTTACTGCATTTTACATAGTGACTACAGTTAACACTTTCTTCATGATTCTAGGTGTTGGGTTAAAGTATACATCATACAAACGTAGCAAAGAGTTATTATTATCTCTTTTTTACAGATGGGTAAAGTAGGGTCCACAGGAGTTTAAATAAAAATACCCAAGCTTATACAGCTAGCAAACCTTAAATGAAGTTACCTGTTCACAGAGCTTTTTGTTCACCAGTCCAAACCCACTTTATTTAAACTGTGCAGTAACCCAAGGTAGCAAATGCCACACTTAGCTGAGAACCAGTTTACACTAGTCACATCTGTTAAGAAACGTGAGTGTTCCTTCGGCCAGAATATACACTAATGATGACTTCCAGCTTCCTCAAAGAACCAGGGGCTTTAGCAGTTTTTCAATGTCCTCAGAAGGTTTGACTGCCTCGGTTAGGGATACAGATCTTGTAATATGGTGACTCGGGGTTACAAATAGGATTAGTGGTCATGGTTCTTAATCTAGCAGCCACTAGTCACTCCAAGGGCACTCAGAGCACCTACTGGGTGCATCTTGCCACTTGAGACTAAAGCTGTGTGCGGGGTGTGAGATGGGCTACTGAGGTAGCTGGTTTCCCTCAGGGAGCCCTCAATCTACCCTTTGGGAAGGAAATCAGAGTAAGTGAAGCAGTGAGAGTCAAATTAATCTCAGAATGCATTAGCAATACTTAGAAGTATTAAAAGGAAATCAAAATTTCTTCAAAGGATTAAGTCCTACACCCTTTAACTCAGTCAGACCTGCCTCCCCCACAAGCCAATTAGAGTTCAAAGAAAAGAGTCCTACACCTCATTTGGAGATCAGTTGAACCTTGGGCACATGTGATAAATCCTTAATAAGTCAGAAAGATAGATGTATTTATTCTTAAAATTAACTAATTTTCACACCCAAGGTTAAGTGATTTGCCCCAAGACAATTTACTGGAATGTCTGATAAGACGCCACAGTCCCATTTCTCATTTGACATCCCCTGACCCCTCTCCTTGTTAAAGTGTCCCTGCAGAAACACTCACATGTACAGACAGAGTCAAACACAAAAGATGCTCATACCTGCACATGGAAACAGAAAAAAAAAGCAAACAAAAGGCAGTTTTTACTGAAATATCAGAGAATCCCATGGGCAGCGAGGAGAGGCTTAGATATTGCTCCATAGAGATCAGGGCACTGTAAATTTGGGAGTGTTGCCTCTCATGGCTGCATCTTGTCTTAGGTTTCCATCAGTTTCTTTAGCAGAAAAAGAAATTCCTCCCAGATAACTGAACTCTCGGGCCAGACCCTACATCAAAAGTCTTTGCTTATATTGTGTGTTTTTTGAGGACACACACACACACACACACACACACACATATTTTGAATCTATAGTGCTAAACTCTCTCATATAATTCATACAACACTACAACATTCAGCAAGTTGCTTTCAGGCACTGGGAAATAGAACTTTTCCAAGATTTTTGTTCTTACTTTGGGGGTGGAGGGAGGTTGTTTTGTTTTGTTTTGCTTAGAACCTCAAATACAGTAATCTATTGTTTTCACCTCTGGAAACAATGATAGATGGGTAACAATCAAAAGCAAAGGAAAAAATATACTAATACAGGTCATCATATGACACGTGAATTTCATTCGAAAAAGTACTGAGATTATCTGCAATAATTAGATAGATAGTAAATAGCCAAGGAGGATTACATGCAAGCATTGGTATTGATATAGAAAATGGAACATTTAATACATAATGTCTTTCCCACACCACCCCAGATGCTCTTTACTTAAGCCTATAAAGCATTTTAAGTTTCCCTGGGGTAGTGAGCACTACCTTTACATTTTCATAGCAAAACTGTAGCTAGATTCATTGTTTCATGTTTCTTATTCTTTCTATGAAACTCCATTGTAATTTTGCTATGTCTCAGTCTATCCTAGGGAACCCAAATTACACAAAACTTTGGGGATAGAAATTTGCATAATTGGAATAATTAAATTTTTGGTAATTATAATTCTCACTTAAACCTAAATTAAATAGGCCAAACTATAATTATGTTCAAATTTGCATCGTGAAAATTATCCCCATTTTGCTCACGGCATCTTAAAATATCTAATGGGAGATCTTAAGCTCTTCCGGTAGAGTCAAGAGGCCTTATCTCCCCAGCCTTTGGGAAGAAGAGACATTACACATTAGACACAGTCCTGTAGCCTCTTGGGAGAGGAAAGATGGTCCATTATTTCTTCACTGTGACATGTAAGGTTGGTTCAATAATCTTTAGGTACCTGCTAGGGACACTGCCACTAATGAGAGCAGAGAACCAGAGGAGACAGTAAAATATGAATGTTTTCTTTGGCGAGAAACCTTAAGCAAAGCAGGTCATGTTTTAGGACAAGGGTAAACAGGGTAATGAGGGAAAAAAAAGCACACACAAGAAGGCTGTAGCATTTTGAACCAGACACTGGAAAAGAACCATTGTCTCTTAGTCTTTTTTAAATGAATAAAGACAGGGACCATGTACAAACAAGGAACACTTGCCTTTAGCCCAGGGGACACTGAAGAATTTTTAAGAATATTAGGACTGAATCCTTCTTATTTATTTGGGATGGCAAGATAAAACACAAAAATAAAATGGTGTAAGCTGCCTATTTCACTTGCCTTTCTGGTATAAGTCTAAATGAAACAAATGGTGTAATTAAACTTGCTAGATGGTTTATTTACCCCCATCTTTGGATGGATATAATCTGTAACTATATTGGTCAAGAAATAGATAAGGCTCCGTGTACAGGGTTGGCACACTGTCAAAGCATCCAATGAAACTCCCACAAAAACATATGAATATATCTCCAGTTGAGTAAAATATTCACATTAATAAAAGGATAAGGCAGAAGAAGCCTGGCTGACATCCCATCTGCTCTTATGAATTAAATTTAGCAATCATATGTAATATAGACATTTCTGTCTGAATATCATAAAGCCCTGACATAGCTGGGGCTTTCATTAGAAAGCTCCACAATGTGACTTGAATAACAATCTGTCTTAGCTAATTAGTATTTTCACGTTACGATATTCACTTCCAGACATATTGCTGTTTGCACATGGTAATTTAGGTAAACAGATCCCGTCCACAGCTGCATCAATTAACACTGCTAATCAAAACTGAATTCAGGTAATTAGGCACATTTATGCAAAAAATGTGTAATTTTGGGGGAAAAAGCTAGATTCTTCAGTAATATGTCAATAAGTTAAAAATTTCTCATTTTGTGTATGACGATGAAGGATGAAGGGGAGAGAAATCGTCGCTAATATATACATTATGTAGACAGAGTAAAATTTCAAAATTAAATCTCACTCTTTAATTGGCCTGTATTTTCAGAAATTGGATCATATTTTTCATAAATGTTTTCCTCAATGTTTCCATATCGCGAGGCTGATTCATACCTGCCTAAGAGTGTAATCACCACCAAGCAAGATGTAAATGGTTAGTGAATCCTCAAGGATTCATACAACGTGGGGGGCGGGAGACTCAGCACAGACTTAGTAATCAATCTCCCATCTCCAGGCAGGACTCTGGGTGACTCATTTCCCCATACACTGAGATCCTGTCTGCCAGGACTCCTTTTCTTTTACAGCTTGAGTCATGATAATATCCTTCGCCCCTATTTCCATGTCGATATTATTTAGCATTTCTACACAATGCCCTTTAGTGGGCTTTTACATTTGTTCTCAAAATGGATACGATGAACTGGCTGATTTTTGTTTTGTCTCTTTAAAGACATAAACCAAAATGATAATTCAGAAGCACCATTCTGTTCAGAGAAACTGGTTGGGTTTTTTTTTTGTTTTTTGTTTTTTTTACTAAGTATTTAGCTGCTAAGGTGGGAGTTACTTTTAAAAGTATCTGATATACCAACAAAGGGCTCAGCCATCTACCTCTTCAACCATTCTCTCAATGTCTTTTCTTCCTGAAACTGTGGTGTGCTTCTTGCACGCCTGCCCTTTCTAATGAAACAGGGCTTTGGTCTCTTTAGCTTTATTTGAATGGTAAGTGCTGCATTCAATCCAATTTAACTAACTAGTTAACATTCCTTAGTTCTGTCTGACTCTTAGGCACTCCCTAAAACCTGAGAGGGTATACAATACAAAGGTAGACTTTAGAGTGTTCACACTCCCTTGGGCCAACTTCAGACAGCTTATAAACCAAGAGAATCAACTCTCAAAGGTAGAAATGTCACTAAGGATAGCTGTATTTGTGCACTCCCAAGTCCAAAATGTCCTGGGCTAATCTTCTGGAGATTTGTTTTTTGTCTAACTCAGGATAATCCTGTTTCTTTTCCCCTGAAAATAAATCAGGAAATGATAACAAAAGTTCTCTTGCTAAGGCGCATGCTGTCCTTTCTCCACATTATAGCATTCTAGAACAACTTTTATTCTTCATTTTTAGTGTTTATCAAAATGATGTTCTTACCACGTAGCCTTTAGATAAACTGATCATAAACAACTGTACAATTTCCTATAACACAGAAACCTGACAGACACTGTCTTTGGGACACAATTTCTGTAATTGGAGCTATCAAATAGAAAGGCACATTTATCATCAGACTGTAAGAGTGCAGTCATCAAGTGGTGTACAGTATGTTTGGCAAAGACACTTGTTAGGTAAACAAAGTTACTTATGAGCTTTACATGAAAAAGAAGTATAAACATCTTAAAGATATCTTTTCATTTCTCTCTGTGTGTATATGTTGTATAGGCTTAAGTTGTGTGTGTGTGTGTGGGGGATGTCAGTATGGCTGTGTAAGCTATATGTTCGCAGGTCAGAGAATTGCTTCAGAAGTCAAATGAATTCATTCTCTTTGCTTGGAACAGCATCTCAGGTCCACTTTTACAGACCCCAGTCTACCCCAGACACATTTTTTTCTCTCCCTCCTTCCTTCAGGTGGGGGTTCTCTGGTATTCAGAAATATCTGTGCTACTATGTCAGTCATTTCCACAGTTTAAAGAGATTGGAACTTAGGCTGTCAGGCTTGTGGAACAATCTCTGTACCACCAGAGCCATCTTTCAAGCATTCGAAGAAAACCTAAATGGTGTGCTAATTT
The DNA here is from genome assembly GCF_978045245.1 of Mus caroli. Taxonomy (NCBI): domain Eukaryota; kingdom Metazoa; phylum Chordata; class Mammalia; order Rodentia; family Muridae; genus Mus; species Mus caroli. The sequence goes on from NW_028227264.1 coordinate 91,588,090, forward strand.
TAGGACAAATTGCATAGACTATGTCAAATAGGTCATAGCCACCTGACTATACTAGATGAACAAGCATGTGAATTAAGGACTAATTAACGAATGAATAGTTCTCTTAAATCTGAAAAGTTAATGTTGGGGTGTTCATCATTTCTTATTTTCTTCTTTTAGATTATATCAAACAGATTATAAGAAATAGTTTGTTTAATTACGATTAGCCAATACTTTTACTCTAATGTCTGTGGAACAGAGTCACATCTTTAAAAGCTGTAGGTGACTATTTTTTTAATATAAAAAAATTACTGAAAACCTTCACATATGCAACTTTGGTTCTCCTTTTGTTCAGTGAAATAAAACTACTCACAGGAGGCAGACTTTTGACTTCTGTGAATTTAAGTCGCTGACATTGACACAATACACAGCAAGGGACAATAAGCAAGGAATTAAATGCCATCAATGGCTGCTTTTCCTCAGTCTGAGTTTTTAAGCAGAAGGAATCCAACTCAAATATGCAGTCCATAGAAAGATCACATGGATTAATCTTGTCTTATTAATAGCAAACCGTGTTATTTCACAACTACAAGGGAAAATGTCAGGGAATAGTTAGATTCGAAAGAGAACTGACTGCTAGAAAACACACACACACACACTCACACACACACACACGTCTTCAAATCACAGTGAAGTAAACCAGATGATTAGACTTAACAGCATAGAACCTTATTTTTCCTTTCATTTCCTTTTCTACCAATTCATTTTTCTACACCAAGAAGGGCGCATTTCACCACCAACCCCCAGCTCTGATTCTCTTCCATGAGAAAAGTCTCTTGATTATTAGTGACAGTACAATGTATGGACATGTCAGAGCATTAATACCTTCGCAAGTTATGCTCACAGAATATCGTGATACTTGCAACAATGTCTTCCAAAAAACTACATTCGTTCATTCTCGTAAGAACTCAAAGGGGATTATCCACATTAGACAAAATTCGTAATTATGTCTGAAGAGTGAAGAGTATATATTTGGGGGATTTTATATATCAGAGAGCTATTTGTAAGCATTACTTTAATAAGCAAACACGTATTAACATAGAAAGAATGAATTTTGTAAAGTTTGACAATTTGGTGTGCCAACACTAAAGCTGATATTCTCCATCTTATCAGAACAACACATTTGTTTATAATTTATGGTGAATCTTTGTCCTATGAATAAGCATAGGAAATTATCCTTACAGCAAACAGACTCTAGTTAAACATATTGTTAATCTATGCTTTGAGGTATTATAAGTCTCTGGAGGAGGCCAGAGTCATTCCGCCAGTTGATTAGTCTCAGTTTCTCTGTCACAAGTATTTCTTCTGTGACTTTCTTCACAGGCCTACTGTAGAAGCCTATCTTTGAGAAGCCCGTGAAGAGCACACATGAAAAGCTTGTGAAAAAAAATGATAGCACCTCAGGCTTCTTAATTTTATACCATAATTCTTTCGACTTTTCTATCTTTACACACTCAGAGTGGATTCTTTGATGAAAAGAGAGAGAAATGAATTGCATACCATATGAAGGGTACCTTTATTACCATTTTAATAGTCCACATAAAAAGAGGACACATTCACTGTGTGGCAGGAACCAATGCTAAAAAGACACACTGACTTAGAAATAAGAAAATGAATATGGTCTGGAGAAGTAAAGTAGTTTTTGAAGCAGCGTGAATATACAAACTTTTCACAAAAGCTTCCTGAAAATTTACCAAAGGGGAATAAACCAAAATCTCGTTACATGAAATTCCAGAGAGAAGTAGTTTACGTTTCCTGTAGTGTTTTTGAGCTCGGGAAAAACACTGACTATAGCCATAGATTCTAGGAGATCTTGGGAATGAGATTCCAGATATAAGCAAGAACTCAACTTTTCAGGACTGCTTCTCAAGAAGCTGTGGTAGAAGACTTCTGCTTTGAGGATCCCTAGTATAAACTTAACCCAGGTATGGAGTGCAGACTTCGTTGCTGCTTTGAGATTAGGGCAAAGATCTTGCTGTCATTCAGAACGTTGCTTCTCTATGGAGAACATTTATTTTCAGTTGAATGGAGCCAGGCTTCCTGCTCCATTCCTTTGGTGTGGTAAAGGCTTTTTAGGTTTTATAGCAAAGAGATAGTACTTGGGACTTTGGTTCCCCATTATGTATTCATTTATTTCTAGATTTTTCTGCTTAAGCAATGCTCCTGCCAGAGCTCTGGCCATTCCCAGGCTGCATATCACTGAGATATGCAAACAAGAAAATTAAAACACAAGGGTTTTATTGTTATTATTTTAACAGCTCAGAGTCTGCTTGATGTTTGCATTTAAATTAGACAGACTAATTCAGATGGAGTTTTTAATTTCAGAAAGGTTAATCACCCTAACAAAGGTCAGTCAAACTTTAATCTTCAGTAAAATTGCGATGGGTCCAATCACCTGCAGGACATTTATTATATTCCCATTTCCATGTGAAAGAACACATTTTATTCCTACGTGTCACTAATTGTCTCTTTACCTTACCAAATTAAACTGAAAATATTAAATTCTTTTGGAACTCTGAAAAAAGTACATTTCTACATATCTTAAGGGATAGTCTTATTTTTAGTTTTTTATAAAGAAACAAATAAATAAACAAACAAAAAATAGCAAAACCATGCTATTAGCTGTGAGTGATTTTTTTCTAGCCCTTGCTAACTCTTAGACACCTTTGCTACTCCACTCAAGTACATGAAATAATGTTTTGGCTAAAACAGCAGTGTGTGGTTACTGGAACTTGACTTTGCTAACCATCTGCTTGGTTCTGTTGATGAAGCTTATTGGGAACCAAAACTATTTATTTGGAGGAAGTGCATGTCAATCATATTTGAAGAGGACTAGAATAATTAAATTCACTAACTCAGTATCTAATTGTGTATTGAGACATACAGTGAGTGTCCTCTCTGCTCTACAGCAGATTTAGAGAAAGAGGACCCCAAGTTAAAGCATCAAAGAATCTCTATCATGATACATCATCCTATAAAACTGATGCTCAGGATATAACCAAACAATCCAAATCTTCACTTTCCATTTTTCTGATCAACTTCATTAAACTTTAGTGAAGACTTGAGAGAAGTTAAGTCAATTTATATCACGATTTTGATAAACTGTGTTTTAGATTATTTGCCTGCCTAAATGTTCCAAAGCCGAGAATTCCACGCGGTGATCCATTTCTTATTTTGATAATGTGAAATCTGATTAGCAACATTTCAAATCAATACATGGAGATCATAATGCCATCTAAGGTTAGAAATCAAATCATGAGAAAGTAGAAATGCGCATGCTTCATACACACGCACTCCACATCCATTTTTAGAAAGTGTTGTTGGGCTTAAAAATGGCTATTACGGCAAAAGACAAGAGTAATAGGCAAAAGTCAAATTATTGCTTTTTGTCATGATTAAATGGCCTGGATTGAGGGAACATAAAAGAGCCTTAATGTATGCCCCCAATTCTATTGCATATCCATCACCAGGATAATTATGGCGGTGGTGTGACACAGCATAAATAAGTCAACCTTGCCTTCTGCATAGTCTTGAGCCCCTTCCCTCCTCCTTTGTACTCAGATAAAGTGCACGGGCATATTCACAAAGGCACATGGCTCTCCTCATCAATATTCACACTCATTAATTAACAATATGTGAAGGCTATAATTCGGGAAACACCCCAGAGCTTGCATATTCAATCAAACCAAGCAAATCACAAGGAAAGGAATATACAGTTTGGACGATCATGGACCAGACTGGTGACAGACAGCAGCACACTGTTTCCCGAAATGATGTGAAAAGAGGAGAGGGTACTTAGTTTAAGGGTTCTACAAAGTCCACTCCTCTCCGATTTGATCCCTTCTTCAAACTAAGATAGGCTCTACATATTCTATAGCAGTGTTTACCCTTTTCTCTCTCTTCTGAATAAGTGACACATCAAAGAAGGAAAAACAACAGCTTTTATATGGTTAGGCAAGCATACATAAATATCCACAACATAAGTATTCAATTGATATTTGCTGCCGAAGAGTTATTCTGAAAATGATTTTTAAAAATTAGCTAGATTTTTAAAAAGGCAAAATATTGTTCTCGAATATCCACCCTCGGTATCAAGAGCTACTTAATTATTTCTTCAAATCTCCAGATTTCTGAAAAATAAAACCTTAACGTTTTTCATTTTCAGAGATTATCATCTAAATGATCAAAAAATACGGATCTTTTAATAAAGCATTTCAGTCACAAAACAGGAAGGAAGCCACCAGACTACTGAATAAAAATCGTAATAAGACAACTCTGGATGTAGAAGTATAAAGAAAACATACCTTTGGCTGAGCAAGTTTACAGTTTCTCATCTCAGCTCTACAGCCTTGTCGTTCCACCTGAAGCAGAAGTAGACTCTGATCCCCTCAGGATCGCGGTGACAATGCCATCGTACCACTGGTAAATTTTTCGATTAAACTTTGCAGATGTGGTAGCAACTTTGCTAATTATGATATTAGCCAGCTGGCAGGGACAATCAGTCACCCGCTGTAAGGAAGCCAGACAAAGAGACATCTAATCATCGCAACCAAGGCAGATAAATTTTGTTCCCTTCTCACAGAATCTATCCCTGCTGACCCTTTCCTCAGCCATCGACTGTCAAATTTAGATTCCGCAAGCTGCGGAGCTTCCCTTTATCCCTGCCTCAGATCTGAGACTCCTGGTTATCAGGGAGACACGCGTCACTAGCTGTCTCAGTGCAGGAAAGCAATCAGGTGAATACGACTTATTATCTTGCATTGCTTTCTGAGGGCTGACAAGATTGATTTGAGGCCAGGAACACGGTCACATCTCAGACATGCCATTCTGAGGGTTTAGAGTTCAGACAACAATCCAGGTGCAAAGTTACAATAGAGGAACAAGCCTCAGATTCAACAGCTAAGGCACCAGCAGGAAACACATTTATATAGATTCAGAAGTACCCGTCAGAGTTTCCCCCTTTTCCGATGCCCTTCTGTTTTCCTTTCCTGCCTCACTCTGCCTTAGGAATGTGTCTGAGAGCAGTGCCACCTGGGGAATCTGGTTTTGTAATGGGGTAGCCTGAAACCAACCCTGTGGAAGCAATGTTCTGACATGAAGTCTTATATACTCATTCTCTTAGCATGGGAGAACATCACCACAACAGGGTTCAAAGTCTCCACACTGGGATTATTTATCCTAAAGCCTGAGAGAATAGGCAGGTATAGTTTAATATGACTTAAAGCTACTCACTGGGAATAGGAAGAGATATGTATGTGGCGTGGCATTGGGGAGAATGCCCACAACCCCACAAGAATTAGATAGGAAGATCTCAGAAATGTTTGCAATTTATTTATATATTCATGTCAGTGTGATCTAGGTTTCTTCTTGAGAGTAATATAATTTTTAACCTTGATCTTTTGAGGCTGTCTTTCTTTCTTTCTTTCTTTCTTTCTTTCTTTCTTTCTTTCTTTCTTTCTTTCTTTCTTTTTTTTTCTTTTTTTTTTAAAGAATCATAAGATGCAAAAGAGCAAAGATGCTGGAAATGTCCGAGGACGGAAGTTTGTTGTCGTGGCTCCGTTTCAAGGAGAAAAGCTTTGATAATCACTTCCAATATGCTTTGTGTGGAACTGTGCTATTCCTATTGGGTTAGCTGTGACAGCTCAGGCAGCTACTTGAAGTCCTAGCACACAGTAGTTATGTATGTTGATGAAGAGTGGCTACTTAGCCTAGGCACGTCATCTGAATAATGCAGAGATTCATTCTTTAGGACCTTTTATTGATGAACATATATTAATTACTCATGTATCTAAAGGTATTTTGTTTGTTTGTTTGTTTGTTTTTCGAGACAGGGTTTCTCTGTGTAGCCCTGGCTGTCCTGGAACTCATTCTATAGACCTGGCTGGCCTCGAACTCAGAAATCTACCTGCCTCTGCATCCCAAGTGCTGGGATTAAGGGCATGTGCCACCACTGCCGGGCCCTAAAGGTATATTTTTAAATGATGAAAGCACAATTCCAAAAACGAGAGTTAAAATGGGCATTTTAAAAAAGCAAGCCAAGTGTTTCAATAATTCTCCCCTGAAATGATTTTAACTGAGGACACTATAATTTATCTAAGAGACCTTGACTCAGACTGAGGATAGGATTTTTCTCTTAGAGAATTCAAAGAGAATAAAAAATGTACTGTAGAACCTATAGGAAACAGACTAGATTTCTCCAAAGAAAGAAACTCATAAATAAAATTTGGTATTTGCTCATAGGTAGTCATGGCCTGATCATGAGGAAGACTAAAAAAATTGACTTTGGGGGAATGAAAACTTCTGATGATGATGATGTGTAAACCAAGATGTCTAGAAGGAGCGATGCTCTTGTAATAGGGACCACAATTTCTCTCACCATTCATGGCATGTGAGGGGAGGGGTTTCCAACAGCCACATTGGTCAAGTCAGTGTTCACGTATATCCCATGCAGCTCTTCTCTGTATTCTCAATTACACTTAAGATAATACACTGGAAGTGCCACGTTAAATTCCTGCACGTCTCTAATTCTGTTATCACTACTTTTCCCCTGAATAGTTCACCCTGAGGGTAGTTGAATCCACAGGCTCAAAACTGGAAGATGGGCAACAGGAAGCACACTACAGGACATGAAAAAGGATTTTCTCTTTCACCATTGTGACTGTTTATCTTCAACACAAAATAAAAGACCGCATGGATATCAGGTTGGCTACATGGTAGGACTTCAGTGTTAGCATATTATGCATATAAAATGCTTTGCAGGTACCCTAATCTTTATTATTTAGCTTATTACTCATAATTATCATATAAATAATTCTTACATGTTTTGGGACTTTCTAACAATCATTACCCAATCCCCATGAAGTGAGAGGAGGTATTTTGAAACAAGGGACATGTGGTATTTTCAACTCAAAACACCATGTGTAGATATGACCAAGATTGTAGAAATCGCAAAATGTAAAAGAAAAAAAAATTCACCAATTTTTTAATATTCCCCCAAATAGACAAAATTTCAGTCACAAATTAAAACTTGATCTCAACAACATGTTATCAGACACACAGGTCTGGTTTAAAGGGCTACAAAGCTGTCTGTATCCACATAGCTAGAAATTTCCAGAAGCATGTCTATTACACCATTGGCAATACACAGAGAACGGACAGCACTTGGAGAAGCCGCATGTTCCTCTTTGCTTGGCAATGACACTGCCTAATCTGACATTTGCTCATATGTGCTCTCCATGGCCACAAAGCCTGACTTAGAGCAGAGCCATCTAGTGCCTCTCCTCACGATGGACTGTTGTTGGATAAACATAACACATGTATGTGGGATGTTTTTAGAGGTGGAAGCAGTCAATGAGGACGAGTCACTCTCCTAGGATGAGATCCCCTTGGGGTCTACACAAGCCACTAAGCCTGACTCTGCAGCAGATGCTCTTGCTTGTGTGCCCTGCATCCTCTCCCACTGGCTCTTGGACCAGTTCCTTCTACCTAGGTCTCAGATGGCTTGAGTAATTAATTACATCACACACATTGATATATATATATATATATATATATATATATATATATATATACACACACACATAATACATACACACATATATATTAGATCCATATATCTATACATATAAAACATAAGTATACTGAATATACATATATAACATATATGTATTATGCATATTTAAATTCAGCCTTTCATAACGTTAAGCATATAAATAAATTCCCTCCTCTGCCTGTCTTCATCCTGGGTGGGCGGTGTCTGAGGTCCTATCTCCTTTCTATTCTTCGGCCTTAACTTATTACATCTGAGATTTTGGGAAAGTTATGAAGCCTCATTAAGGCTGGTAGACAACAATAACATATTGTAATACATGACAAAGGCTGCACATAATGCATGCCAACTGCTTAGCATACAGTAGGTATCCAATAAATGCCGCATCCCAGGCACAGCAGCAACAGAATCACTGGGAATCAACAGTGTTTGAAAAAGCAGCAAAAGACTTCATGGTGAAGTTTCATGACTGGAATCAAAGCCTGCCTTTCTCCATTGATGAATCACAACAATAATAGAAGTGATAATATCTACCTCAATAAGGAATAAGAATTAAAGGAGTAATTACAAGTACTGCATAGTAAATGATGTTGCCAATTATTATTGCTCTGCCTTCTAGGCTAATTGGTTAGTAATTTGCTGTTGTTTAACTCATTTCAGTCAAAACAAATAAGGACTTTGAATGTGAAAACCTAGGAATACACATATAGATACAGCCAAATATATGGCATATATATGCATATATGTATGTGTGTGTGTGCATGTGTCTGTGTATAATACATATTATATATCTACATATGGTCACATATGATTGACAGTGCATGGTGGAAAACCCAGATGTTGCACTATTCATAGGAGAAAAGGTAAATCAGAATAATGCCATGAGGTTACTAAAATAAAGGAAGACATTCTGAGATGAAGTTGTTTCTACGATGCATTTTAGAACAAAGAACAGTACAAAGCCATATATCATATATAATTCTATTGAATGATAAGTATATTGTATTTAATTAATACATTGAGAGACTATCTGTAAAAATTATGCCAGGAATTGCTCATGATAGATTCCTGAATAGAGAAAGGTCTTGGAATAAAAGGAATTCCTTTTCATACTACATACTTTCCTGCTGGACAATTTTTAATATAGACAGATATAGGTATAATTTTATATATGTGTGTGTGTGTGTACACATACATATACATAGATCTATATATACATAAATGTACATACTTTGCAATATCATAGTTGTATACACACATTTATGTAGTTTTTAAAATATTAACTTATGTAAAAACACTTTGTAAAGAAAGGTCATCATTCTTGCTTGCATGAGTCATTGATTTCTGTACAAATCTATCCAAATAGTTCTAGAAATTTCCATTTTGCCAGAGCTCTGAATGGTTGTCACAGTTTTGTGTGGCTGGGTAATAAGCAGGGAGGGCATACAGACTTTTATGTCCACTTGTGCCCTAGTCACACCTTAGTACCTCTTGCTTCCAGTCCTTATTTCCACACTACTTTCAATACCATTTGTTGGAGTTTTTGTTGTTGTTGAGTAGGTTTTCTTCATGTACTAAATTTCAAAATGTTGGTATGCCCTCAGCATCTCCTCTTTCCAAGAATGCCTTCCTTAGACAAGATTTTAATTCAGAGTGAGAGATTCAGGCTATATTCCTATGTTCTATCCAATTTTAGAATCCTATAAAATTAGGAGCTCTCTTCTCATGTACAAACATACAATTTTTTGTTTTCAGAGAGAGAGAGACATGAATATTTCTACATGCTAGAAGAATATAGAGCTTAGGGTTTCTAGGGCAGCAAAAAGAAGCCATATAACATATGTTCTCTGTATGTAATAAGTGTGAACTGATAATAATGTCAAAGCTTGCCATGTGCTTAAAACCCAAGGTATCCCTTGGCTTCCAGAATAGACAAATCTGACAAGGCAGGCTAATTCCAGATATCCTCTCAGGGTCTCCTGGTACTTGCCTAAGAATATATAAAGTGTTATGTTTTTCCCCATTCAAAAAAAATGTGTTTCTTAATTTCTGAAGATCCAACTACCAATTATACTGCCTTGGGCATGGCAACTCTAGCCATCAGAATATCTGCATTGGTAAGCAGCTATGGCTTAGGGTCACCCATTGCTTTTATTACCTTATTGTAAACTGTCCACAGAACGTACGGAAGAAAGGCAATTGCCAAATGCATTAGGTCATAGGCTAGATGATACAGTCAATACCCAAATATACTTGATAACTAATGGGTTGTGTTATCAGCAAGAGGCACTATCACTGTCCTTCCAATTCATTCTAAACAGCAGTTGATAGCTAGTGCCCTTGTAGCATATGAAAACCTCATCTAAGAAATGGATTCAGTTCAATACAGCCACTGATGTCACATCTCCGGTTTGCCTCTTCTTCTCAACTTTAAATGGTAGTGGAAAACTCCGTGACTATTGGCAAGGTGTAGATTTGGATTCAGTGGTTTTGGATGGAGCCTGACATTCCACATTCTCAACCAAGCTCTTTGGTGATGACAGATATCCCAGCTGGTAGCCATGGATATCAAAGCTATAGTCTACCGTGGGCAATGCAGGGAGTAAGAATGGCATGCTTGTTAACAAACATGGGAACATTAAAGTATAAACTCATGCAAGACCAAAGGATATATTTCTCTCCTTTATAGCTTACCTTGATGAGCAGAACTTAGCCATTTTCAGTGCTGATAATCAGTGCAAATGTGCAATGAAGGCACAATTTTTAGTTTATTCTGTTTTAGTTAACTCCTGGCAGGTGCAAAGGAAAGAAAAACAATTGGCTATATAATTCCTCATGAAAAGAAGGGTGACATCTTCAAAGCATGTTTATCAGTGAAGACACAATGATTTTGTTTTTTTTTAATTATTTTTAAAAACCTGGATCTATTTTCTTTCTTGTAACACAGGTATGCAGTTGTAGTTTATACTCATCATGTTTGGCCCAATAACAAAATAAGGCATTAACACAATCCTTTCACTGTGATCCCTACTTTCTTGCTGCGGAACCAAATATTCATGTCTTTTCCTTATACAGCTACCTAAACCTAAATGGTTTAATCAGTAAGACCATTGTAAGCGGATATGGCATAGCTTGTAATAATTCTGGAAGCATTTGCTAAGCTTTCATGATTATTTATTTATTTTTTGCCAAGAGCTAATTCCCTTGATTCGCTTGAGGGTAATTGTTTTAAAAAGAGAATGGAAAAAATAATATTCTAAACGTAAAAGTCTAGCATTCAGGTAAAATCTTAAAAGAGGAAATATAATTTGGTTCTCTGTTTGGATTTTGTTTCCCTTTTCAGGATTTCTTCCAGTGAAATCCACAAGAAAACATTTATAACATAGCCAAGAGTAACACAGACTCAAAATATACTTGTAAAAATGGTATTCATGAAGCACTACTTAGCTTAATAATAGCAGTGTATTCTGATATGCATAATCTTCATATTATTTATTTACAATGATTTAGTAGATTTCATGACTTCTATTTGTGTGTGTGTGTGTGTGTGTGTGTGTGTGTGTGTGTCTGTCTGTCTGTCTGTCCAGCTAGTCTGCTTTGGTGATTCCACCATCTCTGCTTTCTGAGCACTGAGAACACTGATATCATTAGAGTAGGTGGTAGGATTTGAACTCTGACCACTGGGAATACAGGCAGGCCTTCACACCCATCAGACAAGTGGGTGGGTGATAGAATCTGAATCCCAGTCCTCATGGCTGTGTTTCAGGTACTTTCCCAAATGCATCTTCCCAGAACCACCATGACATTTTCACTGTTTCTTCATGATTATGGTGTTGAAAACGACAATCACTTGGCAAATGCTGGGACCTGAAACTGGTCCTCTGAGAGTTCATGAGTACAAAAGACGTTTAAGAAGTGACACTACGAAGTGACACCCACAGACCAAAGGAACAGCCAGGAAGTCTATGCAAGGGCATGCTAGTGTCAGTCCTTCTCCACCAACAAATTCAATACAAATGTTTTGTCTAGCATCCTTTCTGGAGATAAAGGCTTCAGAGACTTAGTGTGATAGAGGACAATTTCACAGCTCAGTTCCTACTAGGAACTAGCAAAAGAGCAAGACAGGAATGAAGTAGGTCAGAACTGATAATCACCCAGGCCTGTGTAGGACATTGCTTAGAACTTTTAATACTAATTCTGATGTAAAAAGTTGACTTTCTACTTTAGGATTCTTCTTATTATTACATCAATAGTCTGAAGAGTCACCCAACATACTTTTTCTATCACTCTTGTGATAGAAATATCTATTACAAGAAAGCACAAGGCAAAACCCACTAATTTTAATCTGTCTTGTCTCATCTTATGTGGAAAAGATCAAATAAAGCCTTTAAGAAGTTCACATAGCTGAGAATCTTCATAGTCTGGAATATGGGCATTCTGTTCCACTATTCTAAAAGCATTGTGTGTGACTTATGAAACCAAGCAAGCTGAGGTGAAGGAAACAGAGTGAACTACACTTAAATCATTTACCTATGCTTGACTGGGTACTAGGTCTTTTCCTACAAGTTGGACCAGTAATTGTGTAAATAAATAAAACCGTATTGCAATTGTAGCAAGATAGACCTAGTTGATACAAGAAGGAAGCTCTCTTCGGTATATCTCTGAGCAGTTGCGCCTACAGAAAGATAGGGTAACCTTTCACATCTACTTCCTGCGGAGTGATTCTAAGAGAAGTAAAATAGCCTTGAGAGATCCAAGTTCCCAGTTGGATAGTTCGCAGGAGCTTGAGGGTGGACCACATCTACACATGCTATGAAAACAATATTGTAATCGTGATGAAGAGTCAAGTCCTGGGTAAATCTCATTTTATCTTTTTCTGTGTCTAAGAAAAACATATATTCTGACAAAGCACTAAGAGTTATCTGTAGACTCAGTTCACATATGTTGGGATAAAGTCTGCGTTAAACAGAGCAGACAGAGCAGACAGCCATATTGCCATCTTCCTCTCTGAGAGACATTTGCATAACTCTCAAAGGCCCCTGGCTTTTTAGGGGCCATCAGTTCCTTGTTCAGCTGGAATTATTCTGACAGCGCTGACATTACATTATCATCACAAGATCATGGTATACTTAAAGAAAAGTGAAGAGCCAAGGGAATTAAATGTAAAAATAATACAAATTTTGAAAATGTTAGATTAATATCAAGTGAATTACATCAAGAATGCTGATTGGCACTCTGTGTGTTTTCAAGGACACAGAGAAACCAAAACAGAAACCGTTTTCTCAGTATTTCTCAGTATGTCTTTACTCCCAGTTCATACATACCAGAAGATATGTATTTTATTTTAAAGATATATATGGGAAAAAGATATTTTAGCATCCTATCCTGAAACTCATTGCATTGTATAATTGTATGATTAAAATAATTGTCTCTGCAACCCAGATTTCCTCATTCTCATAGAAGGGCGAATTTCTTTTTATGTCCATATTTTTTGGTAGAATTTCTAAGTAGGTCCTGTTTTATATAGGTCCCTATAATATGGTTTGTTAATAAGGTTTAATGATGTTATACCAACTTATGTAATTGCAAGTCTGATGCTTGCCATTTTCCTTACATATGACCCCTATTCCATGAGATACATACATGCCAATTGGTACCTAAATCCTCTCAGATCTTCTGGTCTTGTCCACAGTAGTGAATTAAATTACTTTTTTTTTTCTTTTCCAAGAAAGCTCACTATGCCACACAGGGGAAAGAATGAGGTTTTTAATCTGAGTTGTCAGAGGCAAGGTTTTGTTTGTTTGTTTGTGTAATTATGGATTTATTTGAGGAATGCCAGCTAGAATTGGAGTTTGGAAGACTGCATTAAGAAGAAAGATAAAACAGATGCAATACACAGCTAAGATCAAAGAGCCCCATCAATTCATTCCCAGAGTCAAAATCCAGCAGAGCCTCAGAGCCCTGTCTGCATAATAAGAAAGGTTGACTAAAACATAAGGATTAAACTGATGAGCTGTCTCCTGCAGAGGCAAGGGTGGGAAGCCCCACTGAGACCCTTGTAAAGACACATTGCAATCTCACACTTGCTCCTCCAGGACCAACCTACAGGACAGTAATGTGGCTTTAAAGAAAGGCAAGCATGTCCAGTATTCTTTGCTTTATTCTTCCAAACAATTTCATCCCGGGCAAGTGACAAATTAATAAATTGCTTCCATTTCTCCAAGGTGACTTATCCAGTGTTTTCAAAATACGAGAGGAAATAAATGATGAACTGTGCTTATTAGGGGGTAGCTGTCTCCTGCACCTCTTCTTCCTCAAATGAACAGTGTTGTTTTTTGGTTTTTGATTTTTTTAAAGACAGTCTTACAAACACTGGTCAATGGAATTTTATTTTGCAACCTCAAAAAGTATTATTTTTCACTCACATGAACAACACCTCAAATGTGCTATAAACACATTGCCAAATTCTACTTATGGGAGCACAGATCATGTAACTTAGCTCTATGCTTAATGAACACAGCACAGAAATTAAAAATCCTTAAGAGCCTGTGTCTGTGTTGTTTATCCTTAATGTTCTGAATATAAGGATATTGTATTCTTATATTCAGAATACAAGAGTACAATGTTCGATTGCAACTATTGATGAATTATTGTAAACATTAAAGTAATTTTCTTTGAAGAAAACTAAACTAATTTTAAAAAGTTAGGCAAGCTAGGTCTTCTGCATGATAGAAGGACAAGGGGGAGCCACTATTGTTTTATCAGATAAATTTCAAATAGCATCTAGAAGCTCTAATTTGGTGTTGACTATCACTCAACATTCTGTGAATTAAATATGCAGTTACATGCTCAAATAAATGGCAGGCATTAGCTTTTGTTGTCTTCGGCAAAACAAGGAACATCCAATTAGAAGGCGAGCAGCATGTTCTCCCAGAGCAGGGTCAAAAGTGCAGGCTTTGGCTGGCTGTTGACATCATCATTCCTTTCCTATTTCAACCATGTTCATGGAATGTTGGTTGTCTAAGACAATGTGTGGGACCCAGAGAAGAATCATACACGATTCACAAGCAGCAATGTGAAAAAAGAGATATAAGAGGAAGCTCATTGTGGACATATAGAGATCACATGTAAGAAGTGAGATTAGGTTTAGGATTTTTTAAAAGAAAGCCAGGTAGAGAAAGAGTCATTTTTTCAAGGATGGAAGGATAGAGATGGAATGGACTATGTGTGAGTAGATGACTCTATCTGTCTAGGGAGCAGAGAAAGAGAGAGATGTTCATAGAAAAGATCACAAAATTCAGTGCAAGGAATCTTCAATTACTCTATCGGCAAATTAAATTTTCTTTTCCACCCTTTCTCCAAACGCAGACTGAAGAATCACCTGGCCTGCATTCTGCTCCAACTCTGAAGTTATCAGAGCCACTTTAGACATTGAGACTATAAATCACTGGAGATAATTCATGGTGACTAGAGATTTGAGTACATTTATAGAATACATTATTTTAATTCCTCTGAGCATTTTGGAAGATGAGAACTAAAGGAGGGACAAGAGATACTGAACAAAAATTTAAAACCCAACTCCTTATTTTTATTTAGGAGTATAGTAGCAATAATTATTTTTGCTCAAAGTAAACACTGATATTTTCCTTTATTTTTCCAAAATCATAAGCCAAAATCTCATTGATTTTCTTTTGTTTGAATGTCCTGGGTTATCTCCAAGAATATCTTTCAACTATTGTCAGCAAAAGATTTTCATTAATCCATCTCAGAATAGAATATTTTCTATTCTGCTTCTGCTAATTTTATCCCAGTTACTTCTTTTATAAAATATAGGTTAACTGACAATTCCTAAAAAGATATGTTAGGTTGAGTGACCACTTAAAAAAAAAAAAGCAAAGTATCCACAACGCAGTCACATTGTTATAACAATAGGAGTAATGTTTAGTACTGATGAAGATTCTGGAAGGGGCCAACCCATGGGAGCTTGGCTTGATCTATTATGTCAACAGTCAATTGAGATTCCCATTGTATACACTCTACAGCAACAATAAAACAGTGAGTATGGTCCACCTTAGAAAAGCAGCTACAGAGTCACATGACAATACATGATAGACAGAGAACTGAGGGTACTCAT
Source organism: Mus caroli (assembly GCF_978045245.1). Taxonomy (NCBI): domain Eukaryota; kingdom Metazoa; phylum Chordata; class Mammalia; order Rodentia; family Muridae; genus Mus; species Mus caroli. Next base: position 91,603,812 of record NW_028227264.1, read on the forward strand.
TCACTTCACGTGACATGGGAGACAGTTAGCACATGCAGAAGTAAGGCAAGGGGGACATCAAGCCGTATGCATATTATTAACATCTTTGCAGGGATAATCTCCCATTATGAAAACAATCTGTGCTGCCATAAAATAATATTCAAGATAAACCATTGATTTGAAAGAATAAATTAGACTGCAATATGCCATCTGACTTTTAAGGTAAACAGTGATGTGGTCTCAAGAATATTGATGTCTCCGCTTTAGTTTTCAGAAATCCTCCACTCACAGTGGACGTGACAAATAGAACGCTATTAAGGCTTTCCACTTTACGTACTGCACTATCGTTTTAATATCTGAACAATGAAAAATGCTCTCATTTTAAAAAGGAACTTGAAAGGAAAAAAACATGTTAACTTTCAAGTAGTTTAAAAATGTATAGCTATTTGAAAAAAATAAATGAAATGTTCATCACAGATCTTTAAATTTTTCAGGCAATCGTGTCACAAAGATGGTTACAAGGGAATACATTCCTTTTGCTTAATTAAGCCTCATATTTTAATGCAATTACGGCCTTTAAAAATCACTTAGAAAAGTTAATGGGTACATATGCTACATCGACATTCAAAGAGCCTTCTATCTTAATTGCTCTATCAGTCTTTATATTGATGGAAAAGACCTACAATTCTCAAGAACTAGAATATGAAGTAAATACCTATATCTGGTGCCTGAATTTTTATACTAAATTCTGTCATGTAACCATTTGATGAATAGGCTTAACTTCTACTTATTCCTTGACTTAACATGATGAGGTATCTGGTTCTTATGGAATATTATAGCTCGAAAAGGGAGCAGTTAATATCAGTCCATTCGGAAAAGGATGCCCCACAGATAAAATTGAAATCAGTAATTCTACATGGGTAAGAAGGACCTTTCTCTACACTCACCAAATCAATGCTTAAATGGAACATTACAAATTTATAAATTTTAAGAGTTAGAAAAATGTCTTTGGTAAATGTAAATATTTCGATAAAGAATTTAATTCTGATATGAAATGCTCAATTTTTTCCCCACATTTTCAAGTAGTTGATTTTAACCAAAGTTTAGTTTAACTTCAATGTTAAGAGACATGAAGCAAAAGCCAAATTATCAAAGTTATGACATAAATTAAATCAAAATGTTAAAAATTCACTAGCCCTCATCAGGAAACATTGACAATAAAGGCATGAAGGCAGGGTTCCATAGAGTAGGACCACAATGTTCCCACTGCCCCAACAGAAATTACATTTAAAGTCACGTGAGCAAGTGCTCGTCCTTCATTGAGTTCTTGCATAAATGTAAAATCAGAAGGTCAAACGACATGAGAAGTCATAGCGAAGGAATCTCTTAACACAAGAAAAAGAAACAGTTAACTCTAGATTCGGATGACTTAGCCACAGAGCTATTTAAAAAATGGACACCATATTCTTTAACAAGACTTTCAAAAAGTCTTGGAATCTCTGGATGTTCTGTATATATTGAAATACTGTTCAGCTTCACTAACGCCCCTTGTTTCCCACTGTGACTCATCAATCTACATCATATATTGACAAAGATTAGAACTTTATCATACAGCATCCCATAGTCCTTATCACTAGCTCAAAATACACTAATTGCTATGTGCTTTGTTAATTGAGAACTTAAAACTCACTTGCAGATGTGCACAGGAGTCTGTTACTGTTTACCTTAAAGTCAGATGACATGCTTCAATCTAATTTGCTCTTTCAAATCAATGCTTTATCTTGCATATCGTTTCACAGATTTCCCCCCCCCCCCCCAGAATGTAACATTATCTTTGCATGGATTTTAATAGTCTCTGTATGTGCTGATGTCTTTCTTCCCTTACTTCTGCACTTACCAGCTGTCTCCCATGTTTCTGTAAGTGAATGCTTATATGAGTGTATGCTTTCTGTTATCTATCTACTGTGTACATTATGCAAGTCTGTAGAACTTTTATCTAGATCACTGTCAGGAAGGTGGGGGCTCACTTAGCAGATATTGGAAGACTTGTACCACGTACTGTATACAATACTGGGTACAATGTTTGTTGATAAAGACAGAAGGTAAATAAATAGGTACCATTCTAAGAAGGCATAGATTGATTTCTGTGTGTTTCTGTCCTCCCCTCCCCTCCCCTCCCCTCCCCTCCCCTCCCCTCCCCTCCCCTCCCCTCCCTTCCCCTTTCCTTCCCTTTCCTTTCTTCTTAGAGAAAAGAGAAAAGGTGATGATATCCCCTAGCAATGTCTCTCCATCTAACACTGTTTAGTTCAACATCTCAGATCAACTTGGCTCTAATGTCTCTTCATTTCCCACTGGGGTCTACAGAATTTAAGACTATGACAAGGTATGCATTTTTATGATATAAGTAACATCTCTTAGATGTTCAATTAGTGATCATTAAGCAGCAAGGCAGAATAATAAAAAACATTTTTGTCTGCTCAAGTTCTACCCTAATTATTTAAAAATTAGACTGAAAGTGGAACCAGTTGAATTTTAAATAAAAATTGCATAAATCGCATCAGAAACATTAACTACTCCCCATAGGCTTATAATATGTCAAATAAACTTCCCATTGATCTTGCTTGACTTTTGCTCTAACTTAAGCATGCTCAAGTAGGCTGGAGGTGCCCATGTCAGAGCCTAAGCTTTGAAGGCTGCGACTATTCACTTGCTTAAAAGTTTTGATAGAACCAGAAGCTCTCAAAGTACTGAAATTGGTCCAGTTCTGCAGTTTGTTCTGCCAAAAATTGTTTCATTTTTCTCTTACAATACTATTTCTATCTCATCACCAACAGAAGAATCCATTAGCTTCATTATTAATTCATATTTTACTTCATTTTTGGAAGGCCCTTGTTTGTCTCACTGAGATCAGCTCTCTCACTATGTGTGTTCCATAAAATATAATCAATCTCTATTATGGTCATGAAAATGGTATTTGTCACTTTGCTGAGGAAAAAAAATCAATATATCATCCAAGGCTGAACAGGCATTTAATGCAATGAATTGAAGACTATTAGAGAAATTTAGCTTGCCAAGAGTTTAGGACAAACTAATCGAAATCCAGAAAATTCACTGAAGGGTTTGCTGATGACATACACAGATATGCCTTAGAAATTAATACTGGGGCATTAGAATAACCTGTCATTTCTAATCCTGATAAGAAAATGGATTTAGACAGTCAAATCTCCAAGGGTCACCATTTAAAATTGAGAAATTCACATATCATACAACATTTTTTGTGAACAATGCTGATAAATAATAAAAAGCTTCATTTCAGTTTTCTATAAAATCTATTGGACAGAGAAATAATTGTAAACTTGCAAAGCCTGAAATGTTATAGCCTGTAGGCATATTATCATGTAGAAGTTCCTTGGCTCTGGGAGCTGGAAAGATGGATCAGTTGGAAAAGTGTTTTTTATACAAGAATGAAGAGCCAAGATTGAAAACCAGAGCCCATGTAACAAGGCTGAGTGTGATGGCACTTGCCTGAAATCCCAAGAGGTAGGCAAGCAGAGATGGGCAGATTCTGGGAGCTCACTGGTCAGGCAGCCTAGCTTGCTTGATGTATTCTAAGCTAGTGAGTGATGCTATCTCAAACAAAAATGTAGATGTAAGGCTGAAATTATCCTTTGGCCTCTACAAGGATATGCATGCATGTAAACACATGCGAACACATCAATATACACAAAATCAACTAATCAATCAATTATTTTACTAAATTTTGAGAAACTATGCATTATATGTCAAAAATGGACTTAGAAACTTATAAATTCTCAGGTACACTAGACCTACTCTGTACTTGGACATATCCTTGACTTTAATCTTCTGACTTCTACTTAACTACCTTCAGCAAAGATGAAGTTGGTATCCACTTTCCTTAGATATCTTGTTTGCAGAATGACGCTTGTGATCAGAAGATTACAAGATTGTACAAGATTATTGGTCTTAAGCTAAAAATATGCCATTTTTAAAAACAGCTACCCATTAATTCTAGTCTTACATTGTGAGTTCAGAATCTGGATATATTATTTGGCCCTTGGATTAGTTAATCAGAGGTTTAAATCAAGTGTGATTTCTCCTGAGTCTTTGCAGGACACCTGCTATTAAGTTCTTTTACCTACTACTTATAGACACACCAGGTTCCTCATAGTCTTTGCTCAGAAAATTGGTCCTTAAGAATCTAAAGAAAGGTTTGGGGTGTGCTGAATATCATCTTGTTGGTTTAGAAGAAGTGTTCCAATAGCTAATATTACATTAAAATACATGAATGGTAGGGGGTTTTAGGGAGTTAAGCATAAAGGAGTGGCCTGGTTAGGCTAGGCACCCATAATGGAGTCAGTTATTTGTATGTGTCACACTGTAGAACAGTGGTTCTCAACCTTCCTAACACTGTGACCCTTTAATACAGTTCCTCATGCTGTGGTGACCCTGACCTGTGTTGCTACTTCACAACTGTAACTTTGCTACTCCTATGAATTGTAATTTAAGAACCTGTGTTTTCTAGGGTACTTAGGCAACCCCTGTAAAAAGGTCATCCGACCCTCAAAGGGGTCACAACCCTGAGGTTGAGAGCCTCTGCTCTATAAGTTTTCAGCTCCCCCTAAAATACCCCTGTTCCCAAATTAATTAAATCTGCTTTTAATCTTATTGTAATAAGTTATTTCTAAATAGCACCCATTCCTACAGAAGTCAACTAAGGCATTAGTAAGACAGATATTATGTCTTGACCAATATAATTGAAAACATGCAAGATCAGGTGTCTTAGAGAATTTAAATTTCATATATATATATACATATATATATGAATATATATTCATATGAATATATATATATATATGAATCCTCATTGAGATATTAATTTGGGATTAGAAAGCATGCACAGAGCATAATGGTACAATCAAAACAGTCTTTCCTTGAATAGAAAATGGAGACAAAATTGCTACTATTAATTAGAACTCTTTGGGCTCTTTTTAAAAAACTTCTATTCAATTTAGTTAACTAGAAAATTCTGTTGTTTAAATAACACGTGGTCAGGTTGAATTTCAATAATGTTAAATGATTTTCAAATGCGTGACTATGGTGACACTCCGCATATCCCTATATTCTTTTCACTAGTTCATGCAATCTTTCTTAGTGGCATGGCAGGTGGTGGGAGAGACAGCAGGGCAGAAAGACTTTTCTGAATAATTTATATCTGTCCTCATGAAGAGAGAATTTCCACAAAATCAAACAATAAAATAGAAAATCCTGAATTAAATAAAAAAAATTTAAAAACCTGCATGCTTGTCTCATGGAAATGATGCAATAGATCTGTGATGAATTAAAATTTTAAACATTTGCCCCCATTATACTGAAGAAGCTTACCTGACTCTTATTCAACTGTGGTACTGGTGGATGTCACATAGAATGAACATTCATGATTAATATTGATCTCGCCTATTCCTCTGCAGCAAGTACCTCACGGAGTAAAAAAAGATTAAGGAGAGTCTAACAGAGGAATTCAAGCAACTGCCAATTTGGTGAAAATGCCCCCTTTTAGACAGGGTAACTGTGCACGGAGAGAAACAGCAGAGCCGGCTCTTAAGGAATAATATTATTGATACACAATGCATTAAGCATTTTTAATGACCACAGAAATTTTCTTATTAAGTAACAGGGTTTGATAGTCCATCTTTATCTGTGGATGCTCATTCCATTTTATGACCTGCTCAATTTCAAAACAAACAAGTGACTCACAGAAACCGCTTCGTAAATGGTAACTATGAGAACCGAAGACCTCCTTTCCTCGGGAGCCTTCATGAGCATTCTTTTTTAATACCAGAATTTCATAACACCTTCATTAATTATTGGCACTCTCATAAAATGCTTCTTGTGAAAGTTTAACTAGAAATTTGCTCCAGAATTACAAAGTTTCTTTCATTATTACATCAGAGGGAAAAAAAAAAGATGCATCCAGCTAAATGAACTTCTTCATATTGAACACTGTGGAGAGTTACATGAGCTCACCCCTCAATCTGTGTCCTTTATTGTAAGTCTCACAATAGCAATAAGTATACATAGATATTAATAAAGTACTATCTCCTGATGAACGTATCCAAAAACCTTAACTCACTACCCATTCTGTATCGACAGTATACTAGATGGTAGGGATTTAACTAAAGAAATCATGACCCTCTTCTTCAGGTCACTGTAGTCTAGTTGTTAAGCCAAATTGAAAAACAAAACTCCATACAGAGACAAAGTTCGTAGCTGTGATGAAAGGATGGACCATTTAGAGACTGCCGTATCCAGGGATCCATCCCATAATCAGCTTCTAAACGCTGACACCATTGCGTACACTAGCAAGATTTTGCTGAAAGGACCCAAATATAGCTGTCTCTTGTGAGACGATGCCGGGGCCTAGCAAACACAGGAGTGGATGCTCACAGTCAGCTATTGGATGTATCACAGGGCCCCCAATGGAGGAGCTAGATAAAGTATCCAAGGAACTAAAGGGATCTGCAACCCTATTGTCGGAACAACATGATGTACTAACCAGAACCCCGGAGCTCTTGTCTCTAGCTGCATATGTATGGAAAGATGGCCTAGTCGGCCATCAATGGAAAGAGAGGCCCATTGGACTTGCAAACTTTATATGCCCCAATATAGGGGAATGCCAGGGCCAAAAGAATGGGAATGGGTGGGTAGGGAAGTGGGGGGGCGCTATGGGGGGACTTTTGGGATAGCATTGGAAATGTAATTGAGGAAAATATGTAATAAAAATATTAAAGAAAAAAAAAAGAAAAACAAAACTCCAGTAGCTTGAGATAAGAAAAAAAAAAGCATTAAAGAGTCATTTAAGCTCACAAGTGGCTGCAGAAGCTAGAAGGATATCTACACCATAGCAGGTTCTCAAAAAATACTAGTTGACTGGCTAAGAATGTGAGTGGATCAGGAACACAATGGAACAGCTTCTGCATCGGTAAGAACACCTACAAAAAGTACTGGAATGATGGGTAAGGAAGTATGCCTGACTTTACTATTCAGAATAACCAGACCTCAGTCAGTGAGTGTGTGGGGGGAGAGCAAAAGAGAAGGAAGGGATTCAGTAGAAGGCTGGGAAAGAAAGAGGCACAGAAGAAAGGATACTTGGATTGTCCACCTGTGAGTATAGGATTATTATATCATTCTTTTTCTCTGTGTGGCTGGGAATCTCAGTCTGAATCTAGAGGAAAACACAGGTATTTTAATGCATATTTCACCGAGACTCTGAGATGCAAAGTGCTGTGTTTTGATTTAAGTGGTTGACAGCAGAATGGGACCAGTGAGTTCAGCATACCCCACACTGTATCACATCCCACAGAACATATTAATGGAAAGTCTTTTTATACTTGAAGGCAGACCAGCAAATTTCGATGTCAGCAAATCAAAGGCTTGACTTCAGATGACAACAGAACAGAAACTCAAGGATCGTCTGTCTCTCTCCCCAGAGGTTCACCCTTATTACCCCATACCAACTAAATAGAATGAGAAATGCAAGCAATTGCAGAGATAGCTGCTACTATAAAGGATTGATGATCCTCTGGCTAAAACCTGATTCAAAGGCTGAAGTTTCTGAGAATTCATTTAACTATAAAATCTCAGGAAAATTCAACCAGAGACACTTGCTTTGCTTCACCGATGCTGCCTTACACAATGAAGAGTCTGGTAAAAAAGAAAAGGAAAAAGAAAAAAGAAAGGAAGGAAGGAAGGAAAGAAGGAAGGAAGGGAGGGAGAGAGAGAGAGAGAGAGAGAGAGAGAGAGAGAGAGAGAGAGAGAGAGAGAGAGAGAGAGAGAGAGAGAAAACGGTTGATTCTTTTCTAAATATTTGCCTTCTTTTAAAGCTGCCTTGGAGTAAATTAAGTCATTCTGCCTACACCTCTGACTAGAACAGGGACAATCAGAATAAGCCTTGAGTGCTGAGTCTTTGCTTACCATGCCTCACTCCTCTAGTATGTCTATTTTTGTCCCATTGTCCTTTTGCTGTACTTCTGAATGAGCATCTTACTGTGCATAAACTGACTAAGCTCTTCTCAACTTCTGAGACAAAGCTACTTAATGAGGCTGAGAAAAAAATGGCGTCCAGTCTAGAGGCTCCCACCACAGAGTTATGGCCTTGGGTCTTAGTGTGGCACTATACTGCTTCTGGGGAATGCCATCACTTGCTTCTCCTCAACTCCCTGCTCTGCCCTGGTCCTCAAAGCAGATGCTACACACATATCTGTAGTGATCTTGTTGGGGATATGACGGCCATCTTGATTCCTACCACCTGAGGATCAATGAGCCCTAAAGGTAGATATCTGATTCAATTTACTCACTGACAAATGTATCTTCTCTCCTCCCATCTTGGAAGAGGAAGAGATTCTTATTTTCTTCAGAAGACCCTCTTCTCGTTCTAAGTAGCTATGTAGGTAATGTATGACTCTTCTTCCATTTCCTTGTAAGAACCTTTCTCTAGAGAAGCCTCACTTTCTCAAATGGTGTCATCTTTTTGGTCTTATCATCCCTGGTACTTACCATGCCCTCTCCTTCCTTTATTTCAGCATCAGACTAGCAGAAACTGTAAGCTGCCTGCCATTGCTGACTCAGTTTCCTCAAGCCATGCCAGAACTCCATCCCTTCCACCAATTCCCTCCTTCTGAGAGAACCACAAGTGTCCTCAATTCTCACCAAAGCCTGATGTTACTTCTGCCTATCTTTTCCACTTCTTGTAACCTACTAACCCTTGACACCAGGGTCCCTCTCAGCATAACAGCCTTTTTGCTTGGTTTCCATATTATAACTCCTGATATGTCCCTTTTGCTTCATTCTGTACCCATTGACATGTTCTTTCGTTCTATTGATCCCTTAAAACTCACAAGGGTAGCAAAGTTTCAACTGTGTGATGGTACACATCCTCTTGTTCCTGTTCATTTTTTTTTTTTTTTTTTTTAGACTATGGGTCAAGGGACTCATGGCTGGGGCCATGTTGTAAATGCTGACATAAATTAAGAAGTACGTTTTAAGAAAACTGGTCTTTAAAATGAAGGTAAAGCCTAATAACTGGTAAGTGTCTAATGTTTATAATCGGGTACTTAGGTTGACTTCAAGGTAGCTTAAGGTAAGATAGGGAATAAATAATTAACAAGACTTGCATTTGTTGTTCAGCTTAAAATTTCTAGAACTCCATGAAAAATAACCACAAGTAGTATAGGTGTGTGTGTGTGTGTGTATGTATGTATGTATGTATGTGTGGTATGTGTGTGTGTATGTGTGTGTGAGTGTATATGTGGGGGGGTCTGTATGTGTGTCTGTGTTTGTGTGTGTGTGCGTGTGTGGTTTGAAAGAACTGGTGAGAGTGGAGAACTAAGAAAAAAACTGTGTTTCAGAAGGTTCAGTTTTACATGAAAATATGGAGCAGAACAGATAGGTAGGACACGTGACAAGAAAGTGATAGGTAGAACACGTGACAAGAAAGTCCAAGGAACTGTGCAAGGCTCTGATTTGGATTCTGAGGCTGTTCATGAATTGCTGCCTGAATTTGTTAATAAGGGAGTGGCGCACTCAGTTCTGAAGTCAGCAAGTCTGGCTCTGAGGGTTGCATTAAATTTTATAGATGAGGGAGAAAAAAGGATGAGAATGTAAGCAGGTTTTAGTGAAAAAAATGTCATAGCTGCCTAGTGAAAAGGAACATCAAGTCTGCCAGCCACACCTCACAGTATTCTAGCCTCAAGTTCTTTTTGTATACCAAAGAATATCATTTATTAATATGACACTTAGTTCAAATGATTGGTGATATATGACTGACTCTCCTTTACTCATCTATACCCTAGGGGCATAGTCAACTTGTTATAATTCATATGTTCTCTCTCTCTCTCTCTCTCTCTCTCTCTCTCTCTCTCTCTCTCTCTGTGTGTGTGTGTGTGTGTGTATGTGTGTTTGTGTGTGCATTTCACCTTGACCCATACCAAGCTGTTTAGTATTTGAATTCATAATTTAACTTGAAACCTTAAAAAAGCTTTGGCTGTCATGGGCCAAAGTTTTGCTTTAAAGGCGATGCTGTTTTAATGGTGGCAGCCTATCTTTATGGATGAAGAACAGCTGACAATGCACAGGGACTGTTCAGCACCATCCTGTGCATAGCTTTATTCATGTGAAACATGTGACTTTCTGGGTGGGGATGGACTACGTGTTAAACCGAACTACCGACATCTGACATCTACCCAGCCTCCCATTTGACATATACAGAGTTTTGCTGCCTTCACATGTCAGCTGGCATTTCCTGCAGTGTTGGTGTTTATAAATGACTCTTCAGTTCTGTGTGAATCCACCCATGCCTCCTTTGCTGAGAAACAAACAGCTAGTCTCAATGGCTCAGGTAGGTACATGTTAAGAATTCTCTCTTTTCTTTCTGGATCCCATCTAGCTTGCAGTTAGCAGTGTGAACTTAGGTTTTTATTTCTTTATATCCCCTCCCCTTTTTTACCTTTTCTTTTTAATTCTCTAAGCTACAGTGCTGAAAATGGAACCCAAGATGTTTTGAATAGTCAATCACTGCACCACATTTTCCTCAGGCCCCTGAAATCCTCTTATAAAAGAAATAAAGAAGGGAGAATTCAAGTTATCTTATTTACTAACTCATTTTCTCTATATGAAAGCCCCCCCTTCTTGGTTTCCATACTTTCAATGGAATCTACATAGGATTGTGGGATTTTAAGTTACATGCCAGCTACAATTCCATTTAATACTTAGGCAATACTAACTACTGAATAGTTGGTCAAAGCAAAGGAGATAAAATTAACCAGCAGATCCTGAGTGTTTGAAATGAGAAGTAAATTGACATTATCTGGCATATCATAAGTGGTAATCACGTTACCTCTAAATAGGTAAAGTTTGCTTTTCACCACACTAACTCTCAGCCATTGTACAGAACATGATGTAGAGATGCAAGAAAACAATAAGAACAATTTCATAAACACCACCACTGTGCTGGGAGACTGGTCCAGGCTGGGGATGGGGGAGGTATGCTTGAAGAATCCGTGAGCAGTCATCCACAACTTGTTAATTTTTTTCATCACTTGGCTTTAATGTCATTCCTTGGCTGAAGCATTTCCTGACTCCAACCACCCAACTTTGTCACTTTCACACTCAGAGGAACAGTCAATCCTTTTGTTATAGTGATCACTATGAGTACTGTAACCACCATACACTCATTTATGGTGGTGAAATCAACTGTGCACAGTTGTGTCTCAGAGACCTTAACACCCAACCATGATGGGTGTTAACCTAGACTGGGTGTCCCATAATCATAACGTGATCAGAATATCATTGTGTACACTCAGTTTGAAGCACAGATTAAATCTCACAATAGAATTAGATCTCTCCCATTTTCAGCACTGTAGGTTAGAGAATTAAAAAGAAAAGGTAAAAACAAGTGGGGGGGATGTAAAGAATTAAAAACCTAAGTCCACACTGCTAACTGCAAGCTAGATTGGGTCCAGAAAGAAAAGAGAGAATTCTTAACTTTTTAAACAGTGCACTCACTAAGGAGAGGCAGAGGCAGAGGCAGAGGCAGAGGCAGAGGCAGAGGCAGAGGCAGAGGCAGAGGCAGAGGCAGAGGCAGAGGCAGAGGCAGAGGCAGAGGCAGAGGCAGAGGCAGAGGCAGAGGCAGAGGCAGAGGCAGAGGCAGAGGCAGAGGCAGAGGCAGAGGCAGAGGCAGAGGCAGAGGCAGAGGCAGAGGCAGAGGCAGAGGCAGAGGCAGAGGCAGAGGCAGAGGCAGAGGCAGAGAAACATCTCTACAACTTCAAGGCTTAGTCAACAGAGCAAGAGCCTGTCTCAACAAAACAAACAGAAACAGGGAAATGAAAGGTTCTCAAGGCCAGCATGGATACCACTAACACATTACAGAAATCTGTGGTATACGTAGAAGAATGAGCAAGGTCAAATGAAACTAAGCTTTATCTTAAATTCTAGGGCATTTTTCTGCTGTTGGTTAAACACGGGACTTTGACTCATCCTTTACTTCTCATCGATTTCTGTACATAATTCTACAGTTTCAATCAACATTGGTACACGCCCTAGTACCTCCACACCCTCCATACCTCAGGAGAGATGGTTTCCTATGTACTTGAATATTACTTTGAGATTTTATTTAAGGGTAATGTACAAAGGGAAAAGGAGCTAAGATGTCTTGTTCAGTCCAGTAAGGCACAGAGGGAAAGGACTTCTCCCATCTGTAGAAACAACCTACAATGTTTGTTTTTCGGACATTGTTATCCCCTTTTTTAATTTATTGAATCTCCATAAATGCATAGGGAAAGGATATTAGTTAATCCACACAACAGTGAGCCTGACCTCCAGAGTGTAAAGGAACATACCTCCAATATAGTGGTATCTCTATTTTCTCAAGGGAACTCATTTCATAGGGGCCATGATCTTTGGTTATGAGAGTGCTGAGACAGTGGGCTTTAATATTAGGCAAATCCCACACAAAAGGAATTTAAGTCTTATGAGTATATTATTAAGACATTCTATTTAATTTTGGATAGATTAAAAAAATACAAAAAGTGTGAAAAGAGACTTCTAACTGTATTTCCTCCCTCCTGGGTATAACTCAGGTGTTATATATGGCCTCTGCTATTAATATTTAGAAGTCCAATTGGTTTATGCACACCCAAGACTGTTATAACTGGATCTTAAAGTAGATCTCAGCTTCCTGAGGAACTGCCACATTGATCTCCATAGTAGCTGTACGACTCCCACCAGCAATGAATGAGTGCTCCTTTGTGAGTGCTCCCCACATCCCCATCAGCATGTTCTGTCATGTGTGATATTGATCACTACCATTCTGACCTGTGTAAGATACAATTTGCTCAACTACAGAACAGACAATAATACTGAACTAGTTTTGATTTTCATTTCTCTGATGGTTAAGGATATTGAGCATTTCTTTAATTTTTTTTTTCTCAGCCATTTCTGTTTCATCTTTTGAGAACTCTCTGCCTAATTCTATAGGCCATTTTTTAATTGGACTACTTGTTTTTGTGATGTTCAAGATATATATATATATATATATATATATATATATATATATATAGAGAGAGAGAGAGAGAGAGAGAGAGAGAGAGAAAGAAAGAGAGATGTAGATATAGATAGATAGATAGATAGATATTAGATACTAACCCTCTATCAAATATATAATTGGTAAAGACCTTTTCCCATTGAGTAAAAAAGATGTGAGGGGAATTGGGGGAGAGAAAACATAATTAATATATATATATATATATATATATGAATTTTTTAGAAAATAAAAGAACATTATATCTATATACATACACACACATATGCTCTGATTCAATTCTAAAAGGAATGTTTTTGTGTTGTATGTCTGTCATTTTTGTTTTCTAGTAACTTCATATTCTGTTTGAAGAATATGTAAATTTTTGGTGACTTATAAAAGAAAAAACAAACAAACAATAACAAGCAGCAGTGAAAATCCTCCCTGGGTATCTCTGTTAGCAAAGCCAGTGTGGTGCCGAATGACCGCATGAATTCCAGCTCTTCCACAATGGGCCATATGGACAAGAGAGCTAAATGTTCAATGACCTCAACCCTTAAATACACAGAATGTTATCCATATAGCAAAATCCTTGGGACATACTTACTAAGCACTGGTCTGAGCTTCCTTAATTGCATAACAGACAATAATACAAATGTCACAGGTTAGACAAAGAACCTAAACAACTTGCATAAACTAGTGCCTATTTAGTACTAGGTTAAAACACCTCAAACTAGCTATAACTACTACTATCATTATTATTGCTATATAGTAATGATTATTATCATAAGTATCTCATGTATACTAGGTACTCAATAGACATTAGCAATCTTCTTTTCTCACTTGAACAGAAAATAGCATGTCTTGTGGCCTTAATGCGAACTTCAAAGTGAGCTGAACTGGATGCTGAACCTGGGCAGGCAATGTACAATGCTTTGGACCCTGTTGTGGCCCATCTGTTCACAACTGGACATTTGTCCTGTCTACCTTTGAGAATATTCTCTTCTTGGATGTCTGTACATGATGTAAAAGAATCCTAGGGAAGGTATTGATGGCTATGTTATAGGCTAAACTATTCCCCAGAAAAGATATTCTGGGCAACAAGGGTAGGGGGCATTTAAGGAGAGGTAATCTTATATAGTTTTTACAAACTACCAAATAAACTGCATCTCTCTAAGACCTTTGTTAGAACAAAACTCCTTAAGAAGGTAACTGATAAGAAAAAAAAATTTTTTTCCAAGAAAGGGTCTCGCTCTGTAGTCCTGACAGGAATATAACTCACTTTGTAGACCAGGTTAGCCTTGAACTCACAGAGACACACATACCTCTGCCTCCTGAGCAATGAGATCAAAACCACACAGCATCTTTAAAAAGGCTGAGAACAATATGTCTGCACCACTTTGGTGTTTACAAAATGCAATGATCTGACTGGTTCTTACAAAGTGGATTCCCCCAAGGACAAAGAAGGAAAGGAGTACAAAGTAGATAGGATTAGCTCCCTGCAAATTCTCCCCTTTAACTGGAAGGGCTTTTCTGTGGCATCTTGTAGCAAAGCTACCAGTGGCTACCCTAGAATTTGTTCATTTAGTGCATACTATCCAAGAAAAATGGCAAAGCTATTGAAACATGAACCTCTAGTGAAGATGTACCTTAAGCTAGAACACTTCAAATCCTAAAACCTGCCTATAGGCTGCATAAAAGACAAAGAAGCTGGGGGATATTTCAGAAGAAAATGTCAGAAATCCCTTTGTATGCATGAAAAACTTTCAACCTTGAATACAAACCTTTGGGAGAGAAGTATAATGGGAAAGAGTGACAGAATACGTGGCTAGGTTATGGGTAGGAAAAACAGACATTGCCAACCAACGAGAATAATACTGGGAAAACTGTTCAAAGTGCTATAGCTTGTGTCTAAGGCATAACAAGATTTGGAAACCCACAGTCCTAAATGAAAAGGGGCTTAGAAAATGGAAAAGCTGACAGTCATTCCTAAATGGCCCCAGGCTTAGAGAGAGGATACCTTTGAGAATGACAGGCAAACCCCACAGAGAGCCCCAGCAGGCACCCTCAGCCGCTGAACTAACCTCACCTCTTGGCCCAGTTAACCATCCCAGCTCTGGGGACCTCTCCAGAACACAGGCAAAAACTTCACAGTTAGAATAATTTCTCCAGCTGCTGACTGTGCCCGAAATCTCCTCAGCTCAGTATTTGATCCCCGATAAGAGGTCAATGACCTTTGGATGGGCACTACAGCAAGTGCTTCCCCACATCTACAACTTTGTGTGGATGAAATGCAGGTTCTAACTTGAAAGGATCCTGCCCGCAAAGAGTAGCGGAGAGACAGGGCACTGGGCACTGTGACTAAGTAAGTGAAGGATGCACCTGCTCACTGGAAGATGCCAATGCTGATGGCAAGCAGTGCCTTTTCACGACTCCCCTTGAAGATTAGCCAGCATGCTTTGAATAATAATGTGTTGTGTTGAAAACGTGTATGTGGGTTATATGTGTGTGTGCAGGCATGAAGGAAATGGCGGCTGAATGAATGAATGGTGACTAGTGATGGCTTTTGACCTTTCACCATGCACTAAGCATTGCTCTTGGTTTCACTGTACCATTTAATTTCCTTTGCCATGGTATGGGGGTGGGGGTGAATATCCTCATCTTATAGCTAGAGAAGCAGGTTTAGAAACTTTTCATAGAGGTAATGACTAGAAGGGCAGGGATTCAAACACTCAAGTTAATTCTAGTTTAACCAGTACATGCCTGCACTAACAGGAGCTGCAGGGTTCTCTTTGGATTGCATACATACACACATAAACACATACACACACTCATGTGTGCACATCCACACACAGACACATATTGGATTATATACATATACTGGATTACACACACACATACCAAATGATCTAGACCCATACCAAGGAAGCCAGAACCCCCTATCCCCAGTTTTCATTCTTCTAGTTTAACGAAATCTATGTGCATAGAATTTGAACCAAGAAATAAAAGGTAGCAGTTAATTTTTAGAAGAAAAAAAAGTAAAAAGAGAATAGAATCTTGAAGTGTCGAACATTTGTCAAAGTTAGTGATGGGGAGCCAAGAGTTCCCTTATCTCTAAGCTGCTGACCACAGAGCCGCAGCCTCCTAAAGCCCAGAAGGACTGATGGTAGTTCAATACAATTTTGCAAATTCACCGAAAACCCATTTATACTTCATGAGGATGGTCACCTATAATCTCTGGGTACGAAATGTCTTCTGATCATTGACCATCATTTACAAGGCTTTCCCCGTTGCCAATTCATGTGTCACAGCTCCATGTTTCTCTAGTCTGTATTTTCTAAACTTGAGTAACTGGAGTGTGTACTGGGAACCTAGGTGGCACACAACAAAGGTCTAACAGAGTCCAGAGGCGGAGGATATGGCAAGCCCATCTCAAACACCAGCTTTACTCAAAGAGAATCACATTGAAGTGGTTTGTTGTTGTTGTTGTTTGTTTGTTTGTTTTGTTTTGAATGATCAAAGGCGTGTGGTAAATCTGGAAGGCAAAAATGTATATTTCCAAAAAAAAAAAAAAACCAATCTGAACTTCACATTTAAAATGTCTTGCTTTGGGGTGGCACCCACGAACACTGAGGTTTCCCTCCCCTGCCTATCTCATTACTTGCAGAAAATGGTTCACAAGGAAGTATGCTTGCAGATATAGGTATTTGACCTGCATTGTGGGCCACTGGGATTAATAGTGAGAAAAGAACCAGATCAAGGTGGACTGTTATCTTTATGCAACATTAGACAGCAACGGTACATCTTTTTAGCTTTAAGTTCATTAACTTAGCCTAGTGGGCCCATAGGAACCATATTAGCTATAGGATACCGCCTTCTCTAATTACTCCTTCTCATAACAGGTATGCTATGCTGCATTTAACTCAACTATTTGATCCCAAAACAAAGACATTTAAATCTTTTTGAAAGATTTCTCCCATGATATATCCCCAACCTTGCCCTTACATATAACTATCCTGAAAAATTATTTTGAAAGCCAAAAACCAAAGGTAAGGCCTCTTCTTGATAGCAGAAGATGAAGTCATCTAGTACTCTAGAGTACAGCCGAGCTGGCCTTGTCTACTCTCTGAATGGAGTAGGCTATCTCTGAGGCAGTGCTGCCCTAGGCAAGCAGAGAAATAACTCTGAACTATTTTTTTAACTTATTGATCCCGAACCCTTACTTTGGAAAACAAATGTGTTTCCAACTTTCCCTGTGGACCCTACGGAATATTTATAAATAGAAATTCTTTGTCACCCTTGAATTGGCTAGAGGAGCTGTCCAACTATTGAAGCAGAAGGGACCGCATACGTTTGAGAAGATTCTATGCATAGTCACAGTATCGGGCCTTCATGGGCTTTCAATTGCTTTATAAAACTTTGGGGAAAGGTTCTCTTATTTTTCTGCTATACTCATTCCTAAGATTTGACCTAGTCTGCAAAAACTTACAGGATGCAGAACAAATTGCCTGTCAAACTCCAAGGTAAGACGGCAGGCACCCATGTATGTGCTACTCCCAGATCTGGGAAACCGACCTCAGTAGCTGTGTCTTTGGACAGCAGCCAAGGAAACTTTGATTTACTCGTAGACAGTAATGGTCTCATTCCAGCTACCTGCCATATCTTAGGACTTCAGTTCTCCCAGCAGTGTGCCAATATTCCACTCGTTTCTCCCAGGTGATTCGTACATAGAGATCTAACCTCCTTAAAAATATAATCAGCATGGATGCAAATGGATGTTATTCATCCACATTTAACCAGCCATTGGAGAACTTCCCTCAGTCTTTGGGTAGAAAAGCTTAAGTCTTGTCTCACTCTACTGCCCCCTCTCCCTGCCCCAAGCTCCCATTTGCATGAACTTAGTGACCTTTAGCTCAGCTGAGTGAAAAAAGGTCACATGGTCAAAGATTAGCATGCAATTTGCTTTGGGGTGCTTACTTTATTAAGCTGGCTTCACCCACCATGGAAGGTGGCTCCTAGTCACCACTTAAGAAATCACAATCAACTCAACAGAACACAGTTTCACTCTCTTAGATTGAACACATGATGTGTGCCATTATGTACATATATACAGATGCAGGGAGAATTTCAATGCGGCACATTTAGTTTCTAATAACCCAGTAGCCATCATAAAAACACTTTGCAATTCTTCCAGTATATTCTGTTCAGCTGGTGTGGAGAAGGAAGTAATCTAACTCCACACTGTGTGGAAGGGGGTACCTATTTGAGTTAACAAAAAAAAAATCTACCACAGTAACCCTTAAAAGTGAAATTTCTGTATCCTGTAATCAGGAGTTGCTGGGCATTTGATTAAATACCCCAGGCATTTGATCCCCAGATTACTGCCATTTCTCCCCACGACAGGCAAGCCAGAAAAATTAAACCCTAAACCGCAAAGAAACAAAATGTGTATTTTAATACAGAAATGCTTTTACCTGCCATCCTGCTGGGAATGAAATGGGCCGAGCTCTCAAAATGTTTGTCAGCTTAACTCGCAGTTGGTGGCACCATGAAAATGTAGCCAGGAAGCCTTATTGCTGCTCCTGTCCTTTAGCTGCCAACTGGAATACAATGGAAGCATCGATGAGAAACAGAAGAGGCAGGGAGTCTAGAAAAACCCCAAAGGATGACGAGACACAAGCAAATGACATGTTTCCAACTCAAAGATATTGTGCTCTGCGGTGTTGGCATCTCAGACAGCTTGGACACGAAAGATAAGTATACCTCAATGAAATGCCACTTCCCCCAAATCACCTAGGAAATATGCACCTTGAAAACCCTATCGGTCTTGCTTAGTCTAGAATGAAAATGGCTGCATCATACAGGTTACATATAAATAGCAAATATTCAGTATCTTATGAGAGATTCCAATTTAGTGTTCTTGATAGGTTGGAAAAAATGTTTTCATTTTGGTCTATACAACTGGCATGCCAAATGAAGAGAGCTAGATACTAGCACATTCTGAATGGTGTGCACAGGCACCGGGAACTGTACCCACACCTAGCTTTTGCACCATCTCAGCCTTGGCGGTTGTACTTTTCAGTCATCTCATTAAGACACCCCATTATTGAGACAGTGTTACACACGGTTATCACTCATCACAAACTCTCTATTTTCAGCTTTAACCTCGGAGCATTGGAAAGGATGCCATTGCCTTTGGTTTGCTCACTTTGAAGAACTCATACACCAGTCATTAAACCTCAACAAAGAGTAAGAATATGTCCTTTGCCGTAAAGCACTATAATGTATACCATTTACACTTTATGTTTATACTTCGAATTATATTTTGAGTTATACAAGCTAAAGAAGGTGGAAAGGAATGATGATAATTTGATTTATATACAGACATAATGATCCAATGGACTAACTCTAAGCATTTCAAAGGAGTCACAGTTCAGACAACACACATGAGGCATGATGGACAGGGAAGATATCAATGCACTTTTATAGCACATTATAAAACCTTACTTCATTAAATGGGAATCCAAAGATGTTCACATTCAGCTGTTTTATGAACAATTCTGTGCCCTTCTAGTTGGTGGCCTTGCACAGAACAGGGATACAATCAGAATAGAATACTGTCTAGGTGATCCAAATTTGAGCAAACGTTCCTTTCAATCAAAAGTTTAAGCTAAGAGAAAGATATCTATCTATCTATCTATCTATCTATCTATCTATCTATCTATCTATCTAATAAAAATCAAAGCCAATATCATCACATTCATTACTTTTTGTATTTTGACATTTTATAATCATTTTCTGATTGCACAAATTTGTCTAATTCAAATACATCTCTTAGAATAGGCAAAAAAGTAGCAATTTGGCTACTTTTCTGCTTTTAAGCCTGATCACGCTGATGTGTACATGTCGCCTTCCTGGATCACCAAGCCTGCTCAAATACTTTATAAAAGAATTCCCTACACCACTTCCCAAGAGAAAGACAACACTACAGAAACCAGACCCCAGGACAGAACACACAGGCACCACCAGAGACAGATGAGCTTGCCATCATGAAAGCGAGAAGCTTAATTGCTACAATGTTACAGTTGTCTAGAAAACATGTTGCACATTTCTCATTATAACTTGCAAAATACACCTGTTGCAAACAGGATGTGCTAGAATGCAGCACTCCCTACTTCGTGCAGTCAGTTCATAATAAATCTCTTACCTTGTCAAGAGAGGAAGGAGCAGCAGGCTCATAATAGGATGAGTGATGCGTAAAATGTCCTCCAGTTGACTTCCCACGGGATTTATACTTCCCAAACCAGGAACACCTCTGCCTGTGCAGATGGAATGCTAAGTAGTAAAACAACCAAGAAGTTAGAAACAGCTTTGTGGGTTTTTTCCCTTTCAACTCTCTGATATCCAGAAGAAACTGTAATGTAAACATACAAGCAAGTGAGTGTGTGTCTAAAAGCCATCGTATAAATTAGATGGGAAAATACAGTTTAAAGATGAAGGTTAGTGATAGGCTTCTATTTTTAAGTGAGATGATGTGAATCATGAGGTTGTTTTCCATAGATACTGAAAAATTATTGTATCCATATCACGCATTTAATAGAGAGACTTCCATATTACATGATACAAATATTCCACCAAAATTTCTTTAGCTGAATCTGGACTACAGATAAAATGTCAAACAATTGTGCTTTTTTTTTTTTTTAAACCAAGAACAATGTTTTTTAAGCAAATCTAAGAAAACTGATTGAGACCCATCTATAAGCTCAGGTGGCCACTGAATTTCCACTCTTATTGTTGGGAGAAGTTACTGCATTTTTTTTTTCATTTTGAAGTAAAATATCATGTTGCGCTTGCTTCCAATCTAAACTTAGTCTCTGTTCCATTTGCCGTATTTCTTCAGGCATGAGAAGGAAAATCAATGCCCCTACTCACCTTTGGAAGAATTTCACTGCCAAGTCTCCACGGTTCTATGAGATCCAATAATCCGTGGCTCAGCATCGATTTTTCTGTGGCACCTGTAGAAACAGCCTCTCCTTCCTCTCTAACAAAAATACAGCGACAAAGACTGTGGAGATTCTGACCAAATTAAGCGTATAGGCTATTAAGCACAACGTGATCTTCTAAAGAGACATAGTTTATATTTTCTGAAGCTGTTAATGTTGCTAGCTTTAAAAAATTTTTTTTCTGAACCACTTAACAACCATTTAAAGATAATGTGAGCATCAATTTTGAAGAGCATTTGGAGATAATATTTTTCTTGGATTTCTCACAGTTAATTTATATCACCAGTAACACCCTCCCCCGATAAGGAAATAGACAATTAAAAAAAAATAAAAAAAAAAAAAGTCAAGTCTCATTTTTTAAAACATAGCTTCAAAACCAAGCTGTTTTTAATATAAGAAAAACGATGATCATGATTTCAAAATTTAAAGCTCAGAAGTTTGTGGAGGTGTAGAGGGTCTGGGAAAGCTGGTTTTGGAGTATATCAAATCCTAGGAGAGAGTGGTTTGATGTCATGGTGTGCTTTAAGACTTAAGCCACCAATTTCCCCACTTTCTTGGTGGGCCTAAGTGCAAGAAAGAAAAGAGAGAGGGGGAGGGAGGGAGGGAGGGAGGGAGGGATGGAGGAAGGAAGGAAGGAAGGAAGGAAGGAAGGAAGGAAGGAAGGAAGGAAGGAAGGAAAGAAATCACACAGTGAACAATTCACATTTCTAGCATCCTGCACACATCTGCTGTAAATCTCAGAGGTACCTCAGTCCCCATGGGCAGACAATCTGGGGCATGTCTGAAAAAGTTCTGTTCCCTGCACACATCCTGTGCTGTTGATAAACCACTTCCTCCCTGACTCCATCAGCCTGAGTATCTGCAAAATAAAAGTGTGCTGTTAACAGAGGCATCCCCTCTGCATTTGCTATCCGCAATAAAATGGAGGTAGCAGACAGAACACAAGGCAGGTTGCTTCTCATGAGGTAGGTGACATCTCGGTTAAAAGTGACATGACCAGGCTTAAAAATGACTCTGACAGGTTTAGTGTTCAGACGTGACAGATATCAGCCTGCAAGAACCTCCCTGCCACATATGGTTAAGATCACGTGAAAGCTTTGATTTAATAGTCCCTTGATTAGCTTTTGCAACACTCAGTGCTACCCCTTTCAAGTTCATTATCAATTATGCTACGCATCCCATTATTGTCAATTTAGGATCCATTTTACTAGAATGCAGTCATTTCAACCATTCATCAAACCTGTGCACAGTGTTCAGTTAAAGGATTAGATCAATCCACACTCCAGTTCTCAAGGGAGAAGTTCCAGTGTTTATCAGGCCATGTCTACACTGGCTGAGCAAAGCGCTCTGTTCAGAAGGAGAAGCGCCTTTGGCAGCTAGAGTCCACATAGCTGACCCATGGATGGTGGCGAGGTGCTCCTGCACCTAATTACCCAAGTGTAATGGCATCACTAAGCATCGCAGAAGGGTGACCCATGAATACAATAATGACAGCAAAGCCATCGCGTGATTCTGGTTCTAAGGCATGTACAGTACATTCATCTAGAATGTGATTCAAGGAGCTCAAAGAACATGTGTACATTTGGCACAAGTGATGGCTGCCAGGATGGAAACACGTGACGGCTCCACAAGGAGCTTGGACATGCTCCTTCTTTCTAAGCAATACAGCAGCCGTACAAACTTTCATAAGTAGTTGGGATTAAGTTCAAACCCCACTTCTGTATTTACACAGGAAAATCTTCACAAAAGACAACCTTGTTCTTAGGAAGGAAGAAAAGGAAGGAGGGAGGGGGAGAGAGGGAGGGAGGGAGAGAGGGAAGGAGGGAGGGAGGGAGGGAGAGGGAGGGAGGGAGAGAGGGAAGGAGGGAGGGACTGGGACATTGTAACCAATAGTCTGGGCCAATATTTACACTCTGATCACTTGCATTATCATGACTCAGTACCAAGTCTGGGTGGATTCTATTCTAGTAACAGAGTGGCCTAGAATTGTCCTGAGTACCAGGACTCTTTTAAGCAAATTTTAGAATAAAAAGAGCTTTAGCAGCAATGTTCTACTAATAGCTATAAAATTATAGGCTTTCCCTTTCAACCACCCAAACATACTCCGTCCTGTGAAATAACAGATATAACACTAATCACCTTTGGAATTTTGCCAACCTTTCCCATTGGTGGGCTGGGAGAGTCGGGCCCAACTGCCTTAAAGGCATAAAACCTACCTTACCCTATGAAAGCCCTCTATGGGCTTCCCTGCATCCAATCTGATTCTTTGGAGAAAACAGAAGTGAAGGCTTAAACGTGAGGGAATCAATCCTATCTACAAGATATCAAATATGCTACTGTATCTTCCTAAGAGGAGTTATCAAGACAGATGCTGCATCCTGGCCTCCTAATCTCTTGGTCTTTGCATATAGGAATTTGTCCCCCTTTCTGACATGTCAAGACTCCAAATTTGTCATGTATGTGGATTTGTATGCGGGTGTGCCCACCCATACAGGTGGATGTGTAGAGGTTAGAGGTTAACATTAAGTAGCTTTCTTAATCACTATTATTATTTATAATAATATAATAATTATTATTTCTAATCACCTTATTTTTGTTTTGTTTTTTTGGTTTTTTTTTTTTTTGAGATAGAGAGAGAGGGTCTCTCACTTTACCTAGATCTTACTAACAGGACTAGGCTAGCCGACCTGAAATCTCAGAGCCTTTCTGTGTCTGTCTCTCCAACACTGGGATTAACAGGCACATATTCCACACCAGGTTTTGATGTGTACACTGGGGATATAAACTTGGGTCTTCGTGCTTACACAACAAGCATTTTGTTGACTGAATAATTCGCCTAGATCAAGACTCAGGCTTTCAAAATAAGTTTCACTCAGTTTCAGTTTGAAAATCATGCAATTGGTATGTTATATTAAATCCCCTTCGGCTAGGTGCAAAACTGTAACTCACCACAGTGGCAGGTAGCATATTGCTCCATTACCTTGTCACTTTCACCTCCAATGACATAAAGCCAAAGAGTTCCAGAGCAATGGTTCTCTACCTTCCTAATGCTGAGACTCTTTAATATGGGTGACCCCTCCGCCCCCACATACACCATAACATTGTTTCATTGGTACTTCATAACAGTAAGTTTTCTATGGTCATGAATCGTACTGTAAATATTTGATATCTGATATGCAATCCCTGCAGGGTCAGGACCCACAAGTTTAGAACCACTGTTCTAGACTACATTGTCCATAGTCACTGAAGTTCGTCTATCAGGAGTAACAGTTGATATCTTCTTCTGTATAGAGTACTGAGAGCTTCTAAGTACATAGACCCTCTATGACTGCCAGTCTCTTCACTACATCCTCTCAGCTGATCATGAGAACGACAGGAAAGCAAACACCATGCAGTGCACTTAAGTCTATCATAGACACTATTCCAAATCTGCATACCTGAACTCTTTGATAGCACAGCAGTCTTGTAGAATGGAGACAATCACATTCACTATCCATATGAGACTGAATCACAGAGGCAGCATGTCATTTGTCTGGGTCACCTAGTGACCAGGTGGTGGAGTTGGGATTTTAACATAGGTATCCTGGCTCCCTACAATTTCTATGCTCACACTGCCCAGACATGTGCCTATCTGAGCTATGGGTTACTGATTTTTAAGTTCTTGATTCCCAGAGATTTAAACAAGAAGGTGATTTCTTTAGACTTGTTTGTTTTTGCTTTTTTGTTCTTTGGCTTTTGTTTTTCTTTCTTCCTCTCTGAATGGAACTAATTGGCTTGATGCAGTGATCTATCCTGACCACCAGACTTTTTTGTCTATTTCTCATTCACACACAAATGACTACCTAGAACCTTTGAGAAGACCATTGACCTACGTGTAACCTATGGGATTAGGACCCCTGAGGTCACATCCTCAAGCTGGATGTGTTATTTTATTTCCTCAGAAATTGGCTCCCTTACCTATAATATAGTAATAAAAATAACTATACTGAGAATTGATCTACGCTAAATGCTTAACTCAGTGCAGGACGCATTGGAGAGCACTTAGCTTACATGCATGAGCCTCTAGCTGTGATTAGGCACTAACAACCGAAAGCCATCCTTTGGGTGAGAAGGCATACACGTTTTAGAAAAGACAAATGTGGACACAGGGAATCCTTTCATCCCAGGAACAACACAGCTGTAAAATTGTATCATCATCCATAACTACACATGGTGTCAATCTGCTTCATTTTACAGGAACATAGGGGTATCATGGAATCTGTCAGAACCACCTAAGGATGTCAGACAGTTTTCTCACAAGAGTGAAGCTGTGTCTTATGTGGGAAGGGAGGGTTTGAGATGCTGTGACAAGATGACTGGCTTAATGGTTTCCTTAAAGCATAAGCCAGATTTCACCACATAGTCAGACACATCCAGTTGGTCTGGGTAGTGGTGAGATGATGTTAACAACTATTCAATTTGAGCATGGGACAACTCTGTGTTCCTCATACCTGTTTCTACTTGGCCAGCTTTCCTTTCTGAAACCCTAAGCCAGTGGTTCTCAACCTTCCTAATGCTGTGACCTTTTAATACAGTTCCTCATGTTGTCATGACCCCCAACCATAACATTATTTTGGTTGCTACTTTGTAACTGTAATTTTGTTACTGTTATGAATAGTAGTATACATATTTTTTGGAGTTAGGGGTTTGCCAAAGGCATTGCAACCCATACGTTGAGAATCATGGCTCCAAGAGCTTAGTCTTCTTTGAGATCACATGGATATCTTGAAAAAGGCTGCCCTGGGACCTCAAATAAAAATGCATATCCCAAAAGAAGAGTAATACAAGTTTTAGGAGAAAATGAGAGGTTTGGTGCCCCTTCCCATGACAGTGTACATTAAGTGAAACACAAAGAAGATGGAATGAACTAAAACTTCTTTCACTTTGGTCTTAAAATGGACATCACCACCAGAGAGCATGAAACGCTCAGAGACACAGTAAGAGACCCAAAGAGAAGCTATTTTTGGGTCACTCCCCCAGGACACACTGAAGTGCTTATGTGGATTGCTTGCTGTCAAATGGGACAACCAATTTCTGGTCCCCAAGAGGCTGACAGTAAGAGGCCCCTATACTTAATTTTGTTTGCCTCAGAGACCAGACATTCTCTGATATACATGAGGGAAGGGAAACTTTGATGTTAAAAAAACGCATATTGGTCCAGAATTATGGTTTTGATGAAGGGATGTGTGTGCAGCCTCATTTGAGATGAGGATATTAAAACAGATAGTGAAACAAAGGCCACCCAGACTCCATTTTTGATCCTATGGGCATCTTTGCACAAATTCATCCCCATCAACATCCAGGCCTCTCCTTAGATAGAAGGGACCTAAACACCTCATGCTCTAGGAGACTCTCATTGTGAAATGAGGTCTTGGTAATACTTAGCCTCTCGTTTTCTAGATGATGCTGGCATGTCTCCAAAGTAGCCAGCTGCCAATCAAGGACAGTTCTAAAATTAGAACCCTTGGGAGGTCAGGAGTGGTTGAAATCTTAGGAAAACATTATATCTCATGATATCAATTCAGTACAAATGTCTTAACCTTGCAGGAACGACAGCATGATCTACTGGGCACCATCTATAGAATAGAAGTAGGCAAGGGGACCATGGCCTTAAGTTGTGAGAGGACATTGAGGAACAGTTGAGCCTACCTGTCTGAACCTTTGAAAAGATGAGCCACCTGTACCAGGCAAAGTACATTGTTCTTTTGGCTCTGAGATAATTTAAGTCAAAGCTCTAGCATCCTAGCCCTGAGAAGCACAGGACCAGGCACAGCATGGCCTAGAAAACATTGGTGTGGGCAGCTGTTACTTAGGCCCACTCGTGTTTTCTCTCCTTACCCCAGCTCCATGAGACCATTAAATGTGCTTTTCAGACTGTCTTATCAAAATGTATAATTCTTACTTTCCTTTTCTTTTTCTCCTTTGTTACCATACACTTAGAATCCATGAAAAGACATTTACAAACTTCAACCTGTCATTTGTTTTAAAGATTCTATTTATTTTATATCATATACAATTTCAGAATAGTTTCTATAAACACAATGAAAACCCTGTGTGTGTCTCTCTATGAATTTGGATGTGTGTGTGTGTGTGTGTGTGTGTGTGTGTGTGTGTGTGTGTGCATGTCTCAGTATGTCTGTATATTCATTCATATCCCTGAGTGTGTAAATTTACATGTGTACATGTGTGTGCATTTATGTGTATGTAAGCCCAAAGACATCTAATGTCATTCTTCAGGTACTACCCACCAAGTCTCTCACTGGCCTTGAACTCATGAAGTAGAGGCACTTGGTTAGCTAGTGAGCCCTGGGGTTCCTCCTGTCCTGTCTTTGCCTCCCCCACAGTGGCATTAGACCTTGTTTCTTTTCTTCTAACATGGGTCCTGTGAATGGCAAAAGGTCCCCATGCTTGCAAAGGAACGACTTTAGTGACTGAACTATCTCCCCAGCCCCCAGCCCACCAAAAGTAAAAACAAGTAAATAAATAAATAAAATTAAGCTAAAATAATAAAAATAAATAAATAACAGAGGGAGTCAGAGAGGCTCTGCTTTACCTATGGCCCTCCTCCTGGCCACTCCATGAACTGTTGTCATTTCTTATTATTCATTATTTATGATTCCACGCACAAATTCCACCCAGGTGATTTGGCTCTTAACAAAATGAATGTGAATTAATTCTGGTCATACATTTTAATGAGACAACACTTCGGAAGCCCTCAGACATTCCAGATGCAAAAGTCACCTCTTTTGGTACTGACACCGGAATTTCTTCTCTTAAGAAATCTTGCTTGTTTAGGCTCTTTTTTTCTTCTTCTTCTTCCCCATTATGAGCCCTTCTACACAGGAGCAAGGTCAGAGGAGAGGAAGGGAAGAGTGGGCCCTCAAGTGACCCATGTCCTCACTCCAAAGTCCTTGCCACACACCTCTCGTTCCCCATTGTCCTTAGGTTCTAACAAGTCTTATGGTGTGACATCAAGTTTGATCTTCCCACTATGCTTCACTACTCAAAATTACCCAGAAGGATGATAGAATTCCCTTCAATATTTCTCTCTCTCTCTCTCTCTCTCTCTCTCTCTCTCTCTCTCTCTCTCTCTCTCTCCCTCTCTCTGATTAAATGATTAAATGATAGAGTCATACTTATAGGGTGATGATTTCTGGAGCCACTCATTCCATTCTTTAAAAACTAACATCATGCTAAAATTCTACTCTTCTCCTCTTCACCAGTTCTATTCTCACTGCACTTGACATGTCAGGAGCAAGTATTAGTGCTCAATAAATACAGAAGACATTCGTTTTTAGTATTCCTGAGCAAAGACGCACAGTGTTGCTTTTTCAGCAGCTTTCCATGGGCTGGCAATTTGCATGTGGAATCAGCCCTCCCTCATGAAAAAGTAGAAATCAGCCCCAGCCCAGTGTTTTAGTTTCTCTCGCTGTGTGTGGCTTCCCAGGGACTGTTCGTTCCTTACACATAATTAATAGCCCAAGCTCAGCTTCCTCAGAGATGTCCCTCACTTTCTCATGCCACCGTGCAGAAGAGTAACATGTTCAAGGCTATGACTTCTCTAAGTCACTTGTTAATATCAGGATAGCTTGTTTAAAAGTGGGTTCTGATTAGACTGAG
Source organism: Mus caroli (assembly GCF_978045245.1). NCBI lineage: Eukaryota > Metazoa > Chordata > Mammalia > Rodentia > Muridae > Mus > Mus caroli. The sequence goes on from NW_028227264.1 coordinate 91,632,546, forward strand.
AAGAAGATTCAGAAGGCTATGTTCAAAGTTCTCTCTTATTTCACACTCTCCACGAAGAGTGGGCACCTCCTGTTCTGTTCTCAGACAAAAGCAGGGAAAAAAATCTATTTTGTATCCAAGGTAAATGGAGAACTCCTGTCCCAGTATTTCCTTTCAAAGCTTCCTATTCTCAAACATGGAGCGGGTGGGGGAATATTACAAAGGGCCCTGTCATGTCATGGTCTTGTTTCAACTCGGAATAAATAAAACTCCACAAAGTGACATAATGCCCTGGGCAGGGGCCTCTCCCAAGGTGGGTGCACTGTAAGGGAATACTAAGGAAATCACTGGACACTGATGATAAAGATTGCAACAAGGAGGTGCCTCGCTCGACCTCTAATTTTTTGGTTGATATTACCTACTCTGAGAGGGTCAAGATCGAGAACTATCAGGCTAGTCCTCATGTGAAGAGACTCAGGGCTGGCTGAAACACCCAACATTAATACTGCAAGCCTCGATTCTGACATGCCTGTGGTTTGATGGGGAAAGATTTTGACTTATGTGGACAGAATCGTGTTTCTCTGCCATGTATTGTTATTTGGCTTTTAGCAATGTATGCTTGAGCAACATACAGTTCCTGAGGATGACTCGATAAGATGCTGGAACTAATACCTTATGGGCTTTATACCACATCAGACCTTGTATGTGACTCAGAAAAATTCACTCATGATATGGTATCAGATTGATGGTCCCACAACATAGTTATTTAACTCAGTAAGGACATAAGGCTCATGAGCAAGTAAGCCAGGTTGATTGTCATTAACCAGAGGTATAGGGGAAAGTCTCTATATGATTTAACTTTATTCAACACTATATTGAAGGCATTTTAAAAAACAGAAATACTATTCTAAGAAACATTAAATCATATGTGCAGATTACAGATATAGGTGACTGATTCTCAAGAAATGACAAGGCAGTAAAATCCTCGAAACTCTATATCAAAAAGACACAAATGAACACCTCCTAGTAATTAGAAGGTATTTCATCGTCTTATGGCACCTACAGGTCATAATTATGATTATCAGAGGCTAATTTACAGAGAAATGGATGGAACCCAAGTGACTCTATGATAAAAGTGGGAATAAATTTTTTGGAATTAATCCATACCATCCATTTTTAATATTGTCGCATGTCTCCATAAAAAAAATCACATGACCTCAATAATTTTCAGCTATCTGACCTACAGTTTTTAATGATTTGAATTATTTCTGAGGAGAAACTCACTGCACTGTGCAAATTTCCACATATCACCCAAGCAGGAGGGCCAAACGCCGTGCCTTCCCGGAGGTGTGCCTGTCTGGTTTTCTCCTGTGTCTATGATCTGAGGTACCAGGTTTAGAAAGAGCAGCAGGAAGTAACTACAGGGCTGGGACACACAGAGGAACTAATAAGGTCTGTGCTGGCAGATTGACAGACTGTCAAAGGATGAGATGAATTAACAGGCAAAGAGGACTTTGTAAGTTATGTGGCCCTAGACACATGTACGGTGTTATTGTAGCTAATGATAACCTTAGTCATTTACAACGGGTAAGTTATATATATATAGCTGGGACAAGAAGAGTTCTTTTTGAAAGCGTGACACATTTTTCCCTTCGTCACCCAATTCTTGCTCTCTCAGCTTATCTCTCAGCCAGCGTGAGTGACACATTAGTCTACCCCTGTTTCCATCTGTTTCTGTCATAGTTTGACAGAGTTGGGATAGATGGGAAGATCTTGCAGAGAATAGGGTTTCAAGCAAATTCAGAAAATGTAAAAATAACTCTCTCTGAACCAGGGAGGTGAAAGGTATCCGCATGCAAGAGGCAAGGCGTTCTTTGTTTATGTGGTTAAAAACACGTAGTGATTATTATATGAATGGTAGAATATTCTGGAAGCTCAGCACCCGCACACTATCTCCACTTGGATGCTATGGTCACAATAGATACAGTCAAAATGATCTCCATTTGTGAGATCAGCTATTTGAATTGTCCCCTGTATATGTGCATGGTCATGAATGTGTAGTTGTATAGTTATTAAACCTATGTAATTACACAGAAATACATACTCCCATAAGAAGAGAAGGTGCACACAGGGGAGTACTTTTTTTTAATCTCTTCAATTAACTAAATAAACTCATTTTAGAATACTGCTATAGGCACAGTGCATGCAATCTACAATGTCCATCAGGAAGGAGTAAAGTGCACAGTGATGATGCAAAGGGAAGCATCCATAAGTGGACTAAGCATTTAGAGAGCTCTGTTGGCATGGGATGATTGCATTGCAAAGACTGGGTGGGAATGCAAATCATAGAGCATTAAATATAGCATGGTCCCATTTACCTACAAATGGACAAGTGGACAAGTGGAGAAGGGTGAAATGCTTAAAAAATCAAAATGTTTAAGCTGAGCCTCATGACATAAGTTTGCAATCCCAGCATTCGGAGGCAGTGCCGAAGGATCAGGAGTTCAAAACCATCCTAGGCTAGATAGTGAGCTTGAGGCCAGCCTGGGCTACATGCAAGTCTAAAAAAAGAAGCTAATCAACTTGTTTACTCTGTTTTATCCGGGAACAGAAGTGGAAGTGAGAAGGGAAGTGCTGGAAGATGAGGCAGGAAGCTCCTTTGTGTGCTTTAAATTGCACTGTGGATATTATTAGTTTTATAATTAATTGCTGATGTCACACATGAACTAAAGGCCATTGCAATTGTACTCAGAGAACACTGAGTGTAACCTGAGTCTTGTGCAATCTGGCTTACAACTGTCCCTCCTAGTCACCTAGCTCTGCCAGGTAAATATTTGTGCCTGATGGGGTTGCAAGTAGCACCTTCTCTGGCCCACGGCCACTGACCCTTCACAGGGCCTTCCAAAGCTCCATCCAGAACATGACGTCCATAAAGACCTTCAGCCCAGGACAGAGAAAATAACAGTAAATGTGCCTTGCTCTGAACTCACGTTCCCAGCAAATGGGACTTTTCTTTTTGTTTTAAACTGGGGAGGTTAAAGTATTAAGATTAAACAAAACAAAACATGCCTTTTCTTGTAAACCTACCATTTAAAAAAAATTTACAAGAAAAGAAGAATCTTAAAATCTATCAATCTTTCCTAAGCCTTAGAAGATTCAAGTATTTATTTTGAATATATCCTAAAGTTTCACTACTCAAGGTGGAATCGACGCCTATTTTGAGTTTCATGACTTTAAAATCAAAATCTTCTAACTAAGAGCTACTCGTGGAAGCAATGCGCTAAATGAGGAACTGCCAAAGAACAACAAGGAAACCAGATACAGGATGCTGTCTGTCTGTGTAAATAAAGTTTTATTGAAACACAGTTGTATTCATGTGTTTAAGCATCTTCTCTGCTTACTTTAGAGCCACAGCAGAAAAGCTGAGCCTTCACTGTAGATAACAAGCTTCCCATGACAGCTAAACTGCTCACTAATTGCACGGATTCTGATATATTAACAAAACATTGATGTTGTGGTAACAAAATGAAGCGTTCCTATGTCTCTAATTTCTATTTTGCTCTGCTCTTTGGAGGACTCCTGTTTTGAAACAGAGTTTTAATTGTGAGTTCTTGAAGCATGGACATGTGTTTGTTTCCTAGGGTACCCAGAGGAACAGAAAGTGACATATACATTACATTATAAAAACATGGTAGGGAGAATGAATGTTTAAATCTGAATTCTCCCACATCATTTACATTACTGTTGGTCCTAGACCAAAGCCTTGGGTCTGAAGGACAGCAATACCAATGGGTGCTGCTGAATGGGTTTGCAAGCGTTTCTAGCATCGTGGCTACTCCCTCAATTCCTGAATGCCCTAGTTCTGTCCTGAAAAGAACCTGGCCAAAAAAAAATATAATTGCTTAAGCTGAATTTTTGCAAAACATTTGCATGGATGGAGCAATGCAGGCTACTGCCAAAGATGCTCTGATTTCTTTCTGCCTGGCAAGTTGGCTGGGCTTGTTTGACATTTCATTAACAAAAAATAATCCTCACTTCTCTTCCTGAGGAAATAGCATGTGTAATATTTTAAGGACAGCAACACTCAGTGTGCTACTTTTCAATATAAGAAATATGTATTTCTGAAGTGTGGACGAATAAAGCTTTAAAAAGCCCTTTTCTGGCATTATAACTGGCTACCTTGGAGATGTGTCTATGTATGTGCCTGAATGAAAGTGCTTAGAAAACACCTTTAAATGTTTCAAAATCACAGAGAAGCAATGCCTTATACTGTCAAGGGGACTGGTCTGGAATCCAGAAAATAGCTTCCTGTGACACTTTAATTATGATACTCTGTGCAAGCCAAAAAGCTAGTCTTTATAGCATCTCTGAGAATAAGATATCGATAACATGTAGTGTATGAGCTTGGAAAGAAGGTCAAATAAAGATAGTAGTATCCCTTGAGGGGATAAAAGGGGAAGATTAACGGTAGTGGAATGGGCAAACATTTTTACCAGTTCTGGGCTAAATTCTTATTTAAGAAAGTCCTAATTTTAGTGAAAGGAAATCACCTCACCGCTACCAACGCAAGCTGAAAGGTCGTATAACTAAAGCACATCCTAGCTTCCGTATAGTGTATTGATAAGGCTGAGCACACTTGGGAATGGCAAGAAGATGAGACCAAAGGAGATGCCCTCAAGAATGTGACTACAATGTCAACTAAAAGAGGGTTGGGGACAGGGCAGGAAAGAATGAAGAACAGGGATTTTGGAGTACCGTAGATAGGAAATGAGAACAAATGGCGTTCATATGTATCAGACTATACTATTTGTTACCTATTGGTAGAGATAAAGATTTTGAAGAAGCCCTGAGTGCTCTGAGGGGGAAAAAAACAGAAAGAGGCAGAAAGTGGTAGATTTCAAGTGGAATGTAGGCTGAGGCTATTTTGTCCTGAATCTGGCAGGGAGGGGAAGCACTGGACGCCGTTGGACTTGCCACAGCCTATCTACTGTAGGTTCTGTATTGGATGGATTTGACACTAATGGATCAGACACTTAAATGGTTTAGATGTCCCAGCAGGAGACAAACCCCAAGAGGCAATAGTTCTGTACTACAGACGGTGATGATAATGAATGACCATTATAAAGGGAATCAAAAAATATTTAGGACAGAAAATTAACTAGTTCTAGCCCTTGCCCGAAGTACAAAACAACAAAGTTTGGGAAAGAAGGGTAAAAATAATTGGTGTATCTCTACTTCTGATGTATACGTAGGCAACAATGTCACAAAACCCAACAGAGAAGGTAGAATGAAAAACCAGGAGGGGACAATGATGAGTTAGTTTGTACATAATTGGTTTAGGGAGGTTCTTGATGCATGGGGCAAGCTGTTGGGAATTCAACTCTATATGTCATGTGAGGGACTTGAGTGACAAATGTCAATTTTAAGAGTCTTATAAATCATGGCAGAGGACGTCACCATGGGGCAACAACATGTGCAGTATGAAGGCCAACAGAGGATAGACTTGGAGAAAGAGAGGTAGTCAAGTCTATGACAGAGACAGATAAGGAAGGCACCCTTTGGATGACCAAGTACCAGGAAAGCCTGGGAAGTGGGAACATTCAGGAGAAAATGAATCATCAGGACCAAGCACATAGGAATAGCTGTGAGGGAACCAAAGAGTCCAGTTGCAATCTGCAACCCAGAAACTATTCAGTTCAGTGATGTCTTAAGATTAGGCAGGCGCCAGATGCTAAAACAGGTAAGAGAGAGACAATGACGAACTTCAAGTCCATTGACATCAAGTTACATGCTTTGTTAAGATGGAGAGACCAGAGTGTATGGGGAGGGACCATCACAGTGGGAGGACATGAAGGGCAGGAGAAATGCTGTACTTGAGCCATGATCATCTGTGCTGAAGTCCAGCCTAGACCTCAGCTTCCTCCCAGGAACCTTAGCTTCCCTAGGAATCTTTCTTCCCTTTCCCTCTTGCCTTTGTTCTATGTGTTCACCATGGCATTCACATGGAGATGACTTCCAAGTAAGCTGCCCTCGTCTTGTTTGTCATATTCAACCTCTTCAGCAAGACAAACCTCCAAAAAACTCAAATTCAGAACTGCTAATTATTATATCTCCTTACAAAATGAGATAAAAGGGAATCTGTCTCTTACATAATTATTATTTTTTGGATACATTTCCTTTTTTTTTCATTCCAACCTAACCGCAATCCACTAATTCTCTGAGCATTTATACTGTGCAATACCTCTTTTACAATATGCGTACAAGTATACTATGGGACATCCAACAGGAGACCTGATTTATTGATGAATAGTGTAGCTTCCTACAGTTTTTAGTCTCCTACACTGGAACGGAGAGTACGGCATAGTTAAAAGAGACTTATCTTGGTATAAATACATTTTTTGAGCTTGCCTGGTTTTGTCACCACTTAGCCATGGGACCATCTCCAAACTCTCCAAGGATTCCTTCTTCCAGAATGTATAAGCAAAAGAAATTGATGATAAACAGCCTGGTCATGCATTATAAAATCTAGGAAATTAAATATAAATATGTTTCATGGCTGTGAAGCAAACACCGAGTAATCCAAGGGTCTTACAATCATGGCATATGTCTTAGAAGAGAACTACCTGTTGGTAATAATTGGAAAAGATAGATCCAGCTCCATACACTGGCTTTTCTCTCTCAAATGAAAAGCATGTTTGAATCTCACAATATTTCTCTTTCCTTTCAAAGTCCCCTACCAAGGGGTTGATGACAAATCAAAGCAGCATTGTTACAGGCTCAGTACACTGGCCAGCAACTCCAAAGGCAACATCAGAGTGACAGTTTCTGGAGACAAACGATTCATTTCTGCTTCTGCTCTATTCACTATAACATAACCACAGTACAGATTCAGTCTGAGATTCAGTAATACAAAATCTATGTGGTCTGTCACCACACAGACTGCCACTTCCTCCTGTAGAGTCACCACAGACAATGTTAAACAGCATGGCCTCAAAGGACTCTAGAATGAGGGAGCCAGGCAATTAAAACCTGCTTTTGGTTGTATATAAATCTAAGCAACATGTACTTGTGATCTTGGAGATAAAGTGGGATAAATTAAATTGCAAAGAAATATCCTTTCTTCTCTCCTCCACAGACCAGCAGATGGAATCATGGCAGTAAATACGGTTGGTTCTTTTTCTAGACTCTTCTGGAAGACTGCATAGCCTGAGCCAGCCTTGCTCTCTAGAGCATTCTGGAAGGTGGCATAGCCTCACCCAGTCAAGAGATTTTTAATTCCTTCCCACCCTTGGCTGTTTTCATCCCTGTTTCTTCAGTGTTGAATTCTGTCAGTGTTTTGTTTGATTTTATCCTTTCCACAATCCTGAACTTAGTTCAGTTTATCTTATATTGTATCTGTAGTCTTGGTCTAAAACTTACTGCTCACACATCTGGCTGGATTCTTTGGCCTGTTTGTTTTTGGTTTAGTTTTAGTTTTTGTGTTCTTAAATCTGGTCCTCCACTTTCTGAGAGTTAAAAAAAAAAACTCCTTTGCATTCCTAAATCTCCCGGTTTTCATGAACAACCCTGTCATCTGTACTCCATAGAACTGGTAGTGTTATTATTCCCATTGATCTCTTTCTGACTCCTTCTTTTGGTGTCTACAGCAAATACTTCATATAGTTGGCTCTCCTGACTTCCCAGTGATGTGGACACCCTGCGGTGACAGATTTTTCTTATCTCTTTGCCCTGCTGTATCTACCTCATGCCTATATCACCCAATCACTGTTCTTTTGCTTCTCCTCTACCCTTTGCCAGTATACATCCCAAGTGTACAATGCTACCTTCAGCTTACTCAGCCTAACTCTCTGACCTCCTTTAGCTAGGACTGTATCTGGTCTTTGATAGAAAAGCTAATCCTACCGGAAATATCTTGAAAGCAAACAATCCTCAGTTGTAGTTTCCTATATACGCGTCACATTTTACTCTGTCCTCCACTCTAATACTTAAGTTGTTCCTTGCATATGAATGCCCCATTCCTTTGTACTTCTTTCTCTATGCAAATTGATTATGTCTATATTTCATCTTTTCAAACTCAAACCTCTCTGGATATTTAAAATACATTTTTATTAATACTTATAATTTTAGAATTCAGAAAATCCAATGGGGACAATGAAGTTAAGAATTGTGTGAATTTTCCTATCTTATGATGGAAGGACACCATTGAATAAATCCATTCTGGTAGCAATATAGCTTGGCTCTATGTGGCCCTATGGGCCATAAAAGCACTAAGACTTTCTTACCTTGTTCTCTGTCCTGTGGAGCTAATCTACCCATAGACTTGCTTTTGAAGTCAACAGGAACATCATGTATGGGTGAGCTCTAAAGAGCACACAAAGGCAAGAGAAGAAAACTGACATGTTATTCTTAACTAAAGGGACTGTGCTATTTCTGAGTTTCTATATACACTTGGGCATCCCACAGACTTCAAGAGCCTACAGATGAAGTAGAAGAAACCAGGGGTATTAAAAAAAAATCCTGAAAATGGACAGCAGCCACAGGAGAATGAAAGTTTTAAAATTTAACCAAATCATAGTGTTTCTTTTTTCTTTTTCTTTTTTTTTTCTTTATCAAGCCGTAAGAATCACAGATAAAGAATTCTTTAAAGCTATAAAGCTATAAAGACAGTCTCGGGCAATGTCAGGCCCTTTTGCAAATGGCATCCACTTCTTATCTTAGGTATAAAAACTGCCTTGTGGATAGCATTCGTTCCAAGCAGTGGACATTTATCTAGAGTCTTAACTGAGGAGTGAAGTCCGTCAGGTTAAGAGGTCCATCAGCATCTTCACAAAGAAAGGCATGAAGCAGCTCTCATAGCATGCAGCCCTCCACAGCCACTTAAAGCCCACTCTCAGATAGCATCAGTGTGTGGTGTGGCCACGTGGATGAAGAATGCATGCCAGTTTATATGGTGTTACCAATGCATCATAGCATTCATCCTATATGCAAAGGCTTTCGGTGAAATTGATTTACATATTGACCTTTTGACCTCACGTGTCTTTTTCTGAAAGCAACATTCACTGGAAAATACAAAAAACAACTAAACAACTAATTACTAAAACAAGTAATTATCTGGTGATGCTTTTCTTTGACATTTCCAAGTAGTTACTTACAGTTATTTACCCCATGATGTATTTAGTTACGGTTTCTGATGTGGAGAAAATGGTCAGAAAGATGCTAACAAAGTCAGTAGTGTAAGCTTTATTTTCAGGAGAAAGTGTTTCTCAGTGCTGAGTCATGCATGGTCCAAGATAAGAATAGGTCTGGAAGGCTGATCTGATTTTGTCTGATTTAGAGCCTCTAGCCATCATATGACCATCAAACTTACTGATTCTCTTTGAATCTCAGGGCGAACAAGAAAAAGAGACATGCACTGGGCAGATCCCCAACTACCATCACAGGACAGAGGCCTTCTAACAAGCCTCTCTTTAAAATGTGTATTCAAGTTTAGAATACCAGACCTTTAAAAATATCTAATACCCTCAACCAGACACTGAACTCTAGTGTTTAAAAAAATGGCAGAAACCACCCTCAGTGTCTTCGTGTTCAGAGAAAATGAACATGCCCGTGAGAATCAGAAATGCATTGATTACTGACAAGAAATGAATTCACTAGCAGGCCAAGAAAATTGCTCTGTGCTCCTGGACATTGATGCAACACTTTAACCCGATTGCTTATTTAAATATTTCAGGATGAAGCCTGGAAAATTGTATTTACCATTAGGAAGACCATTATTCAAAATAAGTCAGCTACATTATTGGGCTAAAGACCTTGACGGTGATAAGCATCTTATGTCAAAGTTAAATTATTACGAATAAGCACATTGGAGACACACCATAGTGGTTTACCATCTCCTGAGAGTGGGCAGTTTGAGGACACCTACTCTAAAATGTATTTACTGCAAGGTATAGCACTAAAATTAGATATGAACAAGAAATTGAGCACTACAAGCTAGTTAGGTAAAGCAAAAATGGAAATAGTCGACTCTGTAATTGAACACTTGACCCTTCTCTTCAAATATTGTTTTCCACTTTCCTGACTTACAAATTAAAGCACCTACTGATTTCTCCAGTTTGCAATACTTGGGTGTGCTCAAGTTTTGGCACCTATAATAATCTTTGCTCTAAACCCTATGAGCCTAAAGTAGATGTGTAGCAGAAGGTCAGACACAATTCCTCTTGTCACTAATGTTTATGTCCCATATCACCCTGTGGGGAATGGAGATGGGGAGAAACAATCCCATTGGATGATGTCTCAGCCATCCCTTTCCTAGTGTATAACATTCAAAAGTACCTTCTGCAAATAACTATCAAAATGAAATATAACTCAAAGCAGATGTGAACGAGTGAACATCTTTTTGCGGGAGGCCCAAAGGCAACCCTAGGCATAAGCAGAAGGTGTGTCATGTCTCTGTTTTAAGTATCTGTTTAGACAGGTGGATCATGCACCTTGTCACCGAAAGATACAGAGAATCCACAGCTGTAGTGTCTTAGAGGATACTGCAACCTGTATTCTCACAAAACTTCCCTCTACATCTTTTGAAGGGACAGACACTTTGTCTCTCCTCCATCCTGAATAAAACGATATTTGCCTTCATCTTCTAAAGAATAGCAAATGTCACCCACAGGAGGTAAGTAACAAGAATGGGTGCACTATTCCCCATCCAATTCTTCCCCTACCTAAGCAGTAAATGGAACAAATAACACAGCTCTTCTCTCAAAGAAGTCATCTCAGGGCTTTTGCTTTTCATTGGAAGGAAGCAAGGCCATGCCTTTAATTTTTTAATGAAATTTTGAAATATTATTTTGATTTTCTGGGAAAGGATGATTCACATACATATAAAGTCATTTTTTTGACATCCTAAAATTTTATATTTAAAACTAAGAGTCCAAGGTTAGCTCTTAATGTTACAAGTGTTTTTTATCTACATAGGATGGAAATGGCATAGTTCTGCTAGAAGATAAAGGCATCTCTCTATAAAGTATCATACATCTAGAGGTTATAAGGACAGTTTCACAAGTTTCTCATCAGTGTTTGAGTCTGTCTTCTTAAGATGGAAAAGAAATTGAAGTATTTCAAATGGTAGACACATAAACAATGATCAAGAGGTTTTTGAAAGCTTCAATGTACATTTACATCCAAATTTCTGAAGAATATCCTGAAGTATAATTGGAGTAGTCATCAACTTTACTAACTTCTCAATTTTCAACACTCTGTGTGTGTGTGTGTGTGTGTGTACACACACACACACACACACACACATTTTCTTTCATTATGACACTCTGATGAAACATGCAACAGCTTAATAATTAACAATCTTACATAATTAAACTTCAAAAATTCCGACGAGACAGACATCTTGTTGTGGTTCTGCTGGAAAAAAAAATCAACTAACAACCTTCAAGTCTGTTTTCAAGAATCAGCCTTCCTTCTGAATATTTGTGTTGCCTCACAGATAATCTGAGCCAACCTCCTATGCCTAAAAGCTCCATTTAATTGTTAATATTGCTTTGCACCTGTGATGAAAAAGCTTTTCCCTCCCTAGTGCTAACGTACGATTGCTGGAGAGTAATTTCATTATATTAGCCAATTAGTTCTTGAAGGTTCCTTTTCTCTTTCCAGTTATTACAGTTGATGAAGGGAAGATCACATTTCCTCTTTATATAAAACCCTTCATGTAGTCTTAGCAACACCAGTTAGATGAGATAACTAAGGGAGAAGAAAAGCCAGGAAAACAAGCGAGTGAAGGAATAGCTCCCTTTGCCAAGTTTATGATAACAATCATATTTATTGAATCAAAGAAACAGCGTTTGAGTAAGCAAGGGCATGCGTGACACCACCTTTGTCCTTATTTGAAATGTAACTATTAAGTTCTCTAAACCCTAGAGCAATGCTAAAGTTTTAAAACTCCACTAACATTTTTCTTACTGTATTTGGCCAACAAAAATATAAAAGCAGGAGAGAGGCTGAGTTTAAGATGTTCCTAAGTGGTAGAGATGTACTGGGTAGCTGGGTGAGCTCAGTGGGTGGGATGTCACTAAGTGGAATTATGGGGACTAGCAAACGGATGAGGACTACCAAACAGATTCAGATCGCTTTTAGCTCTTTGAAAACACTGGACTTTAAAAAAAAGTCTTTAAAATGATAGCTCCTTCACACAAATAGTTTTTATCCTGCAGCATTCGCAACTTGTGAAACATAACCACAGCACTGAATAAGAGTCACCCTGCACTTCGGTCTCCACCAAGTCTGTGCGCACCTTGCAGATAATTGCCTTGCCACTTGAAAGTTTCGCCATCCTCCATGCATCTTTTAGATTAAAATTAAAAGCTGGTAATGTGAAACTATTTTTGCAAATGTCACCACATGGAATTTCTTTTAAAGATCAACAGCATCATCCTTCAACACGCCTAAAAACAGAATGGTATTATTCGTGCGTCACTTACAGCTGTTTTGTGTTTTGTTTTGTTTTTTTGTTTGTTTGTTTTCATCTTAATTTCTCATCATCAGCTAACAAAGTAAAGGCTGCAAGGAGGTTTTCGTTGTAATCTTTTGATAAAAGTTAGCTATAAATAGCCTATTTCTAAAGTATCTTGCCTGTACTTGTAGATACCAATTAATATACAGTGTCACCAAATTTGTGTATTTTGAATTCAAGACAGAGATGGTCAAAAATTCAGAGTGGGTCAGGGACCTCTACCAAACTTAACTCATTGGGAGTGGACTGGGAAAACTGGCTAATTGAATATTTATTATCAACTGTATGTGGCCTACACTTATGACAAAATCTCAGGAGCTAAATACTGTCTGACATCCGCTGCTCTCCATCGTACACCAAGGTGGCAGCCAGATACCCACAATTATACTCTAGAAGTGCCAGGCAGGGTTCATTCCTAAAAGTAATGTCAAAACTAAAGAACTGTACTACACTGATTTTAAAGGAACTCCAAATTCATCATTTGCCCTTTATCAACATCAATGCAGTGTATGATAAGCATATGGAGTCTAGTTTGGTTTTGGAACACCACTGGTCTGTTCAGCTGCTTCTGTTACAACTGCAGAAATCTCTCATTTTTTAAAGTGAGGCCAGCTCAGAGCCTTAGGACCAAAGTTTAACCATCCCCTATTTCAAAGAACAAGGAATCCTGAAAGCACAGAGCAGTTTCAAAGGCATGCTTCCCCAAAAGTCAAAAAGGGCACATCACATCATATATTATGCTCAAATTAAACATCTATATAATGTTTGATATTTTATAATTATGTATATAACACATGGTAAATATATATTTGTACCAGGTGACATACATATGCATATCTATATCATATACTAATTTTATATATGTGTATATATAAACTTTGCTGGAATAAATCCTATGTTCATATCAACATATATAAACCTGGCTATAACAGGCAGTCGAACAGAAAGTAGAACAGATACAGTATCTGCTTTTAAAAATGCCCACCCAATTTGTCCCTTCATAACTTGGAATGAGTCAGCACAAAAATATAGCTGTAGGAACTTCTCTTTAGGCACCAAGGTTACATATTTTTAAAATACAGTAGAACAAAACTATAAATAAAAATAACCTCAAGAACTGGGTGTTAATAGAGATTTGCAACATGCCCTTGAAGATTAAATTGGACTTTTGTTAAAGGTAAAAATCTACCAAGAAAAGTTAACTAGCAAAACTTTATATTGACTAAAGGGGTGGCTCTTGGTTGAGGGTGGGGCTGGGGGGTGGGGAGTAGCTTTTATAATAATGAAGTATGCTGCAGATAATAGAGGGATAATCATATATAATTATATCATGAAACCGGCACCATGGGTTTTGTGAGGAGTGTATCAGCTGGTCACCCTGGCATTTTCTCTTAGAAACAATAGATGCCATTCCATACCAAACATGTAAATGTTGCTTTAAAATGGTAGCTTATCCCAAGAAGAAGCAAACACAGTTAAAAACTTTGGGATTGTACGTACCTGTACATTCCTTAATGCCATCACTAACCACAATATAAACACTTGAACGCCTTTAAACACATTGAGTTATGAATTTAAGATTCCTTCTTCTTGCTAAGTCTCCCAACAGTGGTCAGCATCTCCTCCCTCTCTTTCACCCTGGCAGTTTGGGCAGAGTATGTGCTAACTGTTCAGCCACTGTGCTAGGCAACAGGGCATGTAGCCCCGAGGTCTCCACACCTACACTTTTTACTTCCTTCCTTCATTTTACTGCTGTTTTCTTGAACTCTTTGCCAGCCTGTCAGCTGGGCACATCCACAAACCCCAACACAAGAGATGAGAGGAGCCCTTTCCAGTTTCACTTCACCTTAGTTGTTGGAAATGCCATGGGTCAAAGGATTGCTGCAGAGAAGCGAATTTGAAGGTTTCATTTCTAGGATGTGCTTGTTGGGATCCAGGGTTATTTTGTTTTTTGTTTTTTGTTTTTGTTTTTGTGACCCCCCCACCCCACCCCCACCCAAGTACTAGAGAACAGGAAGAACTCTTTGAAAGGACACAGGAAAATTGTTTTGGGTACAGGGATAATCAGAGCAAATTGCAAGACAAGCTTTACTGGGGACTCAAGAAGATGGGTTTTTCCAGTGTAGAATTCCTGCTTAGAAACAGGCAATTATGCAGTTGGAAAGGACTGAAGGTACAGAGGAAGAGATCTAAAAAGGGTTGAAACTTTATAATTGTGTTCTTTTGGCTCAAGGGATGTTGAGGAAATATCATCATAGTGTTAAGGTGACTATGAGATGAATCACTCCATAGGCAGACACTGAGGCAATGGACTCCAAGGGGTTTAATGCCTGCTGTATCTACGCCTTTATTTTGAGTGTCTTGAACAAGTCTAAGATATCACAAGGGCTTGGTGATATTTGTTGAATGACTAGAAAAATTAATAGAACCTGAAGACCTTGAGCTTTAGGTTATCACAGCTGATTATTAGCTTTGTGACCTTGGGGGAGGTTATTGAACTTCTCAAAACCTCTGTCTCCTCATCTGCAAATCAGAGTGTGGCGATTCCTTTCTTACAAAGTAATTAAGAAGATTAGAACATGGAAGAAAGGGGCTTGGAACCAATAGGTGTGAGGCATTAATAACAAGAATTAGAATTTCTTTAAATAGTAGATTATAATGCACACTCTCAACATATTCGAAGAAGCATTGAAAGAGGGAACGAAGAAGAAGCTATTTAGTCTGTGCTGTATCACAGATCTGAATGTTGGAGAGAAGGGGTGCACTTGCATAGAGTTAAAATATACATCAGTAAGATGACTACTTGAAGTGTGTGCTGACTGACATATCTAAATATTCTTTTAAACTGGTGTGTGTGTGTGTGTGTGTGTGTGTGTGTGTGTGTGTGTGATACGTCTAAACCATTTTAGAACATCAGCAAGAGAAATATGTTCCAAGATGATAAATGTGTATCTACTAAGTTCTTTAAACCTATCAAGACCAGATAGATATTGTTGAAAACTTAATCAGTAGTGACACACGAACACATTTTTGACACTCAAGAATGTTTTCTGAAGGTACAAATACTTGCTAAATTCATTACAGAAGGGTATTAAAAAATATGTCTGATTTCCACGTTTCAAATTTCTAGTAAATTGAATTCTTCAAATACTTCCTGAAAAATAAGTATTTTTCGAAATGTCTATAGCAAACTATGTTCAAATTCTTAAGGTTTACATAATTAACTATATGCCATATGTTCCTATTCACTACATGTGACCTTATCTTTCTGTCTCTAAGGAAACTCCTTGCCTACTAATTTATTTCAGGATTTGCATTTGAACTGTGAACTCAATTGTCAGAAAAATGCAGGATATCCAAGGATTTATACGTGATAAATGTACTGTGGCTAAATAATGTCAAGAAACATCAAGGGCATCAATATGCCTTAGAGACATTACTAAGGACTCCGAGGTTCTGTGTGCTGTGGTGTATTATCAGAAAATCACAAAGTCTAGCAACTTCAGAAGGATTCAAGGTCATTACAAGTGTATCCAGGCCATCCACCAAGAAACAGATCAGGAGAAAAGAATCATGCAATCAGATTAGAAACACCATTAATAAAATCTATGCATTCCAAAGCTAAAACATTTTTTAAGTAAGTGGCAGACAAGTAAGCTTTGAATATAACTTTTATTTTCTTAAACCATTCTGGTATCACTGATGACCACGAAATTAAAATCTGTGTGCAGATCACAAACATGATTAAATACAAACCGGCAGATAAAACTTTATCATGGATCCTTAGCAAACTTCTAGAACAGTTACTTGGATGCTAATCCAAGTAGGGATCTGGGGTCAGTAGTCACCCCAGAAGGCCCATCCTCTGACAGTTAATATTCTGTAAAACATTTACTAGGTTATATTGTTTAGGAAAAGTAAACTGATGTAGCTTAAGGAAACACTTAACACAATGACTCAAGGAACTTGTTAACTGCCAGGAAAATGCATCCTAAGGATGCTTTGAATACACCATCCCAAGACCAACTTATAACTTTTGATAATTCAGACACAATCTCTAATGAAACAAGTTTGGGGCTATTTTTCATCCTGAACTCTGACACATGGGATAGATTAATAGCTTCAAAGTCAACACACTTTTCTTGAAGACAGGTAAGGTAATCATATATCACAACAAAAGACAAAATTAGAGTGGGCAAGGAAAAAAATTAGTCTTTTCTTATTCAACTGCACTGTGACCATAATAATTGGAAAAGAATACTATTTACAAAAAAGAAAGCAGGTGCCAAGATAGTTTCAAATATATCATGAGAAGGGAATAAATTTAATCAGATATGAGAGTTTCATTCTACTTTGATGAAAAAATGAAAGTAATGGTGTATTCCTTCAGCAGGATTATATTGCGACTTTAAATATTCACTCATGTCAAGTTAAATTGTATTTTTAATTCCTAATTAGCATTGAGAACAATGCAGTTGGGAAGCAATTGACTTTGTGTAACTTGCACAGGAAAATGGATGTAAGGGTTTTATTTGACTTCCATGAAAACTGATCCACTGTGTCACAACTTCAACTCCCAAAGGATTTTATTCTGTAAAAGCTATGTGGTTAACTCAGCTTGTGTGTACAGCTCCCAAAAGAATTGAAGTGCAAAGATGTCCCTGGTAACATTCACCGAGACCTCATTAAGCTGAAATATCTGCATCTACCTATTAATAAAAAATATGTCTACATATTTATGTACATTACTCTTAGTCTAATTTAAAAATATAGAACTATGCACCCATCAGACATTTCTTCTGTTTTCTCAAGGCTCCTCTCGCTTGCATGCCATTTTCTGCCTCTCTTTAAACCACAGGGCTAACATCTTGAATGTTCCTCTCTTTAGGAATGGACAAATCATGCTTAAGATATGACAAAGGAAAGGAGACGCAAGCTGGAAATACTCACTGTTTCATCTCAAGAGGTGAGCTGTGATAAAGGCAACCAGACTTTTCAGGAATAAGTTCTACATATGGATAAAATGATTCCTACATACAAGAAAACAATTACCAGCCAACATAAAACGGTAAAGCCAGAATGAGTGGTGAAAACCCAACACTGGAGAGTGAGATATTAGAGAGCAGCTATTAAAATATCTTACTCAATTTCTAATGCACCTTAAAATGAAAGTCATCAAAATGTCATTACAGGCCTTGCCTCCCAGATTCTTTAGAGTGAACGGAATCATTTCTGGAAATTGCTATCCTGGATTCACTTACAATCCTCTGAAATAACAGCAGAGCAAAACACAATGTGAAATTTATGACACCTTATATTACAATACACAGCACACTCATATACATACCAGGATGCTATTTGTCTTCAGGCACCTACAATTAAATATTTCTTATGAAATTAACAAACTCACAGAAAATGCTGCCTTGGAGAAGACTGAGGCCAGAAGCCCCAGGAACTGAGCCTGGGCTCAGCTCTGCAAAAGCTGAGGTTGGCAAAGCATGCATACAGCAGAAAACAAAAACAAAACAAAACAAAATAATAATAATAACCTGGTGAAAAAAATCAATTATCTCAAAATTAATTCAAGCCACCGTGTATGACTTCAGCAGGGCAGCACAGAACTTCTTAAAAGCGTCTCAGTTTAGAGCTGCAGGTGAGCTGTCCAGCTCACTGCAATTAAACAATTAAAGCATCCTTACCCAGGCTTGGGGGAGGGGGAACTAGGGACCCTGTAAAGAATTTCCAAGCCTGAAAAGACCTTTGACATGCTGTAGCTCTGGCTGAAGTTAGCGAGCTCTAACAATGAAATCTACACACGTAAAGATTATTTTTACTGACACTGCCTCGCCCCCCTCCTGCCCCACCCCCACCCCCCAGCATGAGGATCTACACCAAAGCAATCAGCAGCTCTCGGTTCCCAGGGATGAAAAGAAACACGGGAGGCACCTGATTGCACTTGGTTAACAAAAGCTAGGCAGTCTTTTGAAAATGACTAACAATAAAATTCTAACTGGTTATCTCCAAACCTCACACGCTAAAAGAAAACTACTCAAATTTTAAATAGGCATATTTAGAAAGCAGTTTTCCAAAGCACATGCAATGTTTGAAAAAGGTTGATATATATATATATATATATATTTTTTTTTTTTTTTACCTTTCAGTTCGAGGAGGGCGTCACTCTTCCTGGATCTCATTTTCCTGAGGATAGTCCATGCTGGCCGATTTAGAAGAAAAATCATTAGCATATTAAAAAAGAGAGGGAGAGAAAGAAAGAAAACCCACCAAGCTGCTGTGAGAAGGAAGATGATGGTGCTAGCGGCGATACTTGCTTTTCCTGATTCCCATTTCACCCTCTCATCTTACTCGCGTTGTCTGTTTCCCCCGCAGCATCCATCAGTTAGCAGTTTTTAAGGGAGCAGGGCTGTATTCGGGCTCATCTGCTGAATGGGGCTGTGTTCTCCATAGCCTCTGATTCACCCGCGCTCCTTTCTAACAAGGGTCTAGAAAGCAAGCGACTGGTGCAATCGCACACAGGCATTACGTTTCTGGGTGTTGCCGAGATCGGACCCAGCAACTTTCCCTCAAGGAGCCTAAGACTACTGGTTCCAAGCGCGGAGCCACAGCCCGTCCTCCTGGGTGTGCTTTAGCGCTTGGGCAAAGCGATGCTCTCACCAGGTCAGGGGAAACTAGCGCTGACTTACTGGGTCCTGGCGAATGCGGGTACAGGCTAGGCGGTCCCAGCTGAGAAAGTGAGGATGTCGAAACACCCTTCCTCGCTGGCTCGCTCTGTCCACCTACCGTCTTATCATGCGACTCACAAATGAAATGCTAATAGACGCGAGGACTGATGCCAATTTCCTGCACTTTGCTCAGCGTTTCCGCGGCCCCAACACAATAAAAGATAGCAGTTTGTGGAGAATGCCCTGTTCCATACCATTAACTCCGAACAAAACATATTTTTAGTGGGACAGCGGTGTTTACTCGTAAGAACAGATGAATTGTTCTGCACCATATATCACCCGCGGACAAAGACATTCAGCTACAGTTTTGGACATAAATCAAGGTACATGCTCTTCAATTAAAAAAAAAAAAAAGAAAAGAAAAAAAGAAAGAAAAGAAAAGAAAAGAAAAGAAAAAAATGACTGCTTAAGTCCCTCAAACCACAGAGATTGAGGTCAGCCCGGCCATAGCAACCACAAGCAGAACTTCGGCTTCCAGAAAGACCTAGCAACCGATAAATGAGTTCAGATCTCTTTTCATCTCCACTGGTGTGAAAGCCAAAATTAAAAAGATTAGATCACCCTGGACCCATCACAAAAGGTACCACAATGAAAAAGTCATTTCCAGTCTTTGAATCGCATCAAATAAATAACATTCATCCTTGCTATAATGAACAACTTTCAAAGTAAATAGAATCTCCATCGCCGGCTTTCTCTGGCTGAACAGTATTTACATAACAATGTGTCAGAGGAAGACCTGAATGGATCTTGTAAATGGGGAGCTGGGGATAAAAACATCTTTAGCCCAGATTACTCTATGTTCAGACTACTTGGCAGTGCCTCTCTTATAAACAGTATCTTAGACCACGGACATCAACAATGTTTTTAAATTGTGGGAAATCAAAGTTTTAAATGCCTGGACTCGCCCAGTGAACTACCTTTGTGGGGCAAGAGTAAAGATTTAAAAATAAATAAATAAATAAACAAATAAATAAATAAATAACAAATCACTTACTGCCCTTAATCCAAGGTCTAGCTAGACTCTTTTTGTGGCAAAGAAATTTTCACCTGTACAGATCCTTGCCTCTTTGTTCAGACCAGCAATCTTTGATCCTAAATAGCCGTTTCTACATAGAATTTTCACACAGTACTTAAAAATAAAAATACATTTGCAGATTTTTTTCCTCTTCTTAGCACGCGCCTCATTCATCATTTGCTATTTCCTCGAAAGTCTAAGACACCCTCCATTGTCATGACAATAATGTCTGTGAAGTTTTAGGAATGTCTCCGCTCACAGTGTTCATCTTCAGCACTCTAACTGGGACTGCATGGCTCCTGGTCACTAAACATTAAATTAAGGGCTAGTCTCCAAATCACAGCAACTCCCAGAAACTATTGAACCCTACATATGCTTTCAGATGGCGTGTATTCAAAGTAAGACAGCCAAATCTATAGCAAAAATATACTGGCCTAATCTTATCTCTTTGTGGAGGCTCACGGTAGATATTACTATTTGAACTCCACAGGGAATCTCATTAATTTTTAAAACTCTCTGACCTCAGTACAGTTGAGTGTAAAAATAATTACAAATTAAGAATGAAAGAACGCCACTTGAATTCTGCACAGCCATATGCTCTGCCTTGCACAAAAACGATACTATCGTCAAACAGAAATTCTATTTTTTTCTACAGATACAGATTTAAACAGCATGATAAATGTCACCACACAGACATAAAAAGCAGCTCACCCTTCCTCCAGTCCCGCACACACCTCACCTCTGAAGAGTCTAGTAACACAAAGCAGGCATTTACACTGACAGGTTCTGCAAGCAAGGGACACCAGGGAGGGTACCCTCTCAAAGATATTTACCTATAGTGGCTTCCTTTTTAAATCACAAATGTCCCTCTGAGGCACAAAGATTCTGAAAGAATTGTATATAAATATTTCCTTACCTAAAACTTGTCAGAAGAATGCTCTTATCCTCCACGGTCAGTCATCTCTGCTGGTTCCCCCTCTTGCCGTCATAGGAATTGGCTTCGATATGTTGATTATTCAGTGCCTCAGTTACATCTGTGACACTCATCTGCCTGCATTGAACCTATGAGGAGAAATGAGAGAGGGAGGGCAACAGAAGGAGAATGTGAAAGGGAAGAGAGAGAGAGGAGAGAGAGAGAGAGAGAGAGAGAGAGAGAGAGAGAGAGAGAGAGAGAGAGAGAGAGAGAGAGAGAGAGCACACTACAGAGAGACTAATAGAAAGAAAGAAAGCCAACACAACTACTGACTTGAGTCTAAGAACCTAAAACCTCTCGCCAAGTGAAGCCTGAACAAAAGTGATCAAAGCTTTGTCCTTCATCAACAGAGTAGACAGCCTTTTTCCCCCCCCTCACTCTCTTTCTCTCTGTCTCCTCTGAAAACTAGAACTGTTACTGGGGATTCTCACCAGGAAAGCGCAGACAGAGGCAGACCTTCTCCAGAGTGTTAGTGCTGCCTGCCCAGAAGCCCCGTGCAGAATACAGGTACCTATTGTTCCAGAGACAGATATGTAGCCAGCCAGTCAGCCTCTGACAGATCTCAGCAAACCAGCGAGCCTGCCTTCACTTTAACTCCTTCTTTCCTAGTGCCTTTTTACAGAGAAGCAGAGGTCTTCTCATCACCCAGGAGAAATAAATGGGGCTGAGACAGATGATCTCATGACAGAAGCTAAGCCTGCATTTTTTTTTCCTACAAAGAGGGACTTTAGCCACTAGTCCTGAAATGTGGCATTTGAAGGTAAATGCCTTCTTTCTCTGGGAAGAAATGAAGGGTTAGAAAGGGTTAGAAGAGGAAGACTTAGCACAGGGCTGCCAATTTAATAAGGGAAGAAGAAGATGAAAATCAAGGTTATTTCAAATGCCCTGACTGTAAATAAAGATGTTCCAGTACAGATGGGGTCCGTTAACCAGAAGGGTCCCAATCTTGTGCATAGGGGTAAAGCCCATTTAAAATATTCTCTATAAAATACCACCCCAGTAAACCTGCTTCCCTAGGGACTGAACTCTCTTTGATCCCCCTGTCCCTTTTCATAAACTCTATTGCTTTCTCAAGAGTCCCCCAAATGTCTCTCATCTCTAGTTCCCCACCAGTGGCTAAATCTTGCAAAATTACAAAAACTTGGAGGAGGGGGAAAAGGCTCATTCTCCCTTCTCCTTGGTGGATCTGAAGATTCAGATAGCAGACTTGATCCTTTAAATTCCTGGACCTCAACAGACCACACCATGCTTCTAGTTTTCAACTCTGGGTGTTAACTGAATGGCCTGCTTTTCCTTTACAGTGTAGAAAAGGAGGCTTTGCGTTTGGTTATATGACACTAGTGGAAAACGGGGAATAGAATAAAATAAAAGTAGCTTGTCCCTGAGTTAAGACAAGAGGTGAACCAGAAAAGGCTCACTGCCTGTACTTTACTTTCACTGAACACTCTTAATTGTTGCCAAGATTCCCCCAAGGAGAACTGTGCAGATTCTGAAATGGTAGGTGTGCTGCAGAGAGCATAGATGGTTATGAAATTCCTTTGTAAAAGCCACACTCAGGCATCACTTCACAAAGCCAGAGGGTAAATACTCAAAGCAGTAGAAGGAGGTTTAGTCATGCATGGCTGTTAATGGTAATGAGACATGTAGAACACAGCTATGCACTGCCAAACAGTTTCTCCTAAGTAGTTAGGCTTTGCTTTATTTATTTTTATAAGCAAACTAGTAAGTAGATGACATGACATCAGGGTGTTTCAGAAAACTCTGCATGGGAGTGAGGAGGGCATGCAAAAGTACAATGTCTCTTGTCCTAAATTCCAGCATTTTGAAACCATTTCAACTCATGCTGATTTGACTCAAAACTCTAACCAATTAATACAGGCTTTAGAAACCCAGAAGTTTAAATTGCTTAACTTGGTGACATCTGAAAAGCCTGTCGTGTGCTCTCTGCTTGGTGGGTGGGGGTGGGGGAGAAGGTGCTTCTAGTAGATTCGGGATGTCAACTGACTCCACCTGAAAAGAGGAAAAATGAAGTGTAAACATTTTCTCACTAGACGCACCCCATCTTCATGTATAAGCGGGAAGAAAGCAAGAGGATCTTGTAGCTCATTTCTTCCCTGTTCATAATCGGATTCCACGCACCTCATTTTAAAGGATGTGCTCTCTGTCAATGGACAGCTTTGTGTCATGACGATCTTAATAATAAAATAGCAGAGGCATTGCCATGAAACCAAAAACCTTCTACAGAAAAGCCCTGGATTTCAGTAGAGTTGACAGCTCTTAGTGCTGCGCATGGCTACAGTTTCGAGGGAACCTGTAGCCTCTCCTCCTGAGCACACAAGAAGACTTCCATGCACTTAAAGAGAGCAGCACCCATCTCCCATCCAGGTGTCACCTTTAATGTCCCCTCCCCATTTTGATCTTTCTGCACCACTCCTGTTCTCTTCAGAAAACCGGGCGTTGGTGTGACAAACTGGTTTTAAATATTCAGCTCTTAACAGGTTTGAATACTGACAGTTCTCGTAGTCAGCACGCATCATTTTCTGGGTGCATGTGAAGAGAGCTATCAGCATGAATGAGGGTCATATGCTCAGGGAAACACAAAACAGGCATGGTAAGGAGGGTGTAGATGCATGTGTGTGTGTGTCCACTGTGTGCAAACAGGTCTTAGCATTTGTGCAGAGTGCACACTTTTCTATGTGTTGAAGTAGGGAAATGATCTCAAGTGCTTCCTTTACATAAAGTTCCTACGACGATGCTTCTATGACTCTATGATCTATACTCTGAGCTTATAAATCACACCCTTCCCCAATTTGCCAAATAAGTTACTTCAAGTAAGAGCTCAATAGGATGTGCCAACTGTTTTTTGAAAGGAAGGACAAACTGTCCTGTGCTAGGTTTGTAACATCTAAACACAGGAGAGTGTGGAGCCCAACTGTTCACAGTAGCCAGGGATCCTCTGGGTCCTGTGATGCTCCTCTGGGTATTTAACCCTTTATATCTACATAACTTGATCTGAGAGACCCAAAACAGAGTTTCCCAGAAGAGATGTGTAAGGAAACATAATGTTGTCATCATATCAGTGAATATTACAATTTTTATCAACTCCCCCCTGCCCAGGGCATGCCACAGTCTCATGCAGTTATTTATTCCCACAAATAAGACCCACGTTCGAGTGACTTCTGAGGGACTGTCAGGAATGCTTTAAGTAACTCAACTCCAGCAAAGTTAAAAATAATCTCTCCACCAAATTAAACATTATCTAAGTTCTCCATGCAGCTATTAGATACACAGAAAATCACCTCTGTGCACAATCTGCAAGTGGCTTAGATTGCATATTAAAATTCTAATTAAAAGTCTCCGTCTTATCTATGTTGGCTGATTTGAGATTACAAAGTAAATTCTGATTTGGAGTGAAAACTTGTGAGGAATGACGATTTCTGATGGGCACGTTAGTGGCACAATTGTAGATATTTTGTAATAGCAAGAAAATTAAAGCAATGAACAAATTCTGAGAATTTGAAATTCTCTTCAGACCATGATCACTTCGTGTCATTAAGATACCCCCGAGACTTCCGCTTCCCAGAGCTTTATTCTCTTGAAGCTAGAAAACAGTAGTCAGGAAAGCTAACATTTCCTTGAGACACGAGGGGGAAGTATTGGTGTAAATGACATTCAAAGTGGAAAGAAAATAAAAAGACCCACGTACATACTTCAGAGACCATGTAATAAAGTATAGACCAAGACTTTGCAGGATTTTAGTTCCAAAATGCAATATGAGTCGCTACCTCCGTTTCCATTTAATTCATAGTTGGATAAAGATATTGTTTCTGGGAATTTTGCTTTAAAAGGTCATGGATAATTTAATAGAAAATATTAGGTGGTACCTGACACCTTCCAAAACATGCAGTCTTTAGTGAGAACAAAATTATGCATTTTCCCTTGCTAGTCTTTCACCATCCCACGATTTGATCTACTTTTTGTGGTCTAGCTGATCTATTCCCAGTTATACACTTTAAATGAGATAACTACTTGGCTTTAGAAAGGCCCTGTGAGCTATTTTTATTCATCAGTTAGTAAGCAGTAGGATGCTTTGAAATAATGGCAGAGCACTCTGCCTTCCTTATTCTACAGTAGCTGCTGGAAGTCAAGTCTGAGAACACACACACAGGGATGAGAATGTTAATATTTTGAGTAGCAGCGAAAGGAAAGCATTTGCATCGTAGCATGTGTAAAAGAAACAATATGTTGTTCTGAGTCCCTGTGAATGTGTTTCCAAAGTACTTTCAGACTTCCAACACAATGAAAAAGAAGTCAACATGAAACTGGCTGATGAGAGTTGATATTCAACACAAAAGCATTTCACAGAAGTTAGGAGACTCCCACGAGGGGATTAGCCAAGGAGGAAAAAAAAATGAAAATGAGATTTCCTTACATTTACTTTGCATCTTTGCATAAGCCTTTAAAAAGATAGAACATTCTAGGACAAACATTTCCTTCAGGAATCCAATTTTGGAAGTTTTTCCTTAATAGATACTCACTCTTCTACAGTCAGATCTTTGAGCGAAACAGGACTTATCTGGCCTCTCTAAGAAAAAGATGTATATAGCAACGGTAGTATCCTGACACAGGAAGAGCTTCACAGGAAGTAAACCATAATTACATTTCTGTCCTCTATAGTCTTCCCCATCCTTGGCTAAAAGTTAGGATAAGGCATGATTTATTAACTTGGCATAGTCATTACAAAATGAACCCAAATGTTATTGGACGTTTCCCTAGCCACTGCTGTTTAAGAAAGTCTTTAAAAAACAATTTAGTTTCCTTCCACCCAGTCAAGTTTTCTCCACAGATAATTGACTTTCATTATGTGCACAAAAGGAATCAGTGAAGTCGGTATGCATGGGGCATTTAAATATTTTTCAAATCAAAGTATGTCTGTATTTATGTTCGGGTGCCCAAACACACTCCCATTTGCTTCTGTGTAACTGATCATTAACGCTCCTCTAATGGAAGAGGAAGCGCACCCATGGAAGCTGGAAAGGCCACCTCCACAGCCAGGCAAGTCATTAGTAGTCAGAGAACTGTAATAGTCAGTGCTGTGGACCAGATGAAGCCAGTTGCTTAGAGAGCCACATGTCATCTTTGGTGGGAATCATACTGACTTTCTGCAGTCTCCATCCCGGAAAGGTTCCAAAGGAACTCTTGGATATTTTTGTCCTATAAAGTGTGTTTAAGATGCCAATGTGAGATTGCTAATTGTCCATAAGTACCTTGAAACATTAGATTAGCAATATTAATAGTTGTCTAAATGCAGCATGGTAATATGAAATCAGTCACCAGTCTTTGACATTCCCGCAGTGGCCATAAACTTAAAACCCAAAACAAACAAACAAACAAAAACAGCAACAGTTACGATCACTTGAAGTTTAAACTCATGAAATAAGACTCAATTGTAAACATCAGAGAAGTAAACATAGTAGTTATGCAGTCCAATACATTCTACTTACTTGAATATCCCTCCTCTTGAGTTAAGAATCTATTCTTGAAGTTGAAGCATTTCACTTTTTGAGAATTTGTCCGTGTACTCTTGACCCCAAGGTCCCTCTTCTACTCATGAACCATTATTAAATTTGAAAAGCCATATTTAAATCATATTTCAGACACTTTACAAACATCATCAAACTTGTGAGTCTGATTTCTATTTGCTGCTGTCCAGCATTAAACTAATGTCACCAGAGCTATGCAGTTACAATCCTATCAGGTGTTTGTTTGTTTGTTTGTTTGTTCTTAATTCCATTGCAGGACACAAAGTCGAGAGGGAGGTGGGAATGCCTTCCTCATTAGAGTAACGTTTCATTGGATAGGAAGGAGAGCGTTGGCAGTGTTCAATACGAGATTAAAACCTGATGGGCAATAGGAGGGAACTGCTTTCTGAGTTAAATTTGGGGACTGGACCTTTATTTCTCAATAATAACCTAAACCAAAAGATGGAGCAGAACAGACTTCATGGACTCAATAAAGTTTCTGCGAATCAAAAGAAAATGGAGAGCAGGCAAGAGGAGGGAAAATTAACATTCTAAGTGGGTGAGTTTCTTTTCTCATTCCTGCACGGTGTGAGCTTCCAGCCCCTCGGAGCCCCCTGTATTCCACAGTGAGTCCTCTTCATGCAGAATTCTCACTATTTCCGAACACAGGACACACAATGAAGCAGAGGTCAGGCTGTGTGGACTTGTCGTTTACAGTGACAACAAATCAGAAATGATAGCTTCGGATTTGTGAATTTTTTTTTTTTGCCCATAGTCACAACCATCAGGCATTTACTTTATAAAGACTGCTTTTAGATCCTTTGCGCAGTTTCCATAGCGATTTCATTTTTTTCCCTTTTATCACAGATTGGCTGAAGCACTGCTGCCCTTTGTGTGTTAAAAGGCTTGTGCTACCAACTGTCGATATAAAGGGTAGCTGAAGCAGGGGCGCAATATATACAGCCAAAAATAATTGAAACAGAGACACTGCTGGAAGGTTTGTGCAGATTTTCTTCTTTAGTTTCCCCCGTCTATCAATGTGATAGAACAGCAGAAAAATAATTTTGTCTGAACTCTCATAATTACTGTGAGTTAAATGTAGTTATATTTTATTCAGTGTACCATACTTATATTAAAACACTCATCATACAAAACGTAATCCCTTCATAAAAGGCTTTAATATCAACTACAGGGTTCTGAGTGTCTGGGCTTGTTAAACATAAAAGTTCACAATGAAAACATTTCAATTTTAGTTACTTTAGTCTTCATAGCAGCACGCAATCCTGCACTGAGTCTACTTTTCTATCTCAGTGTACTTGATTTTTATGTGTATAATTTTCCTCCCTTTTCTTTTAAAATACACAGCATTTTGCTAATCAATGCACACTGTCTACTTACTTCTAGTCAAACAGTAAAAACCAGAGCAAGAAATCAAGCAGTGCTCTTAGGCGCCCACTACAGCAAGGATTCGGTCAGTAATGGTTCTCTCATCTCATGTGGTTCTTCTTTCTATTAAAATAGAGTATTTAAATAAATTATGAACATTACACTGATTTTTCTTCTTCATCATATTTAATAATGCTAGTACCTGAATGATCCTAGTCAGAGGTTGCTGTACTCCTCAGGGGAATGTCTGTTTTCTAACTACTTATTAAATATATTGAATTCTTGTCAGGGAGTTGTGGATATATGACAAATAAACTTTTAGCTCCAAATGCCTTTTCACATCATGAGGAAATGAATCTCACTGTCGATTATTACTGAACTGAGTGTTTTTATTTCTATATATTACTGTATGGAGATGGCAATCAATATAAGAATAATTGTCACTTAAGAAAAAAACCATTTCCATGAAAGTAGTAAAGATACATTTTATTATACGCTTCACATTAAAAGCTAATTTCTATATAGATATTGAGACCCAGGAGCTTCACTTTATAGTTACTACAACCTATACTTTATTCCATTCTCATACTTTCTTCTATTAAAATGTCCAAGGAATGTTCAGTTTAAATTGGCTAGCTAATACCTGAATTCTTAACCTTAACAAAATTACGTGTCATGGGAAACTTAGTCTTATTCTCTCTTTTTTTCATAGATTCTACTTCATTCAACCTGGAAAATAAGTAAAAGATAGACTCTGAAGCAAAATATAAGGACTAGCATGTACTATTAGAATTCTTAAGACATAGTCTTAGGACATAGAACAGGTAGGCATGGGCGAAAGACTACTTTTGGCAACATTATTTGAAGGTAAAGAGATAGTGATTTCCTATACTTTGGCAAGGAACATAGCTCTAAGAGAATACAAACTCTCATTAACACTGAGATTTTGTGTCAATCTATGGATAATGTTAAACTTCATCATCTAAAACCAGAGCCTAAGAAGCAGTAAAATCTATCATCTAAATTCCTAGTTCAGTCCCTGAAAAGTCTTCTTAAACTCATTACATGGCAGACCTTTTGGCAAGTGTATGTGGGGGGAGCATGTTTCTTGAATAAAACAAGCCACCCTTACATTCACAGAACTTCCAATTTGGGTAGGAGTTGCTGGAGTGATGGAAAATTAGTTAGCTAATAAAACATTACATTTATTTTTTAATTAGGGAAAATAGCAATGTCTTTGAAGCAGACATCTGTAATCTGAGATGTGGGTTGTGTGGGAGAAATGTTCCAGACACAGCAAGATCATTCTGTGTCTGAAAAAAGGAGAATACTGTCGTGCATACAATGAGGTAAGTGAACGGATGGTTGGAGAAACGAAAACTGGGGTTCAGATCAATTTCATGCCAGCTGCAAGGGAATATTCTCTCAGGCTTTTAAACAGGGGGGAAACACAACCAAAATTTAACTTTAATGACCATCCTACATTCCCTTGGCTAAACTAGATTAGAGCAAGCTGAATGTAGAAGCAAGAAGACAAATCCAGAGGTAACTAACTATTTGAGCCAGTAAAAGATGCTAAGGGTCAAGATGAAGGATTGCTATTAAGAAAATGAATATGAGTTCATAAGGAGAGTGGTAGAACTGTCAGCATGTGGAGGAGGACAGACTGTGTGGGTGGTAGGGCTAGTTTTGAATGTGGCAGTGGTAGTTATGGGTGAAGAATATAGAGGAAAGAAAATGATGCTCTAGGTTCAACATGCAAACTTGTATGGGGTCTACATAGAAATGGCATATAAAGAACTTTTGTTTTCTGTTTGAGAAAAAGACAGATTCGCACACAGAAACTCTGCACAGAATATAGAAAAGGAGTTGAAAGCTGGAGATCTGAGAAGGTCGACATTTAAAGGAGTGGGGTGGACAAAGAGGTAGTGAAGAAACCGTGACCGTGAAGCCTTGGAAACTCATGAAAGAGGCTGTCTCAGAAGGTGGCCCACTGTGTGTATCATTGCTAGAGGTCAAGGAGGAAGAGAAAAGAGTCCTGGGGGCTAAGTCATGTGGAATTCACATGTGGCCATTGGGGATGCCAGAAGTCATAGTTCCATCATAACAGGCTGAGAGAGGAAACTGGGAAATAAGTAAGTTAATATTTTATGTTCTATAGATATTTGAAAAGTTTGCTCACGAAAGACAGATGATCCATTAGCTGTGGGAAATATGATAGGTTCGTGTGTGTATGTGTGTGTGTGTGTGTGTGTGTGTGTGTGTGTGTCTAAGAGGCAATCTCTCTCTCTCTCTCTCTCTCTCTCTCTCTCTCTCTCTCTCTCTCTCTCTCTCTCTCTCTCTCTGCCAGAGCATATATAATGACAAGATTCATGAAAAGAGAATTTAGTAGGAAATTAATGGTATTTACTAGGACAAAAAAAATAAATAGAAAAAGAAGAAGAAGATAAACAGGTAGAAGGACCTGCCTCTGTGAAGAGGCATTTCTCCATTTCAGAAGGAGAGAAGAGAGGAGAGTTGAGGAAGCAGAGAAGGATGCAGAGTTGGTCAGGAGAAGGGGTCCTAATTCTTGACTTGATGGAGTAAAGGCTACTGATGGATCTTGTCTTAGTCAGGGTTTCTATTCCTATACAAACATCATGACCAAGAAGCAAGTTGGGAAGGAAAGGGTTTATTTGGCTTACACTTCCATACTGCTGTTCATCACCAAGGAAGTCTGGACTGAACTCAAGCAGGTCAGAAAGCAGGAGCTGATGCAGAGGCCATGGAGGGATGTTCCTTTCTGGCTTGCTCGCTCTGGCTTCCTCAGCCTGCTCTCTTATAGAACCAAGACTACCAGCCCAGAGATGGCAGGACCCACAAAGGGACCTTTCCCTTTGATCACTAATTGAGAAAATGCCTTCCAGTTGGATCTCATGGAGGCATTTCCTCAACTGAAGCTCCTTTCTCTGTGATAACTCCAGCTGTGTCAAGTTGACACAAAACTAGCCAGTACAGATGTTTTGCTACAAAGAAAGAATTCAGCTAACCTCTGAACTAAGGACCAAAGTTGGGGCTGTGAATGGAAAATACTAAGGAAAATATCAGTAAAGGGGGGATTTTTGTCTAAGTAGATTTGACAGGAGCTAAAAAAGGTGGTAAGATAAAATGTTAAGTATAGGGATGAGGAACTGAATAGATATGGAGGATGGTCAAACAATAAGGGCAGGGAGTTTTCACTAAGTTGACCCAGCATTGCTGTTAAAAATGCACTTACCATGCTTTGAAAAAAAAAAAAAAAAAACCTCATGGTCTAGACTACTTAGAAAAATAGTTTGGGAGGAGGTTGCATGGAGTCAAGTCAAGGACAGATACTTTACCTATTATATGATGGGAAGATGGACTTCCTCGGATTGTATGGAAGGTTGGTCAGACCCACATAAGTGCCCATTTGAGGTCCATGGTCTTGAATGTAATATGATGCACAATTTCGGATTCTTCTTTCTTTTTTTTGCCATCAATGAAGTTGAGTTGTTCAGTGAGAGAAGGCACAAGCCTGAGGCTGTGGCAAGAGAAACAGTAGGAACCCTAGCTGGACCCTGGCAATATTATTGAGAAACAGTGGGAACATTCACTGGATCCTGGCAATATTTATGGGCTAAGAAAGGACAGAAGGAAAACCTTCCCAGGGAACAGAAATGGTAAATTTCAGTCATTGTAATTCTTCAATAGGTTGAAGTTGAAGACTTTAAACATAAATAGAAATGGGAGGGAGGAAGGTTTGAAAATGAGTTGTCATGAGTAGTATAGTTTCATTGAGGCCAAGGATGATGGTTGTTGCAACATCCCTATTATTTGTGGTTTGTAGCAGCCATGGAAATGGAGTACACACGTTGCAGGCAGATTTGAGAAGATTCCTAGTAAATACAGATAGATGACTATGTTCTAGGAGGAAAAACAAACAGGCAGATGCCTCAAGGGTGAGGCAAGTTCATTAGAACCTCAGTTCTGGAAAATAAGACAACTGATGAAGACGAGATACAAAGAGACATTTGAAGAAAGCATTACTGTTTGTCAAGGTGTGCTTTGAACCGATGTGGGTGAATCAAAGCATGGAAGCAGGCAGAAGAAGAAAGACTTTCTAGGAATGGAGAAAGCAAGATTGCATAGTCTCTCAGGAAGAAAAGAACAGGGTGAAGTAAGCTATATAAAAAGCATGACAAATGAAAAGGTTTCTTCTTTCTTTTTTTTTAACCTATATTCTAAGAAAGAACAAGGAATCAACTTACTACTTGGATCAAATGAGGTCATCTTTTCATTCATGCTGTCCTTCCAAGGGCTTATACACAAGTCTCTAATGTGTGCTCTTACATAAAGTTGGAAAACACCCAGAGATACTGTCTTAGTTAGAGTTTCACTGCTGTGAAGAGATACTAAGGAAACTTTCATAAAGGACAACATTTAATTGGAGCTGACTTACAGTTTCAGTCCATTATCATCAAGGTAGGAAGCATGGCAGTGTCCAGGCAGACATGGTGCTGGAGAAGTTGCTGAGATTTCTACATCTTGATCCCAAGGCAGGCAGAAGACTATCTTTCCACACTAGGCAGAGCTTGAGCATAGAGATCGCGAAGCCAACTCCCACAGTGACACACTTCCTCCAAGAAGGCCACACCTACTCTAACAAGGACATACCTCCTAATAGTGCCTTTCCTCATGGACCAAGCATTCCAACCCATGAGTCTATGGGGACCAAACCTACTCAAACCACCACAGATACAAACAAAAACAAACTTGGAAAAAAATAGTATTGACAAGAAAGTGAGTGTCTCTTCTGAGATAGGCCATGTATACAATAATTCCCATAAGCTACCTTCATGGGTGGACACAACTGTCATTCCATTTATAGGTAGGATCTTTAAGACATCTGAGGGAGTGTTAGTTAACTAGGTTGCTCAATATCCCACAGTTTATAGAGATAAGACAGGGTTTCAGTGAAAAATATTGGGCTAAAAAGTCCAGTCTGCCTGGATGCTGCCATTCTTCCCACCATGATGATAATGGAGTGAATCTCTGAAACTGTAAGCCAGAGCTAAGAAAAGGCTCACTCAGTAAAGTGCTTGCCACACTAGCCTGCAGATCTGCATTTGATCCCCGGAATCCACATAGAAAAGCTTGGTGTCTGTCTGTAATCTCAGCATCATGGAAGCAGAGAAAGTTAGATACCTGGGACTCAGTGGCCAACCCACTTAGCCTGTTGAGTGAGCTCTAGGCCAGTGACAATTCTCAAATAACAAGGTGGGTGACTCCTGAGGAATGGCAGAGGAAGTAGACTTCTAATTTCATCTGGACAGATAGGCAGACCACACACACACACACACACCACACACACACACACACACACACTCAAGTCTCTTATCAGAAATTCTTGGACCTAATACTCCACAAAATTAAGAAATACTTGGTACTTCAGGGCTATAAGAAGATGGATATATTTTTATTTCATAATGTCATCTCCATAATCGAATGCAATGGGAATAGCAGTTGTTTTGTGACCTATCACATTTGATATAATGTGGAACAATATAGGCCTTGTAAACTTTATAGCAATATGAAAAGAATGTAAGTAGGCAGTGAAAGGGGGAGGAAGGAGAGAAGAGAGGAAGAAAGGAGAGGAGAAAGGAAGGGAGAGAGGAAGGAAGTGAGGAAGGAAGAAAGGAAGGAAGGAAGGAAGGAAGGAAGGAAGGAAGGAAGGAAGGAAGGAAGGAAGGAAGGAAGGGAGGGAGGGGAGAGGAAAGAAGGGAGGGAGGAAGGGAGGGAAGGAGGGAAGGAGGGAAGCAAGCTTGGTCTTAGCTCTGTTTCGCTTTTGGAGAAGTGGATAAAGGATGATGGATGGGCCCATATATTATAGAGATCACAGATGAGGAGATGGTAAAATTAAAAACATGTAAAGATAGCATAGCTGGGCAGTGGCCAATTAAAGGGTAGAACAGAAGCTAACACTATGAGAGACCCCTCAAGACCCCTGCCATATTATTACATTTGTTACATTTTTAAAGGAAGTCCAAAACACAAACAAAAAACGTCAGAAGGTGGTAGAGGCTCCAGTAAGACAGCATATGACAACACTGGGTGGTAAGCTGACCTTGAGGCAATGGCTTTTCCAAATAGTAGTGAATGTTTCCTTATATTGCCAACCAGTACCTTGGAGCGAGACCATCGCATTATATTACAGAGCTGTTATAAACATACAGAGTGGTGTAGGAAAGAGGAAGAGCTGAAATATGATAGTTGGTGGACTGTGTGTGGAAGGGAGTAAGGGACCAGAGAATGTTGTTTTCATTACATTATAAGAAACAATGAAAATTTTGATTGAGATCATGTGACAGGTGTTATTGTAAATATCTGATACGTCAAAACTATACTCCTTTAATTTCAGTAGCACTGTGAAGGGTCCTAACAACTACAGCCAGTTCCTAGATGAGGAAGCTGAAACCCAAAGCAACTAAACCCATTTTGTTACAAGCTAAGAAGCCACTGGGTACTGGAGATATGATCTGAACCTTGGTTTGGCATTCCAGGTTCACATGTAAAACCACAGTCCACATTGCATGTATGCACAGCTTTTCACATCTGCATGCTGTGTGAAGATCTGAACCTGAGACCATGTCTCACCCACCACTGAACTCCCTGTACAGGACATATGGTTTCTTCGTTGTTAGTATACAACATTGAAGGCAATGTGGGACACTTACGCACACAGAAAGAAAGGCTTCCACAGGAGCTGGTGCAGTGTCATCAATGGCAGAGGACCTGTCAGAGTCACCTGTTGTTATTCTGTTTCACTCTCAGTAGAAGAGTACTCACATTCAAAGGGGCAGAACCAATAGCAGTTACAAGCTCAAAACACGTCAGGGAGCTCTCCAAAGGCATCTGTGCACAAAAACCTGAGGAGAGAAAAATAAAAACTAGGAGAAGGAGGCAGGTGCTCTACCCATAGGCTTTGAAAAGTCAAAATTCTGAAAGTCCTAAAATTGCATCTTGACATACAGACATTTAAAGATAAGTGGATTCTCTCTCTCTCTCTCTCTCTCTCTCTCTCTCTCTCTCTCTCTCTCTCTGTGTGTGTGTGTGTGTGTGTGCGCACACTTGCACACATGCATGCTTGCAGATACTAGAGATCAACTTCATCTCTCATTCCTCAGAAGCCACCTAGCTTGTCTGTTGTTTGTGGGATAGTGCTCCCCATTGGACTGGAACTTAATTAAGCGGCTAGAATGGCTGGCCTTGGGTATCTGCCTATCTCTACCTCCTTACACCTAAGGTTCAAAGCAGGAACCACAACACCCGGTGTCTTAGTTATGGCTTCCTTGCTGTGAACAGACACCATGACCAAGGCAACTCTTATAAAGGACAATATGTAATTGGGGCTGGCTTACAGTATCAGAGGTTCAGTCCATTATCATCAGGCATGTTGCTGGAGGAACTGAGAGTTCTGCATCTTGATCCAAAGGCAGCCAGGAGAGGACTCTCTTTTTCACACTGGACAGAGCTTGTACATATATTACCTTAAAGCCCTGCCTCCACAGTGATAAACTCCTTTAACAAGGCCATCCCTCCTAATAGTGCCACTTCCCATGGAACAAATAGAGTCACAATACCACACCCAGGTTTTTCTCATGGTCCTTCATCATGGCACTTGGAAGTAAAAGATCATGTTAGTGATCCCACTAAAGTCAGCTGCCTCTTCCTTTCCCCAAGCCCTTAGCATCTCTAATGGAAAAATTCAGACTGCACAGGTTCAGAGCATCATTTCAGCTTACTATGTTATATTCTTTTAGGGTTGTGAAGCTGCTCGCTCCTTCTGAAGGATTAAATCTCCTTCATGAGTCAGACTGAATTTGACTTGCTCATTTTTGCACTAAAACTAAACTAAAATAAAATAAAAACTGTTATTTTACTGGTTGATAGTCAAATCTTTTACACTGACAGACTTTGAGGCAAGCATATAAATACTGTTCCCGTCAACACATTAGCAGAAGTTTGGTGTGCCCGTAGCTGCAATTTTCAATCACAGGAGTGTGAAAGTTTGTCTGTCATTTACAACAACAACCATAACAGGGGTCATTTTATAAGCCACTTAAATACTTAGTGCAGGAAAAAAAAAGTCAGCCCATGTTCCATGTCAGGTAATGCTGACATGATCTACTTCTATGGTGCTTTTCCTGAGAGCCCTCTGGAGGAGAAAAAGCCAGTTTCAAGCAGAGACAAATGGTTCCATCAGGCTCAGGACAAGCAGGGCATTGGGCTGACACATGCACCTTTAATATGTACACATTGTAGCATCTGTTCTTTACAACAATCCATGAACTATTTAATGTAATAGTTACCTGTTATCTGCATATTGATTCACTAAAAACTGAGGTTTCGTAGCAATTCTCTAATTTTGATGATATAGAAACCAAGATACCGAGGCTTAGAGAGGCACAATGGCTCTGCGTGTTTGAGATGAATGCATGAAGATCTGAGTTCATATTCCTCAACATGCACGTAAAAAGACCAACATGGTTAATACATGTTCATAACCTCAGGACTGTGTGGGATAGAGACAGGAGGATTGCTGGGATTTGTTGGCCACCAATCTAACTCTAAGTTCATTAAAAGATCCAATCAAGGGTATAAATAAGATAGAGAGAAATAGAGCTGAGCATTCAATGTTCTAATACGGTACCCAGATATACGTTTGTGCACATACCAAATATTAAATAACATGTACCACATACACACACACATGCACACACACAGGCACACACATACACATGCACACACACAGGCACACACACACAGGCACACACACACACACAGGCACACTATCACACACACACACATACACATATTCACACATATGCATACATTTAAGGTCCATGGACTTGAATATTGATATGTATTCAAGACACTATTTTGGCACTTTTAGAAAATTGATTTTTTTTAATAATAATCCTCTTTTCTCTTCTTCTCTTCTCTTCTCTTCTCTTCTCTTCTCTTCTCTTCTCTTCTCTTCTCTTCTCTTCTCTTCTCTTCTCTTCTCCCCTCTTCTCCCCTCCCCTCCCCTCCCCTCCCTCCCTTCCCCTCCTCTCCCCTCCCCTGCCTCTCTCTACACCAAGATCATGAGAAAACCTGATTTGACACAGATCAGGTGCAGCCTTGGATCTGCCCCTGTCTCTCTCCAGTTTCCTCATCAGTCACAGTACAGCTAAACAAATACAGCCATTTTGTCTCCAGCCATTATCTCTCCCCCTTCTTCTCTTGCAAACTCAGAGTAAGCATGTTCATCAAGCACATTAACACAGGGCAAATTTGAGAAATCAGTGCTCTGAACTTGTGACACATCTCATTCCACAAGACAAAGACCCCAACCACAGTACATAAAAAGTCTATTTTACACACTGCTCTTGGCTGCTTGATGTAGTGCTGGACCAAGAGATTAAATAAGAAATTTGTGAGAAAATCTGATCTGTTTCTTG
Source organism: Mus caroli (assembly GCF_978045245.1). Taxonomy (NCBI): domain Eukaryota; kingdom Metazoa; phylum Chordata; class Mammalia; order Rodentia; family Muridae; genus Mus; species Mus caroli. The sequence continues at coordinate 91,670,181 of NW_028227264.1, forward strand.
TAAATTTAAGTCAATTAAAGCACAAGAGGCCAAATACATCTTCAATAAAAACACATAAAAAAAAAAAAACCCTTGCTCATTTTTTATAACTTAAGAGTTTGGGTAGTTTGGGTGCAAATTTGAGACTCCTGGGTACCTTTCACATTCAACCAACAACACATGATGTAAATATGCACAACTTTACAACATCAAAAAATTTCCTCAAGGACACTAAAATAGACTCATTTCCTTCTTTCTATATTTTTTCTTTAAACACATCTTTGCTTTATATCATATTTTCTCAAAGAAATGTCTGTTCTGTGATAAAAGTTATGCAGATGGCTGTTACAGGTTGGTTTGGTGATAGCTTCCTAACTAATTGTTCCATTTGCTTTATTGATTCAACAATGATTTATTAAACACCTGCTATATTCTAGACACTGTGATAAACGCTAGTAGTGCAAACAGGCAGACACACAGAGTCTGTAGTTTCTAGAGGGAAATCAAAACATGAGAGAGAAAGGTAGATTTTAAGAGAAGAAAGCCTAACTCAGGTAGTCAAGAAGGCCAGGGGAGAAGTCTTGAAGAAGAGACACATAAGGTGAGGTATAAAGTGTAACAGTACCTGAAGAGGAAAAGCTCAGAGACAAATATACAGGCAAGAAGAAAGGCATGGGAAAGGCCCCAGGGTGGAGGCATATACCAAGTGTTATGGGAATAAGGATTTCTATTCCTGTAAAAGCAAGACAGAGACCAGACAACAGACAAAGGTGAAAAGGCAGGAAGGTAAAGCACAAAGGCCAGATCCTGAATTAGAAGTTCCAAGTGATATTCTAGGAGAGATAGAGAACCATGAAAGGATTTTATAGACCAGAGTAGATGGGACAAGAAGTCCTGAGTTTGAAAGCCATTGTCATATCCTGGATGCTACTTTTGAGGATCTGTTTCAAGCTTTTCTCCTTCAGCAACAAAGTGGGGACTGGCGATGGTTAATCTCAGTCATCAACTGTACATAGAATCAACTGAAACCCAAGCCACTAGGCACTGCAGTCAAAGTTCGTCTTGATCAGATTGTTTAAAGCAAGAAGTCCTCCCAAGTCTGGATGGCATCGTCAGGTGGTTGCCCAGATAATAGAACCTGGAAGAAAGAAACTGATTTTGCCTGTTTGTCTTTTCTCTCACTGGCAAGTTCATGTCTCCTGCTGCTGTGCCATTTCTTCACTGATGTAAGAACCTACTTCAGGATTCCATAGTAGACTGAAGACCAGCGGCTTCCCAGGAATCTTCCATGCCATCAGCACTGCTCTGAGAGCTGAACAGTTAAGGGATCCTCTGCTGGGAGGCAGCAAATGTGAGCCAATCTAACATATCCCCTTTTAGCACTGTGGTGGTTTTCGTGAGAAGGGACCCAAAGGCTCATATATTTGAAGCAGGAAGCCAGCTGTGAGGTTTCAAAAGCCCAAGCTATTCTTAGTTGGCACTCTACTGCACACTTGTGTCTCCAGATATGAGCTCTCAGAAACTGCTCCAGTGCCTTTCCTGCCAGCCTGTTGCCATGCTTCCTGCCATGATGGTCATAAAATTTTACCCTCTGAAACTATAAGCCCCAAATAAATACGTCCCTATATAAATTACCTTGGCCACAGTATCCTAAAGTAGAAATATAAAGTAACAAAGATGCATACATATATTATATATGTGTATATATATATAATATATTATATATATATTGTATATGTAATACGTTATGATATATTACGTTAAGATATATTATATACCATATGATATATAAGATATAATATATGTAACAATTTATATAACATAGCATATTGTATATTAAATATTCTATGTATTATAATACTATAATCATAATACTATGGTATAGTATATATTAAAATATAGTCATTATTCTATATCTTACTTTCTATTTCTATATTCTATATCACAGATCACAGACCATAGATCATATGTGATATACATCATATACCATATTTTATATATCATATATTATGTTATATAATACATAATTATATTATATAATTTACAAATAATATAGAATTATATATTATAAAATAGATATGATATGTGATATTTGATATATGACATATGGCATGATATATCTGATATATGTGGTATGACATATATGTGATATGTGACATATGTTATATATGATATGATATATGCATATGCTGTATGATATATGATATATTTATATAATTATAAATTATATATATAATACAATATATAAAATATAAAATTATATATTGTATATTATGTTATATATTCTATCAGTTCTGTTCTTTTATAGATTCCTGACTTACAGTAGGGCTTTTAGTCAAGGTCTTCTAATCACTTCCAATCATACATAGAGTCCCAAGCAAAATGGAGCAAGCTGTGGACTCCTTGAATTTCATGCATTTCCAGTGGTCCTCTAACCATGTGGTCATCTTATGTAGCCACAAATATTTTTTGACTAATAAACTGAGAGACTAGGCAGGGCCATTGAGTATAGACAAGCCATTTGTACTATGTGCCTAGTTGTTTTTATTGATTTTATTATGAATAGAAAAGACCTGTCAAAATTAAACACTGAATTCTTTAGATTCAGAATGTTACTTCTCATAGTCCTTGAAAACAAAGGACAAAATACATATTTTAAGAAAAATTTAGTTTTATTTATTAATTGGTATTGAAAATAATCACATATAATGTTCTGATTATTAAAATTTAGTAGAAAGAAAATTGAGCCAAATGAATGTCTAATAAGTGCAAACACCCTAGCATTGCACAGTGAGTAGTTATTTCTGATCATAACTAAAAAGCATTACTAAAGCATCTTAAATAAGTGTTTGAATCAAATTAATGAATTAGGGACATTTCAAGATCTATATGGCAAGCTATTGTTCTACACATATTATTCTTTATAATACAAATATAAGGAAAAGACCTAAGTCATCCAACATGAGAGATAAAATTGGTACAAGACAGATTCCTGGATTTTTTTTTTACAGTTTTTAGATTGACGATCTCACTGTGCAGCTTAGGTTGGCTGCCCTAGTTTTATCTATGCTGTTGTAATAAAACACTTTAAGCAAATGCAACTTAAGAGATGATAAGGTTTGTTTCAGCTTACAGGCTACAGCCCAATACTGAGGGGAGTCAGCAGGATCTTAAAGGGGAAACTATAGAAACATAGCTTCCTGGCTGGTTCATAGGCTCATGCTAGTGATAGCAGTCTCTATTCCTAAAAAATATTTATTTCAGTTAAAAATGATGTGTATGTTGGTGACCTAGAGCTGGAGGCCCAGGTGGTTTAAGCTGGATGGCAATGGTGCTGGGAACCTAATTAATGTCCTCTGCAAAAGCCATTCATACTCTTTTTTATTATTATTATTATCATCATCATCATCATTAATCTTATTTTTACAGTCTAGTTGCTATTCCCCTCTCATTCTGCCCTCTGACATTTTCTCATTCCATTCCTCCCCAACCCGTCTCCAAGCGTATGTCCCCACCCCCATACACAGCCCCACACCCACACCCACCAGGCCTCCCGATTCCCTAGGGTCTCAAGTCTCTTGAGAGTTAGGTACAACTTCTCCCATTGAGGCCAGACCAGGCAGTCCTCTGCTGTATGTGTTGGGAGCTTCATATCAGCTGATGTATGCTGCCTGGTTGGTGGCTCAGTGTCTGAGAGATCTTGGGTACCACCCCATCCCCTTCCCTGCAGACATGCCTTCAGGCCAATCCAGTCTAAGAAATCTGTCAATTGAGACTCCCTTCTCAGGTGATTTTAGACTTCGTTAAGCTTACAGTTAAATCTACTGCTGGCCTGGAACTAGCTTCTGTCTTAAGAAGTGCAGAAATGACAAGCATGTGACATCATAGCTGGCAACTCCCTGGGTTTGATTTGGTTCTGAAAAGCAGGACGTTAGGCCAATGAAGAATAATACAAAAAAAAAAAAAAAAAAAAAAAAGACAGCTTGTGCTTGTAGAGAGTTAAGAAAGTTGGCAACATAAACCACTTCACAGTTGGATCTGCCTCTGATCTAGGGAGCTGTTTCAAAGCTAAAACTACACGCAATCTTCTAGGAAGAAAACAAATTATAGCCGATTAATTCAAGGTCTCCTGCACACAGAACCTCCCCACAAATAGTGGTTGTGGAAATAGAAACCTATTTCAAGATGAACTATTTGAAAAGAGGGATATATGAGAATACCACACAGAAATACTACCATAAAAAATGTTAAGGAAGAGAACTGTAAGTATAGTGATAAATACTTTTTCCAGCCACTGTGTTACATTGTCAGCCCTGAAGTGTGAGGGTTAAGTTAGAACAGGGTAGACAGAAACATAAAGGCATGCTTAACTGTGAATGAAACAATAATATGATTGCTCTACAGTGTGACGAAACAACTTAGAATACTGGACCCAATGAAAGAATAGGTAGAAAGCAGTGTGAAATAAAAACACAGAGTTCCAAAGACCTGGGGCGAAGTGGGTCTGACCTAATGTTGCTTATATTATAAAGTTAATTTTGGCCTCCAAAGCTGCTTACATGAGTGTCTCACATAGGACACTGAGGGACGCTGCTTCCAGTTGGTTCCGATAGGTAAATGAAGACACCAGCAGCTAATGGCTGGGCAGGGCAGACAAAAGCAGGACTTTTAGGATTCCAGAACACGGGACAGAGAGACACACAGAGATTCACCACGACTCAGAGGCAGTGAGATAGGGTTTTGGAACTTAGAGAAAAAAATCATCCAAAATGTAGGTGGAAGGGGAAAACGGCCCTATGGTGGGGGGGCTACCCAGAAGGTAACAGGGCAGCAAAGATAAAACATAGAATTAGAAGGTGTTAAGCAGTTCCCTTTAGCTCCTTGGGTACTTTCTCTAGCTCCTCCATTGGGGGCCCTTATGAACTAACCAGTACCCCAGAGCTCTTGACTCTAGCTGCATATGTATCAAAAGATGGCCTAGTCGGCCATCACTGGAAAGAGAGGCCCATAGGACTTACAAACTTTATATGCCCCAGTACAGGGGAATGCCAGGGCCAGAATGTGGGAGTGGGTGGGTAGGGGAGTTGGGGGGGGGAGTGTACTGGGGACTTTTTGGATAGCATTGGAAATGTAAATGAGGAAAATACCTAATAAAAAAAAATTAAAAAAAAAGAAGGTGTTAAGCAAGGAACACTGGAGGGCAAGATGCTAGCTGAGGGGAGGAATATTAGTGCCCAATCACTGAGCTAGTCAAGGTATATCAAAATTAACTGGGGTGTGTGTGTGTGTGTGTGTGTGTGTGTGTGTGCGCTTGCGCATGTGCATGTGCATGCGAGTCCATTCGTAAATTTCATTTGAGAATCCAGAGAGCTCTATGGGCGGATGGCTGGAAGCTGGGAGCAGAGAGCCGGTTAATTAATTCACTGCTACACTGGGGAGAAAGTGAAAGAGAAAAAAGAAAAAAGAACCAAAGAATAAAGGTGAATCAGCCCAAGTGTAAGAGTATGGCTTCCGCTAGCATTGTGTCACACAGGCCATAGGAAGAGCAGAAATAAGGAGAGCAAGAGAAAGGAAACAGAAGGGAAGAAAGGGAAGGTAAAGAAGAGATAAAAAGGAGGTAGTGAAAGCAGAAAGAGGGTGCCTAAGAATATTTACATAAACAGACACATTGACACATAATCAGTTCATAATTCATAGCTGCAATATCAAAAAACACAAATTAATTAAGCAGAACAACATTAAGGCATATAAAGAAACTATTTCCAATTTTAGCAAAATGCACCAGACTTCCTGGTAGAAACGTGCACCATTCCTGGAGTGGACTGTCTCCAAAGTGTCAGTTCTGATGCATTACTAGAGAAGGCTAAAGGATTCTTGGGGACCCAGGCAAAGTGATAAGGTAAGTTGTAAACATGAAAATAAGGAGCATTGATTCCAGCTCCCCAAAGCAGTAAGTATAAAACCTCTGAAGCCCCAAAGGACACACAGTTCCATCTTAAAATATCAAGGAGGTCAAAACTCCACTCAGGTCCAAAGAAAATCATTAGCTTTAAATATTAAAGGATTCAAAACATCTTTTATGACTACTTCATGAAGATTCTACTAGGTAGCAAATATATGCCAACAAAGGAATAACTTAAAATAAAATACTACTGCAATGGATCAATAGTGGAAAGTGAATCTATTCCAAGTTAGGATTCAGAGTTAAACAAATGCTGGCATTGTCTGAAAGAGAACTCTGCAGTGGTGGAAACATGGGGAATTAGAAATGGTTTGAATGGCAAAAGTTTGAGGATCTAAGATGGACTGTGAAATGCTCCCAGTGATGTTTCTAATATTATTCACAGACAGAGACCAAAGAAAATCAATGAAAGCTGACACACAGTGGAAAAGAAGGAAAGATTTATTCAGTGCTGGCAAGGTAGTCATAAAGAGATAAGAAGCAATTCTACCATGGGATAGGAGGTGGAGGAAAGGGGACCAGAAGGAAGGCAAAGCTCTTGATTGCAATTCACGGTAAGGGATTAATGGGTGAGGATAAAAGATATCATGAAAAGTTGTTACAAAGATAGGCAAACACACACACATGCAGACACACACACAGACACACACACACTCACACACACACACCATAAAATGCTTCAAGCTCCTTAGAAAAACATATTTATAAGAATCAATAAAACATGAACAGTAGTTTCAATAATGTAAGCAACATGGAAAAAATCTTCAGACCTGTTAGGAAAAAAAGAGATACATATAAAGCAATAAAGAAAAGACTACATGTGAAATATTTGATATTTGAAAATAATCAAAACAGAAATCAAACATAAAGTACCAAACCGAGAATCAAAGACACATGTCATATCACTACTGAAAACTGACCGAATTTCCTCAAAAAGAAAAATATTTGTAGAAAGTCTCCAGCTTGTATAGGCCTAGTGACTTGTGCTTTTAAATCCAGCACTCTGGGAAACAAAAGGAGGCAGATCTCTGCTAATCTGAAGCCATCCTGATCTACACAGAAAGTACTGAGCTTTCTAGAACTATTGTGGTAAGACTTTCTCTGTCTCAAATTTTAAAAAGAAAAGAAAAAGGAATGGAAAATGAAAAGAAATTAAGAATGAGAATAAAATGACAAGAAGAGATATTGTGAAATCAGCCAAAGTGTCCCATATAAAGTAAGAACTAGTACCCGGCAGTTTCTTTATAATTTTAAAGATACAAGGTACAGAGTGATTCTCATTGTGTGTTTACCAGAGAACACAGCAATGGCCCTCGGGCCAAAATTACAAATTATACAATACAAAACATCCCAGTGGAAGGATAAGGACACTAACCCTTCTGCAAAACCTTCAACACAAAATTTGTCCTGCCTACAAGAAGTCCAGGGACAGCCGGGCGTGGTGGCGCATGCCTTTAATCCCAGCACTCGGGAGGCAGAGGTAGGCGGATTTCTGAGTTCGAGGCCACCCTGGTCTACAAAGTGAGTGCCAGGACAGCCAGGGCTACACAGAGAAACCCTGTCTTGAAAAACCAAACCAAAAAAAAAAAGAAAGAAAAGAAGTCCAGGGACAAAGATAAAGCAAAGATTGAGGGAGTGGCCAACCAATGACTGACAAATCTTGAGACCCATCCCATGGGCAAGAACCAATCCCCGACACAACTAAAGATACTGTGTTATGCAGACAGAAGCTTAGCTCAATTGTACTTGGAAAGACTCCATATAGCAGTTGACCAAAACAGATGAAGAGACCCACAGCCAAGTATTAAGCGGAGCTCAGGGGGTCTTGTGGAAGAGTTGGGGGGAGGGTTGAGGGACTCAGAAGGGTTAGAGATTCCATAAGAATACCAACAGAATCAATTAACCTGGACCCTTGGGGATCTCAGAGTCTGAACCACCCACCAAAGAGCATACAAGGGCTGGAACTAGATCTTAACATACATGTAGCAGATGTATAGCTCTGTCTTCATGTGGGTTTCCCAACAACCGGAATAGGGGCTGTCTCTGAATCTGTTGCCTGCCTATGGATCCTGTTTCCCTTACTGAACTGCCTTTCTGTCCTCAGTGGCAAAAGATGTTCCTAGATCTGCAGAGTCTTTAAGTGCCAGGGTGTGTTTGTTTGAGGCAAAGAGGGCTTTATCCTCTCAAAAGAAAATGGGGGATGGGGGAGGCGCTATATGAAGAGGGGACTAGAAGGTGAGGGGGCAGCTGGAATCAGGATGGAAAGTTAATAAATAAATTAATTAATGGGAGAAAAGAAATGAATTAAACTGGGCATGCCCATAATCCTAGCCCTTGGAAAGTGGATAGAGGAAGATCAGAAACCCAAGGTCAGTATTGCAATGAGAAAAATGATATTTTTGAAATTTTAGGCCATTCTGAAATGCATGAGTCCTTGTGTAAAAGAAAAGAGAAAAGAAAATGAGGCACATTGATATATTACATAAGTATGTGCACTATCTATAATATTTGAATATATATATATATACATATATATATACACGTATATATATATATGTATATATATATCCCCAATGCCTACAATAATCCTGAGAGCAATAAATATGGTTCATTAATACACAGATAACTTTTCTTATTTGGAAAACAGAATGTTTATATTTTCAGCTATCTAATGAATAACCTTTAAAAGAAGAAAAAAGGCCTTCTTTAGAGCCCAGAGGAAAGATTTAAAAAAAAAATTAAGAAGTAAATGTAAAATTAAAAATGTTACCTGGTCTCAATGCACCAAAACAAAACCAGAAAAATCACCCACTAGCTGAATCTCTACTTAATGGCTCTCTATCAAAAAGTCATTCAATCAAAGAGGCTATTAATAAACTGAAATTACAGAATACCCAAAAGTGACAATAAAATTCCGGTGACAGGAACCCGGGTGATTCAGGTACAGCAGCTGTCTGTCACTGGTCATGCCATACCTAAAGCGTCATTATTACTAGAAAAGAAATGGAGATGAAGGTATTGAGTTCCAAACACATGAATGGAGAAGCTGATCAGTAGTAGAGATATGAAGAATCAGATAAGGAAAGATGTAAATTATAGCATAAAATGTGCAGTTCTCCCACCCACTATCTCAGAAACAAACACATGCATTTGGATAACAAGATATAATGAGATAGTGTGACAGCATCTTTTCAATGCACATCTGGATAAACCACTAAGATCCACATATGACATTAAAAAAGACAATGACATATATATAACACACTCTTATTTATGTAGAGAAAGATGGTAGAGGAGGAAAAGAAACAGGGTCAGAACATGAGAAGGTGAAATATGCACTGATCATAGGTATATAAACTATCTCTAGAAATCGAAAGGAGAAAGTGTAAGACATATGCACACACCATGCAAAAATATATTAAAATATGGAAATAGCCTGATGTCCTTTTCAAAGCATGTGACAGGAGAAAACTACAGCAGAAGGTGCTTTTTTTCTGGTGACTTAATTAGTATTTCAGCTTCTAGCAGATTTATGAGCTTTGCCTTTGGCTCTGGTTTGGTTTCTTATTGTACTTTCTTGATCACTGTCTAGGCCATCCCCTTTTACAGTATGGGCTGGGTTTTGCCTTCAGCTCCCAGGCTGAACTGATGGAGTTTATGCTACAGAGCTAACTCTATCCATTCTCCTTCAGTACAGTGACAACTTACGACTTCAGGTATTGAACCACACCCCAATCAGGGACAAAAACTTAAAACTGCTGCTTGACCTGGAGAGAAAGAAGCCAGACTGACAGTGTAGCCTTAAGGCTTACACATGGAATTCACTGTCCTGCTCTGGAACATTCATATCTTCATTCATGCGCTTGCTCCAGAGATGCCGAATAGGACATCTGTATAGCTTATGTTTTAATTTCCCAACTTTTCCATTAGTATTTACTCATCTGAGAATATACTCTGTAGGTGATGGTGGAGAGAGGAAAACCATTACTATGGTACCTAACCCCTAGGTCTTACTGCCTTTCCCCTAAAAATCCTTCCTTTATGTCATCTTGCAGAAGGTTCTGCACCAATCATAACTGAAGAGGCTTAGCCGGTATCGTAGGCACTCTTCTTTTGCATCCTGAACTCCACTGGAATTTGGAAAGTGGTAAACCTGTTGACACCAGGACTAGAATTGTCTGGTTCTAAAGCCATTATTCTTAGTCTAGCCCCTGAGCTCAAGGTTTCATGTGCTAGAGATAAACAGAAAAGGAGAGAAGGAAGAAGCAGAAGAGAGGAGAGAGAAATAGAAAGAGGGAAAGAGGAGGAGGGAGGGTGTAGAGAGGGAAGGAGGAGGGGGAGGATGATAGGAGGGACATACACACGCATGCATGTTAGACATCACATACGGGAAAAGATCAATAGCTGAAATGACAAAAGAATATATCTTGAACAAAGCTAAGACAACCATTAAATGGACTGGTCACACAATGTTAAGAGCCTCAAGGCCATTTCACACATCCAGCTGCCCAGGATTCTGAATGTGTTTAAACATCAGTTGGGTTTTCATCTACAGGCTGTGACCAAAGGATTTTGGACTGTCAGACAAGGGAGGGAGGGAGGGAGGGAGGGAGGGAGGGAGGGAGGGAGGGAGGGAGGGAGGGAGAGAGGGAGAAAGAGATTTCATTGACTGTTTCCTCCCTGCTTCCTCCCATGCCCCTGAAGAACAGGAACATAAGAGATCAGCAAACTCACTATAGTTAATAATTTAAGTTATGCTTTATTCTTTCCAGACAGCATTTCTTTTGACAGTTTTTCTAAAAAGGAGGTGCAAAGAGTGAACAACAACAACAACAACAAAAAATGTGCCCTGGGATCTTGAACTGCAGGTGGCATCAAAGGAGCTAAAAACCATGAGGAATGTTCCTCCTTTCCTCAGCTTCCTGCTGGGCAACAAGTCTTTGTGATGAGAGCCCTTGGAAGATCTCTGTTAAGTCACAACCATCCACTTTTTCATACTGTTTTCCCTGGTGACAACAGAATTGATTTTCTAAAACTTTCGGATGGCTTTGGAGGCCCAGTGAGGTGCTAGACAAATGGAACCGGCAGCATTAATCTTAGCTCTCATTACTCCATCAAGGTGGTTTCTAGGAACAACTCACATCCAGGGCACTTCGACTTCCAACAGACAGTTGCCAAAGTTTGAAGACACTTTTGGTTGTTGCAGTTGTGGGTAGAATTAAGTATTGTATCTAGTGGATAGAGACCGAAAAGGGGTTTGGGAGAAGCAATTCTGGAATTATTGAGACCAAGATTTGTATTAAGAGGATCTGTTTCCAAAACCCTAATTCTTCCATTATACTACTTGGATGTTGAGGTTTCAAAGGACAGAGATGGAAGGAGGGAAGGGAGGGAGGGAGAATGTTTTAGACAACAAAGCAAATTAGAAATATGTTTGACAATCTCTCACAACAAAAACATTCTGGCCCAAAATGTTAAGTGACAAAGTTTGGAAAGCTTTGTTTCAAGGGAGTGAGGCCCTTGCGTGTTGTCAGAGTAAAATGATATCAGAATGTGGTGTGTGTGTGTGTGTGTGTGTGTGTGTACAGACAAGATCTATAAACTCCATCCATTTTCTTACACTGCAAAGGCTTCTACTGGGCTTGCATGGTTCTGAAGCTAGGTTTATCACCATGCCTGAGGCAAGCACTTGGCCAGTTTCAATTCGGGGCAACACATTTTCATCTTGTGGAAGTACTGTCACGTGTCAGGATCCGTTCTTGTTCTACTTTCAGTGCTGGCTTCTGCTTATATGACGCGGATGAACAAATGATTCTCCTAGCCTATGTTGCCTTGTGCTAATTTCCTTTGCCTTCCTGCCTCACGTCCCATACAGTAAGACTTTTCTCATCACTATTAATAATTAAGCGATCTTCCAAAGCACCTGGGGCCACACTTCAGCACATCGTGAGAGATTTTCAGAAAATGTATTCTAAACAAACTCACTAGCAAAATATACATAACCAGATATCATGCTTAATAGAAACCAGACAGAGAGGAGAGAAAGTGTGGGTCCACTAGTAAGTCTCTAATGAGACTGGAAGTTCCTTAAGACAGAACCAGAGGACATAGAACCATCATCTTTCATTGTCAAGAGTCCTCCACGGAGAGGTCACGAAGAGCAATGGTTATTCCAAAATGAGTTAGTGAATATTAAGACATCTTAGCCAAGTCTGAATGCTCACAGAGTTCTATGTAGTAGCCAAAATGTGAGCCGCACTATTTAAAAAAATTAGTCTGAAAAGAATCAGCTACCATAGCATTCTCATAACCAAATCCCAGCCAACAGTCTACAGTGAACCCCTCTATGTGTCCCCGTTGGGTGCACCACCATGCTTCTTCTGTGTATACTGTGTGCTTGATTATTGGGTTTGTGGTGGTGAGAACAGACAGGGGTTCAACCTATATGTTTCTATTATAAGAAAGTAGAGATAGATTTACATGGGAATAAAAGGATTGCAAACTGTGATCAGCCTAACGAAGGAGACAAATACAGGGTTGGCACGGAAAATTGGCACAGAAAATCCCTAAAGATATTAGGCAATGGTTTCAGAGACATAAAAGCCTTGGGGCTAAGAAGAGGTAAGCAGAGAAATTCTGCGCACTGTTGTTCACCAGTTAATGTATAATAGGTGTTTGTCCAGTAATTCCTAAGGAGGTACTTTCTTTTAAAATTCATAAACACAGAGTACTTGTCAATGTATCAGCTGAGGCCTGAGAACGGAACTTTGAACTGTACTGCACCCTCTGTGATATACTTTAAATTCACCCGATTAACTTCTGTGGCTGCATAATCGTTCACAGTGCAATTCGCTAATATTTATTTAGTCATGAACCTGTGGATGGACATTTTGGTCGTTTCTGGAAACATCTTTATTTTTGGCACTTATGTAAACATCAGATATTATTAAATACTCACTACATGGTAACAGAATTATTAATGCTATTAAAAGAATTCTCACACTCCCCTTAAAGATGTGTCAAGTTATCACCCTCCTTTTAATGAACAGGGAAATGAGGACATAAACATTGAGAAATGTGGTCAAGGCTATACAATGGAAAGCAAGTGTCTACACACTGAAACGCAGAGTCAGAAGCCATGATCTGCTATCCCTCTTCCTAAGGGGTGGAATTCTAGATTTTTGTATTCTGGTAATTTTTTTAAAGTATGCTATTATTTAATATTTAAAGTCAACAAAAATATTTTTAGCAGTGATTTGCAATTTAAAAACATGTCTCTAGTCCATGTATCCATTCTGGGTGTTAAAAACAACAAAAAGCAGGTCATGCCCCTGAAAGACTCTGATTGGTGCATTCTACTCAAGGAAAGCCAATAAGCTACCAAGTCCTCCATCACCTTGACCATATCCTGGGAGTCTGATGCATCGGTGGCAGTACATATCTAATTCCATGATCTCCTGACAGCAATTTAGAAGCTAGGATTTTGCAGCCGCTCTACTTGGAAACCCCTAACTGCTCAACACATCTCAAAGAAGCACAAGAGGCCCAAATAATTGTCCATTGCACTGTTTGGGGGGCATTGCCAATGTCCCAAGGTCTCATATTTCAAGGTGTTCCTTAGAATGTTGGAAGAGTGCAAATGGAGGTATAAAATCCAGGTGAAGAACACAGGCCATGGAGTCAGGTAGCCCAGGGTGGCATGTGTAAGGCCAATGCCCACAAGGGCTGAGTCTATTTGTTAACTCCCTCACTTGTGAAATGGGCAGTCCATCAGGGCTTTCAGGAACTACTTCACAGGCGTTAGCAGTGTTTGTGAGCTGTATATTATTTAATATCTTTATAGCTCTTGGCATGATGTTGACAGAGTTAGCATTTTGTAAGTAGTAACTGCATTATAGACTCACCTTTGGGTCTCTGTAAGCTCTCCATCTTACTTACAAGTCAAATACGAGAAAGTCCTACTCAAGTGAACAGAGAAAACCCTCCACGGTTCAGTTAAGGCCAGTGTTCCATCCCTAGCAGAAACAGATTTTTTTCCCTTTCTCTATTTGCTTCCCCATATTTCCTATATAATTATATTATTTATTAAAAATAGCAATAAAAAACAACTCACTTTTAAAATAACGTTTTCCATTCCAACTAATGAGAAGAAACTGAATGACTGAAAAATAGATGCCACCAAAAGTTATTCCTGGTGATGTAATTCTAGTTTCTTAACCTCTCTAGACTGATCTGTGATGGTCATAACTATGAATATGGACAGTTTCATCCTTGGCACCAAATGCTGCCATACCCGCAGGACAATTCTAAGACTGCTCTGATCCTCACTCCCTGCTCTCTCGAATCCCATGGGCTCAATCGTAGCTGTTCTGTATTTCCTAAAAAAAAAAAAAAAAAAAAAAGACACTATAAAATACTTAAGTGGAATCACGAGATCGGCATCAGCACCACAATAAGAAAACTTTCAATTAAGGAAGTCACCGTGTTGTTTTATACTACTTTTCTTCTGAAATCCTTGAGAGGCACCCCCCCCCTTCCCGGAAATCATGGAATGGCGAGACACAACCTTCACACTGGCTTTCCAGCCCACACACTGTGCAGGTAGAGACTAAAGGAAACGCAGTGACTTGATGTTCAGTCGGTTTCCAGGCTCGGAGTTTACCTTCCTTCATCCAGAGAAAGGTTCTGCCTGCAACTGTCAGGCTGTATCCTGCTACTGATTGCGGAACTACTCCACAGCAAGTCTCGGAACCCTGGGGGAGCTTTAGAGCCCTTTAGAACTGAGGTAGACTCGATGACCTTTCCATCCAACAATGCTAAAAGACAAGCCGAAAAGGGTTTTGAAAGCACAGCGAGAAGCAAGGCACTGCCTGCAACCGTTGTTTGCTCGGCAGTTCCACCTCACCTCGTTCTTTCAAAAACTCTCGGTTCTAAATGTTGCAAAGAAGGGCTTTCCAGGACTGTCTGCTTCCAAGATAAAAGACGGCAAAACTGAACCTAGCTGTATGATTCGATTGATAGATAAGATGAAGACTTTGGGGAGGAAGGGGGAATCTTAATGTTAAGACTTTGATTAAGTAGATCACACACCAAATGATCATCGTTAGCTAATGTCTGACTCGTCGCAGAGCCTGGAAAACGAGATTGTGTGATTAGTTTGATTGTGATTGAAGGGATTCTCTAATTTTTTTCAAGAGCTTAGCCTATCTTTATAATCAGTGAACACTGAAAGGTGTGGTCGCTGCCCTGAGACAATGAGACGGTGGTGATGGCTCGAGAGACATAGGTATCCCTCTGTCTCCAGGCAGTGATCATAGTGCTTCAAACTCTAGAGCCCATCACTGAACCTATGGTTGAACTTCTGTCTTAGTCACTTAAATAAGTCTGCACTAGCTGGACAGAAACTCTAGTACCGCTGAAACACGTCGGGCAGTTTTCTGGGAGTTTCTGAGGATACTGATGCTCTCCGTTAAGAAGAGTCAGCATTTCCGGTATAGATGAGGCTCTTGTGACTTTTAGATGTAAAGACCCCAAAATGTTACCCATGGAACCATCTCTCCAGCCACTCCCTCCAGCTGATTTTTTAAATGTTTTTTTTTTATTTCTTTTGACAAGTTAATTAGGGTTAGGATAACAAAATGTCTCTGAACTAGATCCCAGACCTAAAAACATATGCTGCTTTGAATCTGTTATCTATAATAGCATGCAGTTCTTTTTTTTTTTTTAAATTCAGATTTCTTAAATGAGCTTCAGGTGCTTTGCTTTACGATGAACTCAATCTAGAGAAAAAAATGTAAAAATTTTTTGTAGTCCTTAAAAAGAAAAAAAAAAGGCCTATAATTTGAGTAAGAGGCATGGAGAATCAATTGATTAGCCTCATCAGACATTTGATAAAATTATAAGGCAGCAGCAGAAGGATGTGTACATCCTACTTGCATCTCTTTGGAAAACAACTGTTGTTACAAAGATTTCAAACCCTAACCACACTTAATGTATCTTCGAGTAAGGGATGCACGGACCATTGGAATATTCCTTTCCATTCGCCTGAATCTGGGTTATTTTCCTCCCGTCTGTTAATTAAAAAGCAGATTCTAGCATATATCCCATTTCAATAATGGACTAGATAGTTAGCATAGAAGTTGGAGACCAATAAACAAAATGCTTGCCGTACTCTGAGTGTAATCTCTCCGACATTAATGCTGCCAGTCAGACTGCAGAAAGATTAAGTACAGCAAAGAAACATACTCATTAGCTTTTAATGATCGTCACAGACAGATACCATGGCTTTAAATTGCTTTTCAGAGTCTGGATTCTATTTTTATAATCAATGTTCTAACTAAACATTCATCATTATGAAGACAAATCCTGTAAGTCACACACATATTTCTGTCTCCTTATGACAGACATTGATTTAGAAAGGAAAGACTAGATCCAACTGTCAGGAAACAGCTGGTCTCTTCAGATAAGGAAGCCATTGAACTGGCTTTTAATACTGTAAGAAAAAAGGAGTGAGAAGGGGGGAAAAAGAGAGATTTACTGTATGAACAGACAACAAACACCTGAACTACCTACATGAGACAACACAATTTATAATTCACAGACTATAACTTAATTATTATATTTCTTGATAGCTGGCGAGAAACTGTGGGCAATTTTTTTCATCGCCAATCAAAGCCACCTGCTTTTTGCTATTGACTGCAAACTGAGATGCTCTGAGCAACACATCAGGTGGCATGAAAGAGTTAAAGACTCTTAAAGCCTGATGTATAAAATACAGCACCTGGTAGGCTGCCCTTGAAAGCCCAGGTAACATTAATAAATAAGCCCAGAAAATTGCTTGGTTTGCCGCTCCAATTAATAGCCCCGTGATTCAACCCGCACAGATACACCAGGCTCCCAGGACTCAAGAGAATTTCCCAGAGTGCCTCGAAAAGGGTCCCTGTTTGCTTGGACTTCAACTGCAGAAATGAAGGTGCATTTTACTTTAGTTGCCAAGAATATTCCTCTTTGAAGAAACTTTAATCAGAATCTCTCTTTCCCAGTTGTCCTAATAAAAATCTCCGCTGGAACCCGCATAATCTCAAGATTTACAGAAAAGCCAATACCACCACTTCTGTATTTGAAGCTAAGAGTTGCCTCAAAATGAAAATGTGCACTGATGAAAGACAATGCCAGGTCTTCTAACTGTTTCACAATAGACTTCTTTGGCCAACAATGTTAAGAAACAGGCTAACGGACATGATGACTCTGGGTCTGTAAAATAGGGTGGGACTCTAATGATGCAGGTGGCCACAGAGTAAATGGGAGGTAAAGCTAATGGGTTTGGTTTGGTTTGTCTGTTTGTTTTCCAGTGCTGGGAATCAAACACAGGGCCTTGTGCATGACCACAACTACAGCAACTGTTTGCTACCCAGCTACATCATTGGCCCTTATTTGCATACATGGGGTTTCACCATGTGAACCTTGAACTCTCAGATGAACCTTGAACTCTCTATGTAGCCCAGGCTGGCCACGAACTCAGCTCCTGCCTGTCTCTGCCCGGTGACCATGCTCTACCACACCCAGGAGAGAAAGGTTTAATTCAAGAACCAGCGGATCTTCACTGTGTACAAACTTCAGGAAGTCAAGAATGGATAGCATAGGCTCTTTGCTCTCATTTCTTCCTTCCCAGTACATGTTTTGTCCTTGTGCAAGGAAAGGGAGTTTGGGCAATATGCCTCTAGGATTAAATGAGCAAAATATTAATTTTCAATTAGCATCACTCCTGCATGGAGCAGTCATTGGCATTTATAATATTGACCTGAAGACTAGCCCCAAATCATTAGTTTAGGAGGGGATTAAACTCCGATTTTTGATTTTTAAAAAATAAGATAAAATAATTTAGCCTCCTAATCCTGGTTACTATTCTTTGGTGCTGTGACAGGTTTGATAACATGATCAATGGTGAGAAAAACCTGCATAGTCTTCAAAACAAATAAACAAACAAACAAAACTAATAAAAGTTATAAATAAGTACAAAATGGTTATTTCTGATTTAGAAAGAGTTACAAATGAGCAGTCTCCCATTATGTTTTATTGAAAACAAATAGCACTGTAATGCATTATTAGTGACAGGGTAGTCATGAAATTATCCGTAATCCTACCATGCAAATACAATTACCGTATTTGCATTCAAAATTGCAGCTCACTGTGTGCATTCTGAATTCTCATCCTGACTATTTAAAAAAAAATGAGGAAGCTGTAGGCAGAGTTTGGAAGTGATCTAGGGAGAGGAGAAGGAAAGAAGCCACCAATGATGATGAGAGGGAGGAAGAGGAGAGGCATTCAGGATGCAGGATGCAGGATGTGAACAGACGAGCAATCTAGACAACATGGTGGAACAATACAGGATATAAAGAGATGGAGAATAATGGGAAGGGCAGAATTAGAGGAAGATTAAATAAACAGAAATGAAGTGGGATATTACCAAATGAAGATTTTAAGAAGTCTTGACTGTGAGACTGGTGTGATGCCCGATCAGGTAGAGGAGTCGATATGAAGGTTGAAAGACATGAACCTGATTTAAATCCTGCAAATGGGCAGGAGAGAACCTAAACCCACCATTTGCCCTCTGACCTCTGTGTGCACACTGTGTCAGGCATGCACCTGTACACACACACACATACACACAGATGCACACAGGTATATACCATACATACATACATACATACATACATACATACATACACACACACATAAAAGTCTTGAATATCAGTACGATAAAGGATCCCAGACATAGACAGAGCTTCATGTGGGTGCTTAGAGCTCTCTGCGCCATCATCCAACCCATGGCTTCAGCCCCAAGACCACACTCCTGTGTGACTGGATCAGCATTCACATTCAAGTTGTCAGTCTGAGAAAGGAAGAGGGAAAACAGAAATATGTGGCAGCTCAGCACTTGATGAGCTATTCAAATTGTTTTCCTGAGATTCCCCCCAGCCTTCCTCTTATTCCCCACAAGTCAGGAATTAGCCACAGCCCTCAAGAACGGGCAGCTCTTGGGTACCACCAGACTGTATAACAAAAGGAAAGGTGGATTTCAGCTTGTGCTAGACTGTGAGTCTTTCAATTCACAGTAGTATTTATTGTCTGTTCTGAACCACAGCAACGTGAACTCAGATTGTGTGTGATGAAATCCTGGCTCGGCCTCTGTGACCTTGTGCAAGAATCTCTGTTCAGCTGTGATCTGATGCACATGGAACACTTAGACACAGTGCCTGCCACAGAACGGAACACTTAAGGCAGGATGGTGAGCTCATGTACCTTCAACTGATAGTTTATCCTAGAGATAATGGTATGTCGCTCCCTGGGATTCTATATCTCTTAGATATAGGTATGTATAAGCAAATCGGACTCATAACATTTCTTTAGCACCTTTGATGCACATGGCAAAAATTTTCTACAGTTTTGACATCTGAAATTTGACAAGTTTTTATATTCTTGCTGTGGTTTTGTGACAATCCTGTGTCACTTTATCTTTGCCATGTGAGACATTAGATAGGGCTGTACTGCTCTTTGATATCCAAAGGTTATACAATGTTATTTTATAGTGATGAGACTTTAAAAACAATCAAACTGACACTTTTGTGACTGTGTTTGGATCCAGTAGAAGTAGTTCCAGTAAGGAGGGTGAGAGAAGCTAGGCTTAGTAACACACAGCCGATACTCCAGTACTCACAGCTCAGGCTGCTTAACAAGAAAGGCGAAGAACAAAGTAAAGTAAAAATAAAATAGGTAGGTGCAGGTGGCAGACGTATACAAAAATATCCCAATCCAGAAATAGAAGATTTGGGGGTAAATCATCTTTAGCAACCTCAGAACCATCCCTATGCATCATGAGCTGTTGACCAATGGCCCTTTGGTAGTCTTTTCTCTCTGGCTAGTCAAGGCTATTCTTCATCTAAGGAAGCTAGGGTAGAGTCAGTGGTTTGTTTCGAAATTTAATCTGGCTATCAGCAGCTTGGTGAAGTCTTGTGTTCTTCTCATTTTAACTAGAGAGAAATGTCGTGTTCAGGAATATGTGAAAACCAGTCTGGACCTTCAGACCAGTGAGTAGCTGCATTCGGACCCAACTTCCATTCAGCTTCTTCGAGTTTCTGCCAGCTCATTTAGAATGTTATTGATTCTACCCAACTCCTACAAATGAACTCAAACAATTGGGCTGCCTAGGAAAGACCTGCAGACAGTAGAAGCAACCTCATCTCTCACTGAAGGATCTGAGCGTCTTTGATGACGGTCTCCTTTGTTAGGATTATGAAGGGACAGATTAATCTTCCTGTTGGCAAAGTGAATTTGACAATTCCTTCCATGAGCAGTGCCGAGCATGTGTTGATGTGCACAGGGGATTAGAGTGCTTGCTTTGGAATGATATTGGAATTGTTTTATTTTTACAGAAAGAATAAGATTTTACTATTCTTTTCCTTCATAATGATGGTAATAAAGTCGTTTGTATTTATGTGTCTGTGTGTGTGTGTGTGTGTAAGAGGGGGGAAGGGAGCCAATTTCCTTTTTTAATCATATCTCTAGGGAGAAGGAATCCATTGAATCCATTGATCAGGTCTTGTTCTATGATCTACAAAATTTCACAACACTGTGAAATATTACAGACAGAGTTGACATCAGATCAGTCATTAACAAAAAAAGGGAGGCATTTTTCTGTACTTCAGTTGCTTAAAATTGGAAAGATATTAGTCCACAAAAAATTTCTTTCCAAAAAAATGGAATTAGATGATCTGTATAGAGCTTATAGAATCAGTTTCAGCCATTGTAATTTGCCCTATACAAGTGGCTATCATATGTGGCAAGAAAGATGAAAGGAATAATGAAGAGAACCTGTCAGCACAGCTTTCCCACCTTGTGAAATAACATCACTGTTCTAATAACAACAATCACTCACTCACTCACTCACTCACTCACTCACTCACTCACTCAACCTTTGAGATACTCTTAAAGTGCATCTCCAATTGTGTAAATCTCCCCTTTGTTCCCAATTAACCAACCAACATTAGCCATTACAAACCCTCCTGGACAGGGGAGGGTACCACAACAGACCAGCCAAGTAACTTCCAAGGTCCTACAACTAATGAAGCTGATCCAAGATTTGAATCCAGCACCAACAGAATTGGGTTTGCTTACACACAAGTGTGATGAGTCAGAAGGCCTCATAGTCACTGATCTCGGCAGAAGCTCAGGGCAGCACAGCAGTGACATTTGTTCCTTGTTACTTCTAGTTCTAGGTATTAGCTTGTGCAAAATGATTTAAATTTAAACAATTGTCTTCTTATTTTTCCATATATAACCATATATAACCCTCCATAAATGATATGTACATCTAAGGAATATACATGTTCTCTACCACTACCCCAGAAATTCCATATGCAATTTATATATATATATATATATATATATATATATATATATATATATGCGCATGTGTATGTGATTGAACATATAATATTTATAATATATAATATCCTATGTAATATTGAAATGTGATATATGATATGTGATAAATGAATACATTGGATATATAAATACATATTCATATCATATGTATTCACACAATTCTACGTATTTGTTTCAGAACTAACAAAGAAATGTTTAAGAACTCATCCAATAAATATGGCACTCTCGATTAAAATATTTTGCAGCCTCATTTGAAAAACAGCATTTCCAATCTGGTAATAAAGATGTGTTAATTACACTTTGCCACCATTACCTTTGAAAATGTGAACTTGAATTCAGATGAGGCAAGAACGTTTGGTTCATCCTAGTCCTCACCCCTCCCTACGTTTGCTGGCAAGCCAGCTTCATCCATTTACACTGGTGCCCTGGACCACGAGAGCTTGTCTACTGTCTCTCCAATAACAGTCTGCATGCATTCAGCCACTTGAATGCAGGAGTTGTCAGCTTACAAAGTCCAGAGCTGAAAAACATGAAATAGGAAGGGGGATTTGTAATATTAAGATTCTGCTTAGTGTTATCTACATCTCTGTAACTTGAAAAAAAAGACACTTTTCAAGTGAAGCAAAATAATGATGTTTTTAAAAACTGAAGACACACAAAAACATTCCCATTCCTAAATGAATGAGATTCTACAAATCTCCCCATCTTTTCATCTACAAAAACAACTGTATACAACATATCCCATGCATTTGGAATAGGGAGAGAAGTCAGAGATTTTTGCAGGTAAAAGCTAGGCTACTAAAAAGGATAATATTCAAGAGAGAAAGGGCTGCTAATAACTACCCTTCTGGTGACACTGGCTAGGAAATTTAAATAAGACCATCCAAGTCAGTCTAACAAGTCTTTGAATTTCCCCCACGTCCCTGGGTGATAGCAGTTGTCTTTGCCACATTTATTAATTCAGTAAGTAAATAATACTTCCCACTGTCCACTTGAGTCACAGTGAAAAGATACCATGGCCAAAGTATCTTATAAAAAGAAGCATTTAATTGGAGGCTCACTTACAGTTTCAGAGGGTGAGTCCATGACCATCACTGGGGGAAGCGTGGTAGCAGGCATGGTACTGGAGCAGTAACTGACAGCTTGCATCTGATCCACAAGCATGAAGAAGAGGTGGAGGGCAGGGTATGGCTTGGGCTTTTGAAACCTCAAAGCCCACACCCATCAGTGATATACCTCTTCCAACAAGATCACTCCTCCTAACCCTTTCCAAACAGCTCCTCCAACTGTGAATCAAACATTTAAACATATGAGCCTGGGGGGGGGGCATTCTAATTCAAACACTGCATCACGAAGTAAAATGGTCAAAACTACCTCAATGGAGCAAGGAAATGGCTCGGTTGGTAAAGTGCTTGCCCAGCACACAGAAGGCCTTGGGTTCAATCCCCAATACTACAAATTTCTCATCTAAAAGGAGAAAGCTAGATCATAAACAGACATAGAAAATAAACAAGTAAACATAATGTAGAGTTTTAGAAGGTGATCTGTGGTTTACTAAAGGAGTGATATAGGAGGGCAAGAACCACTCTGGATATCACTAAAGGTTTTGACAATGTGAGAGAGCTTATATGTCAGATGAACATTCAGTATTTGGCTCCATGATTTTGAGATGACTCAGACCCCACCCACTCACTAGCATCTCTTGTACCTTTGCTCTGTTCGTCTCCCTTTATCTGTTCCCTTCCAGACATCCTAAACCTCTCTGTTGTGGATTTAACGTATTTGCATCCTTCCTTGTTTTCACTCTAGGAATGGAAGCTCATTAATGGTTAGTGTTTATCAAATTAGTTCTCCTGCCAACCCAAGAAATATAAAGCAGACCAGAGAACCATCCTGGACCTGCGTTCATCTCCATGCACTTTCTACCTTTCCTCTGAATCATCTAGTCCTCAGCATAGATGCTGAGCCGTAGTGTGGCTACTGACCAGCCAGTGCACGTAAGCTCATTACCTCATATGGGCAGTTGGTACAGATACTTTCTACTCAAGCAGCAAGAACTTTGCCTGGTGGTAGTTTACCCAAAACGCAAGAGAGATTTCTACATTCACTTTCTGCTAGGGTCATGATGCACATTCAGAGGAAAGTATGAACACAGTTGCTGGAGGAAAAGTGTGGCGTTTGTTTTATTTTAAGTTCCATTTCAGGCAGAGCTGAGAAAGCAACCATTCGGTTAAGGGTTGTAACCAGTCTGTTTAGTTGTGGGTGCTAAGGATAATGAACCGTTTCTTTGTGCTTGTCACTAAAAATGGCCAAATCATTATAGATCTTGGTACTGCCTAATGGCCCAAGACAACGGGGTTTGGCAAATGAGCATTTCAGAGCTCAGTGACTCTCTGAACACAGGCTAGACCATTCAGGTATTTAAGTGCTATCCACAGCCTCTTCAATTGAGCAAATGGGTCTATAATAATTAAAATACTGTAAACACAGTGACACAGTCCCTGAGCTTTTAGAGAGAGGCGCTTTACTCCTGTGGGAAGGAAATGAGGTGTTACCTTGTTAGGGAATGCAGTTTGCATAGAGAAGCAGCCTGGCAGGCTGGAGAAAGAGCTTCATTTGTGAGCACATGGCCCCTTGGATGCCCTCATCTGCAGTCCCAGAAGTGTCTATGACAGGGGCAGAATAGGTGACAGCATCTGGGCTCTCAACTGATCCTTTCTGGCACTTTCCATCTCAATGGACAGACTCCACCAAGATGTCACCGTTATACAAGAGCCCGACACACTG
This sequence comes from Mus caroli, assembly GCF_978045245.1. Lineage (NCBI taxonomy): Eukaryota > Metazoa > Chordata > Mammalia > Rodentia > Muridae > Mus > Mus caroli. Next base: position 91,694,353 of record NW_028227264.1, read on the forward strand.
GGGAAATACATACTAGTTTCTATTTTTATAACGATTGGAGACATTTATTCCACACACAGAAATGCCTCCCTGCTCCCTCCCTTTTGATTGATACTCTGCTTTCACAAGAGAAACTGTTATTATCATCTCATCTAGAAAGAGAATGTCCGAAGAAACCACCTCGGTCTATTACTGTCATCTTAATTCAGAACACACGGGAGGGAAACTTTCTGTGGCGTCAAAAGAAAACGAAGGAACAAATGCTGTTATCATTAATTATAGCTCTGAAATATTTTTGTTGACCTTCCAAGAAGGTGATATGAGGAGGCCGAAGCAAAATATAACAGAGTGGCCCCAAAAGTAGGTCAGGGGGTGGCGGTCCTGCGGCCGCTTGCTGAAGTTTAATTAGTTGAAGTTCTGAGGTCTGAGAGAAACTATCTGTGAAGCACAGTAAATTGACTTGCAGGAAATAGGGGGGAAAATCCTTCTAGGGACTCTTTCAAGAAGATATGACCTAAAAAGGGATGCGGTTGATGTTTGATTGACTGTTTGGGGAATGTCATCTCCTAAGGGACAGGGTTTGTGTCTTTTTTCATTAATTCCAGAGTTCAACTGGCCTTAGGCACTTACCCAGTAAAGATTTATACCATTCATGGAATGAGGAAAAAGGGATGCTAGGGAAGCTGTGAGTCCCTTGCTTACAGGGAGGATCTGATTCACCAAAATTATATATTTAAAGGTGGACTCTTATCTCTTCTTTCCTCAGGGGATGGGGGTGGGGCAAGAACAAGATAGACCAAAAACATCCTTAAAGGCAAGAAGTGCTTCCTAATGTTTCATTAGAAACCCTCTTAATCTGTCAAATGTGGGAGCTGAGAGCAGCTGCTTAGAGTCAAGGAGCGACACCCGGCTCCCATGAAGACATTGATTAAGGCCTTCTTCTCTCCAGGGTTCACATCCTGGGGAGAAAAACGTAGGTCTTCAGCCTTTCCTCACAAGCCTTTTCCCCAACCCATTAATAACATTTTAAAATGATGCCTTGGTGACTTACAACACCCTTTGGCGGTCAGATTTACAAGAGGGGAAGCAGTGCCTTTAGAGCACCAGTCCTTGATTTAAGCAGAATTGTTCCTATATTTGGTGGAGGGACTAAGTGTCTCTACTTGCCAAGTGCGGAAGTAGTCCTGAGAAGTCAGGACTAAGATCAGGGAAGACCCCTGGATGTCACCAGAAGGCTGATCACCCTACAAACGCAAGCCTGCTCTGTCCTGCTTCATAGAGAGGTATCAGGGATGACCCTAGAGCTCGATGGCTCTGCACTATTTTTGACTTCTTGAGTGCATTCTGAACCTCTCAACATGGCTGTGTCCTTAGATCGAAAAAGTAAACAAGGCTTATTTGGAAGCCAGGCATACATCACTCTTTCAGTAGCTGCAAGCAGCTTCTGTAGCAGCAGTAGAAGTAGCAGCAGCAGCAGCAGCAACAACAACAGCAACAGCAGCAACAGCAACAGCAGCAACAGCAGCAGCAGCAGTAGCAGCAGCAGCAGCAACAGCAGCAACAGCAGCAGCAACAGCAACAGCAGCAACAACAGCAGCAGCAGCAACAGCAACAGCAGCAACAGCAACAGCAGCAGCAACAGCAACAGCAGCAGTAGCAGTAGTGTGAGTATTACTGTTTGGGGCAGGGGTGTTCTTGGCATAGCAGGGGTAATGTTTGTATTATACATTGTTTTACAATAAATCTGGCCTCTGCACACCTTCCCAACTGTGACGTTCCCTAAACAGCCCTGGAGACCCACTTGCTGTTCTCCTGAGCATGCCTTCTTAAAAATCTTTCCATTCCCAACCTTCTTATGACATGATTTTTTTTATACAACCCTCAGCATAAACTTTATAAACTAGGAATACAAGTAAAACATTTATCAATTGTGAATCACAACGAAATTCAAAACAAATACTTTTTTTACCAATTTATTAAAGATGAAGTACAATTTGCATACTAATAAGATGCTTCATTATTTTGCATAAGGATCTAAATCTTGGCTGAATATTTGATGCTGCAGGACCTAGAGCACCTTCAACAGTTTTTCAGACTGGCATGGTATTTTGGTTTTATAATTGTCAGTGTTGAAAATGCTGCTCTCCATAAATACTCAGACAAAATGCAGAAATCATGTTTAGGGCCACTTCAGAATCTGTTGAAAGTTCTGTTCTCAAGCCAAGGTTCGTTAATGCTGTTGTTTCAGTGAAACTCAACTCTGCAACTCAAATGAGAAATTTTAAAATTTTTCTATTAAATTTATCCAGCTTACATCCCAAAATTAGTACCCCCTCTCCTTCCAGTACCCCCTCACACAGATCCTTCCCCCATTCCTCACTCCCCTTCTCCTTTGAGAAAGAGGAGCCCCTGTCTAGATATCTACCACAACTCCCGGGCACATCAAGTCTCTGCAGGACTAGGCCCATCATCTCCCACTGAGGCCAGACAAGGCAGCCCAGTTAGTGGAATGGGATTGGATCCACTAGCATACAAGCAAGAGTTGTAGGGACAGCCCCCTTTTCTTATTGGGGAACCCACATGAAGACCAAGCTACTCATCTGCTATATATGTGCAGGGGACCCAGATCCACTCTTTAGTTGGTGGTTCAGCCTCTAGGAACCCTTAGGTGTTCAGGTTAGTTGACACTGTTGGTTTTCCTGTGGTGTCCCTATCCTCTTCCAGTCCCTTGATCCTTCCTGCAAGTCTTCAATAAGACTCCCTGAGCTCCATCTACTGTTTTACTGTGAATCTTTGGAGCTCTTTCCATCAGATACTAAGTGGAGCCTCTCAGAGGACAGTTATGCTAGGCTCCTGCTATGCATGTCCTTTTGGTTCTGGGTTGCCTCACTCAGGATGATATTTTCTAGTTCCATCCATTTGCCTGGAAAATTCATGAGGTTTTTTTTTGTTTTTAATAGCTGAGTAGTATTCCATTGTGTAAACAAACCACATTTTCTTTATCCATTCTTCAGTTGAGGGATATCTAGGCTGTTTACAGTTTCTGGCTATTATGAATAAGGCTGCTATGAACATAACTGAGCAAGTGTCCTGGAGGGATGGTGGAACATCTTTTGGGTATATTCCCAGAAGTGGTATAGCTGGGTTTTGAGATAGCACTATTCCCAATTTTCTGAGAAACCACCAAATTGCCAAAAGACAATTTTTAAAGACAAATACTTTAACACAATACAATCCAAAGATGTTAATTTGAAGCTTGTGTGCTTAGAAACATTTGCATCACATCTATAAAGATATTTTATTCTCTGGGCCTGGAAAAATGACTCAGCGGTCAAGAGCACTAGTGGCTCATACAGAGGACCTGATTTTGATTCCCAGCATCCCTATGGTAGCTCTCAACTGTTTGTAACTCCAGTCAGTCCCAGAGGATATGATGCCTTCCTCTGGCCTCCTCGGGTACTAGACATGCATGTGGTGCACAAACATACATGCAGGCAAAAAAGAAATCCTTACATACAATATAGATTATTTAAAAATGTTTTGAGTAATTAAAACATGATGGTTCTATAATAGTTGAAAGCTTTATTTGTGCATTCAAAACACTACATTCCTTACATGGTTTCAAATCCGAGCCAAGTGTCTCAAATGGCATTTGCTGACATTGAACAGACATGTGCAATGCAGCATTCTCAAAACTATCGCTATTCTGAAGTCTTGTGTTGCAACCTGATGACGCTGACAACTGTCAGACACATCTTGGGTTTCTGAAGCAGCCACAGAACCTGGGCCAAATCTCCTGCCTGGTATGCTCCCTAAGCATTTGTACTTGTGTTCTCCCACTTTTTACCAAAGAAATGTTACACATCCCTAAATATGCAGCTATATAAAATAGGTTTATAGACCCTTTACTGATGGTAAATCATGAAGTCTAAAACAACTCACTGTTGTATGAATATTTTTTACCACTTATTAAAGATGAAAGGAACTAAATTCCAATCATTGCATGTTCAGAAACCTTTACCCCCGTCCAGTGTTCCCCCATTCCTTTCACTCAAGAGCTATACCTTTGAGAAACACAGTGAGATGCAGAGGGTGGATCATACAATCAATGCATTGGTGTAAGGCGTCATGGGAAGAAACAAAATGACTGAAGTCAAATAGAAGTGGGTAGAATGAGGTACAACAAACCAGGATGCAGGAAGAGGGGAGCAGGAGGGAAAGGGAGTGGGGTGGAGAGACAACGGGTACAGGAACCCAGAGGAGAGATGTGATGGCTAGTACTATCAACTCCAACTCCCAAGGGATAGTCAGATTACTTAGATTAAAGGTTATCCCTGTGGAGTGTCTGGGAGAAACTTTGTTGATTACACTGAGGGATGTAGAAAGACCCATCTTAATCAGGGCAGAACCATTCACTGGGTGATAGTGACTGGTGGGGGCCTGGGCTGCATAAAGTGGAGGGTACAAGCTTTCATTTACTCTGATCTTTTACTATAGATGTGATGTGACCTATTGCTTCAAAATCCTTGACTTCCCTGTTGTAATGGCTAGGATCCCAGAACTGTGGACCAAATTAAATCCTTCCTCTAGTATAAACAGCTTCTGTCAGGGTATTTTTATCAGAGCAGCAGGGAATAATCTAAGACAGGAGGAGAAGGGGAGACAGAATATGGGAAGTGAGTAAGTGAAAGGGAAGGGAAAGGAAGGGAAGGGAAGGGAAGGGAAGGGAAGGGAAGGGAAGGGAAGGGAAGGGAAGGGAAGGGAAGGGAAGCAGGAGAAAGGGAAAGGATGGATAGGAGGGAGAAAAGGGGAAGAAAAATGGCCAAGGAGGGAAAGGTTATAGTAAGGGGGTGGCTTGAAAAGCTGGCATCAGATTTATAGGTATGTGAGTGCAGATGATCTACATCCAAATGTAAGTTTATCTTCCACTGTAAGTCATGGTCAAACAGTCTGCAATACCTTTTGCTAGCCTCTAATTGATTATACGCATGTCAGGATACCTTCATATTCCATCTACAAATGACCCCACTCCCAGCTAGACACTGGTAGCTAATGTTCATGTCTACAAAATCAACCCCGTATTTGCAAAGTTTGAAAGCTCCTACATGAAGCACCTCCTTCTTTTTCATCTGTATCCAGTTCTACAAATTCTCAACACCTTGAACATAAGTGCAAGAAATGCAGATGCCCTTGACAAATTTCATATGAATATACTTTTCTATTCTGCTGTGTGAGCTACTCAGAGTAACTGTGAAGCCACTCAGTGAAATCCTCTCCTGACAGAAGTTTCTCCTACACAGATGCAACCTTGCCTATGTCCCTTCAAGTTCCATGAATATGAATGTTCTGAGACCCACGCCATTTCTCACTCAGAGCTTCATTTCATCCCCTTTATCTAAGCAGGAGACTCATAAGGGGAGTCCAGGGATACAGATTTTTTTCTTTAAATCAGGATTGTTCGGCTGGTAGCCAACTGTTTCAGATTATGCACAGACCACACCTCGCAGACAAGGTGATCATAAAGCAGGCCCCAGGGGAGCATGACAGAGTGCCTAGTAAACAAGATAGCTGACATTTTAGTCTCCCAAAGCGATGAGGACTACAGGCTCAGTGGATTTGTAGACCTTGATCAGGCACCATCTGAGCCATTAGAGAGAAATGATGGTGGGCTGGATTTTTAGTGGAAATAAACTTTGCCAGTAGTCCATCAAAGATATTTGTCTTGGTCCAGTGTTCACTTATGGTCAGGAAGTAAAAGTCAGCAGGAGGCAGGATTTGTGTTTTGTGAACGATGCTGAGCATAATCAGCCTGGCTGGCCTGACCTCAAGGGCAGAGCATAGAAATCCTAGAGGCTATTTCTCAACAGTATTTCTGATCCAATTTGAGAGAAGCATGAAGATGAGACATGGGGAGAGACTGGGAGCTCCCAAATCTGTTTCTTCTTGTCACCTCACTGAAGAAGTGCTTGGTTGAATTATGTCAACCACCATATTTGTAGATTGAAGTACTGGGCAGTACCTCAGCATGGGCCTTTCTTCATGTTCTGAGAGAGGATCTCTACTCCAGGCTCACCTTGAACTTGCTATGTGGCAGGGAACAAGCTTGATTTTCCATCTTCTTGCCTCCATCTCCAAGAGGGCTGGGATTGCAGTTACAACCAATTTATTTGCTATTAGAGGCTGAACCCAGGCTTTGCGCATGATAGGAATCTCTCTGCTGACTTATACACATCTTAAGTTGCGTTAAGTGCTATTTCAAGAGCTGACTAAATTGCAATGATGTAATTAGGGTAGGCCATAATTCATTATGATTAGAGCCCTTATTAAAGGGGGCTCTAATCCGCAGAAAGAGACATTGGCTAAAAGATTCCTATGGAAGGTCTGTGCTGTTATTCCACAGCCAAGAAATGACCAAAGGCTAAGAAACAGACCCGGGATTGATCCTTCCCCTAATCTTCACAGAGAACAGATCTCTGCCATCCAGAGTTGTGACAAAATAAATTATTTTGAATCCTCTCAGTGTGTGGAACTTTATTAATACACTCCTCACACAACAATACATCAGGGATAAAATTAAAATTTCCTCATTGTCATGCATAAATGTGCACATTACACACAGTTAATATACTACATATCTACCCCCAAACACATACACTGCACAACACACAGATACACAGACACACAGATACAGGGCAGGGGGAGAGCTTAATACTTTTCTTTGCTTTCAAGACAGAATCTTATTATATAATCCAGGTTTGTCTTAAATTCATGGGTCTCCTGTCTTAACCTTCAGTGTGAAAGAATTACAGGCTTGAGCAACCATGCCTGGCCTTTCGCACTTTCCTTAATGCTTTCTAGTCACCTTTATAGTCAAAAGATCTCATCAACAGAATTCATCTCGAACTCACTAAAGTGAAAAAAATCCAGGAAATGAGCTAAGGAACTGATTTTTTTGTTGTTAAGAAAAAGCCCTCGATACCAAGATCATCTTTGGGGTACTGGTTCCTCTAACTCCATTCCACTGACTTCTGATTCTATTTCCACAGGATGAAAAGGAGGAGAGAAGGAGGTTCCGAAGTGAAGCAGCCTAGGCTCTGACGGTTAGGAAACAGGTTCAGAAGGATGGCTGACTGCTCAGTCTGGCCTCAATATGGGCTAAAGAACCATACAAGGGAGCAGAGAGAGCCTTCTGAGCTTAATAGCAATAACAATGTATAACCGAAGCAAAAGGAGAAAATCCCAAATCCAATTAGAACTCTAAAGGGTACGGAAACACAGCCCTCACTGTTTTTCTAGGGGCATAACCAGGATCATTAATAGAATGAAATTTCCACTTGATGTTGGAAACTGAAGAACTCAGAAAGGATAATACCAAGACACAGCACAGATGTGGTCTTCCCAGGACACAAATAAGTTTCCACACCAACCTTTTTGAATTCTACCACAGCAGCAAGAGCTTTGGATCAGATCTAATGCCAGTTCTTGGATTAAAAAATAACCACGGCAACATTTGCCAGTAGGAAGCTCTTAACCACACTTAAGTCTGGTACCTACGGAGCAGAGCACAGAGAGGTGGCTGTTTGTGCCTGGAGTGCTGTTCAAAGTTATGCACCCCGTGGATCTCAGATAAATACTGGTTTGCAATCTGATTTAACCCCTCAACAAAAGTTGAGCTCCTCTGCACTCTCTGTAATTATGCCAGGTACATGGGAACCAAAGGAGGTCTGGGGTAGGAGGTTTCTCCATCTCTACTTCCCTGCAAGAACTCCACCAGGGCTTATAAATACTCTAATCAAAACCCGCATCAAAGAGACACCAATTTCCATAACCCCAGTTTCCTTTATGAACAGAGATCGGATCAAAGAGAACACACATCTCTACTTTCCCCTGTTTCTTTTCATTCCCTTTTTTAGAGGTCAGGAAAGACTGTATTTTCTGATATTTTTTCCCATATGCATTTACAGAGAGAAATGTGTCTTACTTTTGTTTTTTGTTAACCTACCAAAGTCTACTTTACTAAGAGGTGAAAATGACTTTTATTTCAAATTTATATTTGAAATAAAAGGAGTCCAGTAAACCCTCATGTAGCATACAACGATCTATTAAATTTTAATCTTAGTGTCTAGTTTAAAAATAGTATTTAGAATTTCAATTACAACTTCAATATCTGTACAGGATAATAATGAAGTCTCTCCTTTAATTAAAGATGTTCTGAAATCTCTCTCAAAACCGACTCCCCTCCTTGATTGCTTAATTGATGGTGGGTAGGTTAAGTTTGGAGGTTTTAACTGTTGACTTTTCACTCAATATTTTCACGTTGTTTCTTTCTGTTTTAGTCTTAAAGACCCAGAAGTAGGAATACATACTGTGAACATAAGTAATTTCCCTAACAACTTCGTGTGAATTAAAGAAATGAAGGCGTGCTGTGGTCTTTGTTTACACAGCTTACCTGAGATTATAATGTCAATGATTCTGCCTTCCTTCTGTGAAGGTGCTATTGACCCTAAAACAATCTTATTACAGATTTGAAAGAAAGTGCCTGTGCAGAAAAATAAGTAAGCTACTTTGCTTCACAGATCCAATTAGATAAAAGATTCAGAATACATTTAAATACATTAGAACAATTTGATTCCGGTAACAATTTATTGACTACAGTGTAATGAAATACAAATTTCTTAATATCTAAAGACTAATCAGGGGTGCCATTATTCAAGGGGTCACTAAAGCTTTTCCAAAAAGGGAGGGAGGGAGAAAGGGAAGCAGGAGAGGATAGGAAGGAAAGGAAGAAGATAGTGAGAATGGAAAAGAGAAAGGGAGAGGGGAAGAGGGAGGGGGTAGAAGAAGAGAGATATGGACAGGTGGATAAGAAAAGAGTAAAGAGAGAGGGAGGAAGGATGCCACACTGTGACTTTCCAAAACTACAAGAACAGGCTTACTGAATCCCTTCCCTTCGTCTGAGATCCTCTTCAGGTCTGCCCTTCTGACCTTTGTGCAATAATAGCAGCCCCACATGCTCAGCAAAGCATCCTCACAAGTGTTTGATTCTAGAGGTATTACATTTGAAATCTCTATTTTTCTAGAGCTTTCTCACGTCTACTCAAATGGAGCTAAACTGATCTCCAGTTTCCCCAAGGATGAGAGCTTACCCCTTGCCCAGACAGCAGAAATTTCTTGGATTTGTTGCTCTGTCCTTTGTTCCTTTATCTTTAGAAGGAGCTCTCTTACTTGAAGTGCTTTAATAGTTCACCGTGTGGAGATTCAGCACTGAGTGGCCCCAAGAAAGTCCTCAAGCCCCCTGCCCTCCCTGCTGAGACCCCACACATTTCTTCCCCACTCTCTCAGCAGCATCAGGAGAACCAAGAACCTCGTACTTTCTGGAGCTCCAGTTCTCTGTACCTCCTATGGGTGACAAATGTCCCTCTCAAATCTCTCCCTTCTTAAATGCTTCTACTGCTCGCCTGACATCATCATTGTCAAGAGAGCCTCCTTCATGAGAGCTTCCTTCGTGACCACACACCTACACAACCACAGACCTTTTCCCCTTTTTAAAAATTGAAATATAGCTTTCAGGTGGTAAGCAGAAATGGATGGAATTGAGTTACTATACTCAAGGTACACAGACACAGAACTAGCATATGCATTTACCAAGATACCCACCATCAAGATGCAAACCAGGGACATTTCTAACATCCCACAAGATAATATTTCACTAAGGCCAAACACTGTGACTTGTTTTTCCCAGTTACCAACATGTGAATATGCTGGAAAATGAAAGCTTTCTCTCCATGTGTGGTAAAGGTGGCTACCTCAGATTGCCTGGATTTGAACACTCCTTCACAGTTTTGTCCTTGGGTGACTCGATGATAGGAGTCCTATCCTGATCTTCTCATGCCTCTCTATATGGAGCAGACCCTCTCCTTCTGCATGTGAATGCTAGACATAGCATCGTGGGTAGTCAGCCTGTGCCTCTCCAGACACCCTTTCTTTACTCTTCTGTTGTCTTGCTTTGGAGACAGGATCTCACACTACAGCCAGAGCCATCATCAAATTGGCAATCCTTGGGCCTTAGCCTCTGGAATACTGAGATCATGGTGTCTGCCACCTCACTCAACCAGGAACATAGTCAGAGACCACTGTCTGTTACTCATCTATTAAGGGCATGCTGTATGCCATTCCTCAGGGCACTCAAAGAAGCAATAGGAACAGTGGCTCAGCAACTCAGTTAATACTGACATATAGAGAGCAATTCCAATGGGGGATAAGGTAAGGTTAACACAGCTTAGAGATTGTGCTTGAGATTGCAGTGTCCATGGGAGGTCCTCTCAAGGCTTACATACTCCCCCTTCACTAATTAGACTCCTGCTACGTGGCCAGTGCTATACTATGCATGGGAGATGCAGCAGTGAAAAAGGACAAAAATCCCACAGTATTTCTGTTCTGGGGAGAAAAGTTAGTGAACCTACAGAGGAAAGAAAAATAATCTCCTGTTAGTGCTGAATGCATTGAAAGACAGGAGAGGGCATAGGAACGACAAGATGAGCAAGTACATTTGCTGTCAACGGAGTAGCTGAGGAAGGAGTGGGTGATGTAGAGACTGGAGAAGCTGAGCATCTAACATTGTCCCTGCCCCGTGTGTGTGTGTGTGTGTGTGTGTGTGTGTGTGTGTGTGTATGTGTGTGTGTGTTATACATCCAGATTTTCTGTCTCTGTAAGCCACTTCTACCCAGATTATGAGCTTTTTGCACACCAGGAATAGCTCCCATAATTTTCCCTCAACATTCCAAAATACTATACCGATTAAAGCAAATTTACAATCCTTTAATCTCTTACCCCCGTTGAAATCATGGTACTAACCTTACTTCTGACCCTACTAACATTACTGGACTTCTAAAGAAGTGATTGCACACACCAAAGACTTACCGCACATTTACCTTCACTTCCTTCAGCTTCATTTACAGTGGTGATCACCGAGTCATGCATCAAACCAAATGCTCTAACTGTATAACAGGACTTACAAAACACACTTCCGGAAAACAGGGAAGGAGACAAGTTTCCATTTTTCAGCAGCCATTAGTAGCACAGTTATAGACTATGAGAACAAATCACTCTAATTGCTAACACTCCGTGCCAGCACAGACAGGGAACAAAATACATCCTAATCTAAGTGCCCTTTGTCAGAAACTCTTAAGTGTAACCTGAGAAACACAAATGTCCATTCATTTGCTTGGTAGGCATTTATCAAGAACAGGCCATGTGCTGAAACCAGAAATTTCAGTAACAGACAAGAGAGACTTCATCACTCTAAGGAAACCTCCATTGATTGAACATTCATACAAAATGCCACCATGATGGGTAATATGAATGGAAGTACTGAGGACTATGAGAGCTTATGGGAAGCAAACATGGCCAATCCAGGTAAAGCTTGCCTGAGAAAGGAGAACTATAGATGGAATTTCCAAGACAAATAGATAATTACCCAGGCAAAGTGGGAAAGAACGTGTTCCAAAGAGAGGGGTACCACAACCAAAGGCCCTGAGTTAACAGGAACATCTAGCAAAGGCATGGGGGAAATAATCTCACTCTGCTCGTTAACTAGCTGTGAGGTAACTGAGAAGGACAGTACTGGAGGAGATGGTGAGGCCTGATGGAAATAGAGATTTGCATCTGTCCTCTCTATCACCGCTTTCCAGGCTGGACCTTTCAGATCTGCAGCCTTCAAAGCTTAGTTTCATTCCCTATTGGATTTAGGATTGGTAAAATTCTTTTCCCAATCTGTTGGTGGCCTTTTTGTCTTATTGACAATGTCCTTTGCCTTAGAGAAGCTTTGCAATTTTATGAGGTTCTATTTGCCGATTCTTGATCTTACAGAGCAAGCCATATATATAAAGAACTCAAGAAGTTGAACTCCAGAAAATCAAATAACCCTATTAAAAATGGGGTACAGAGCTAAACAAAGAATTCTCAACTGAGGAATACCGAATGGCTGAGAAGCACCTGAAAAAAATGTTCAACATCCTTAACCATCAGGGAAATACAAATCAAAACAACCCTGAGATTCTACCTCACACCAGTCAGAATGGCTAAGATAAAAAATTCAGGTGACAGCAGATGCTGGCAAGGATGTAAAGAAAGAGAAACACTCCTCCATTGCTGGTGGGACTGCAAGCTGGTACAACCACTCTGGAAATCAGTTTGGCAAATCCTCAGAAAATTGGACATACCAGAAGGTCCAGCAATACCACTCCTGGGCATGTACCCAGAAGATGTTCCAACTTGTAATAAGGACACATGCTCCACTATGTTCGTAGCAGCCTTATTTATAATAGCCAGAAGCTGGAAAGAACCCAGATGCCCCTCAACAGAGGAATGGATACAGAAAATGTGGTACATTTACACAATGGAGTACTACTCAGCAATTAAAAACAATGAATTTATGAAATTCTTAGGCAAATGGATGGATCTGAAGGATATCATTCTGAGTGAGTTAACCCAATCACAAAAGAACACACATGATATGCACTCACTGATAAGTAGATATTAGCCCAGAAACTCAGAATACCCAAGATACAATTCACAAAACACATGAAACTCAAGAAGAAGCAAGACCAAAGTGTGAATACTTTGATCTTTCTTAGAAGGGGGAACAAAATACCCATGGAAGGATTTACAGAGACAAAGTTCAGAGCTGAGATTGAAGGAAGGACCATCCAGAGACTGCCCCACCCAGGGATCCATCCCATAAACAAACACCAAACCCACACACTATTGCAGATGCCAACAAGATTTTGCTGACAGGACCCTGATATAGCTGTCACCTGCAGTCCTATAGGAGGAGCAACAATATGAACTAACCAGTACCCCCAGAGCTCCCTGGGACTAAACCACCAATCAAAGAAAACACATGGTGGAGCTCATGTCTCTAGCTGCATATGTAGCAGAGCATGGCCTAGCTGGCCATCAATAGGAGGAGAGGCCCTTGGTCTTGCAAAGATTCTATGCCCCAGTATAGGGGAATGCCAGGGCCAGGAAGCAGGAGTGGGTGGGTTGGGGAGCAGGGGGAGAGGGGAGGGGATAGGGGATTTTTGGAGAGGGATTTTAGGAAAGGGGATAGCATTTGAAATGTAAATGAAGAAAATATTTAATAATCATTTTAAAAAGTTTAGTTTCAGTTAACCTTGGGCATGCTAAGGTAGCTGCTTCATTCATGCCGAGAATGATCAAATAAGATTCAAGAAGTGAACAAGTGTTAATCAGAGCTGGGGGTGTCTGTGAGCTGCTGAGTTGGGAGTGAGAAGAGGGGAAGGTGCGGTGTGAGGGGTAGATCCCTCAGCAAGAGCCAGTTCTCCTTCCTAATGCCGCACTGCACACCCAAACACTAGTGCAGGCTGTGCTCTTAGGAGTTGGCAAAATATTATTTCTCTTGAAAAGCATATAATCAGGTCTATTATTATGACTATTACTTACAGCTCAAATTAATATTTTGAGAAAAATGGCAGTGATTTCAATGAAAAGGCGACACCAAGGGGGTTTTATGTGCCTTACGGAGTCTTGGGTTATTTGAGTACTAGTAGTTTTGGCTAATGGACAATCACCCTGATTTAGCTTACAAACCACCCAGCAGTCAGAGTGAGAATGACTTAGTTATCTCAGTCTTGAAGTTTTCCTGTGTGATGAAGCTGAGACCCTGATGATATTTATTCATTACATTTTTAATGATATATCAGGTTACCATAGCAATTCTGGTTCCCTGGAAACTTCTTTCTCTCCACACACATTTATTGTGTGCAGCATTCACAGCCTGCTCCTATTGTTTGAGCTGTCTCATTAGCTCCAGTCATCTGAAGCTGTCTCAAAATGTTAAGCAGTAGCAATATATTAAAAAATACTTATTGAGGAATAACATTTATTTAAGGAAACAGCTCACCTTCAAAAGGACCCTTGCTCCACAAGGCTTTCATTGACCCTGTAAGCCACTATCTTTATTAAGTGTAAGCATGGCTAAGAGATTATGTCGTTCATTGTAGTAATTAAATATATACTCTTTTGTATAGTTGGTCCAGCAATTATTTTTATATTGGTCTTTCATCCCCTTAGAGATTATGGCTTCTATAAATTTGAAGCTATTATAAGCTGGGATGTGTTTCCTCTAAGCATGCTGAAACTAGTTACTGCTCTTATCAATGAGACAAAAATACGTGACTAATCCTTTTTAAGGAAAAAAAAAAAGGATTTATTTTGGCTCACAGTTGAAAGCACACAGTCAACCACGGCAGGGAACACAGGGGGTAGAAATGTGAGGACAGGTCACATTGCATCGGCACTCAGAACACAGCAGAAGACCAGTGTGTGTGCTCCACCCACCTCTTTCTATGCAGTCTTGGGACTCAGCCTGTAGGATGCTGTGTCCTCTCGCCACAGTTAACCTGGCCTAGAAATGCTCTCGCAGATATATCAGGGATTTGTCTCCTAGGTGAGTCTATATCCCATTGCACTGACAATTAAGATTAACCATCACCCCAACTGAATGTGATCATGATTTCATTTGGAAAGAGGATCTTTAAAGGTGACAGGATCAAGACAAAATCAGATTGCCAAGGTGCGTTCTAGCTCAATATGACTGTCGTTATAAGAGATTAATAATGTAAGACACAAGAAACAAGTTTAAAGAGATGCAGACGTTGAGAGTGAAACATGGAGACCATCTTGAGGCATGAGGGCAGAGAGTAGGTGATGCTTTTGTAAGCTGAGGAAATTTTTTTTCTTTTATTCTTTTTTTTTCTGGTTTTTAATTTATAAATTTACATTTCTTTTTTTTTTCTTTATTTTACTTTTCAGTTGTCTGCTTTACATCTTGCTCACTGCCTCCTCTCAGTCACCCCCTACCACAAACCTTCCTCCTCCCCACTTATCTTCTCCTCTGAAAGAGTAGTGCAGTCCCCCTGGGTATCACCCCACCACGGAACACCCAGTCTCTGTGGGGCTAGGTGTATCTTCTCCCACTAAGGCCAGATAAGGCAGCCTAGCTAAAAGGACATATCTCACGTACAAGAAACAATTTTGGGGATAGACTCTGCTCCAGTTGTTCAGGACCCACATGAAGATCAAGCTGTACATCTGATACATATGTGCAGGGAAGGCCAAGGGGATCTAAAGTTCACAAGCATGGCATGAAGCCTGGAGAAATTAGCTTAGGTCACTGGTCCTCAACCCTCCTAATGCTGCAACCATTTAATAAAGCTCCTCATGATGTGGTGCCCCCCAACCATTAAAGTATCTCATTGTTATTCAAAACTGTAACTTAGCTACTGGTATAAGTCATATTGTAATTATCTGATATACAGGACATATGACATGAGACCCCCCCCCAAATGTGGGTCTCTCCCCACAGGCTAAGAATTTGAGAATCGTTGGCTTACATTCATAGCCTTCAGATGCAACTACACACACACCCCCATCCCACAACAACTTCAACTCACACCACTTTTTTATATCTAAAAAGTTCACATTTATTTATCTTCCTCTCTCTGTATATGTATGCATGTGTGTATAGCATGCGAGTGTGCGTGTGCGTGTGTGTTGAGTATCCATGCATGTGTGCTATGGAATGCATTTAAATGTCAGAGAACGACTTGTGGGAGTTAGTTCTTCCACCATGAGGAAAACTGAACTCAGGTCTTCAGGCTTAGTGACCAGCTTCTTTGTTGCCCGAGCCATCTTGCTGACACTGGATTGAGACTTTTACTCTCTAGAATTACAAGACAACAAGTTTCTATTGGCCAAATCGCCAAGTTTGTGAGAGTTTGTTATAAGAACCTCATAAAGAAGTCAACACTACTGAATTTATGTGTGTGTTCATACTTGAATACAATAATTTCTATTAATAAAACAATTTCAACACAGTGTTCTTCAATCAGTAATTCATCCACTTGCTCATTTATATATTCTATAAACATTGACCGTTACATCTGTCAGCCAAGGAGCTGAATGCATGGGTATGAAGACAGGCATATAAACAAAATAAAGGGAGATTTCCTTTAGGCTCCAGCAATAATTTCCTTGTTTGAGGCTACTGTCTAGCAAAATTTATGGGAGATTTTTGGCTTGTACTCTCTCACTTAATCCTTAACATAAACAAGGAATTATTGTTTCAAGTTTCCGGAAAAAGACTAAGTCACTGAGGCTTAGCAATGTGAGTAAATGACTAAAGATGACAACTGCTTAGAATAGGCACGAGAATTGTTTGGTTTGGAAGTCCATGGAAGTTTCTCTGCTTCGTTCTGAATCTTTGAGGTCCTGGAGGCACAGAACACTGAAGTGAAGCAGACACATGATTAAGAGACTGAAGTAAAACACCATTGGTAGTCAGGAAGAGAAGACAATTGGTAGAATCGGACAGAATTCATGGAGTAGATTCCTTTCATAATAGATCATGGGGAATCACACTTCCAGGGCAAGAAAAGAGTAAGATGATTTTCGATATAGAAAATAGTGGAAATGCAAAAAGCCTCTCTCCTTGTAGATTTCTCAGAAATATGAGACTGATGTAGTGGTATTCTAAAGAATCAAAAATAATGTAAGGCCAGGTTCAGAGGGTCCTTGTGAAATGTGTTTGAACTTTATTTGGCATAAAGTAGGGAGATATGAAAATAATTTAAACCAAAGAGTTTGTTATAAAGATTAATTAGGATATGTATCCAACGTACACCATTCAGGAGATCATTATAATATTGGAGAAGCAATGGGATTGAGCAATCATAAAAATTTGAGGACACGGCAGACATACCAAGTTGTGAACAAATAGCCTGAGAAGTGGGGAGACCATGCTCTTTTGACATGATTGTAGGAGTAGTAGAGCTATTAACACATGAAGGAAAACTGAGAGGACAGGCCAGCTTTGAAAGAACTCAGATGGGGTGATATTGGCAAGGTAATTGCAAATGCAGAATTTGGGGACAGAACAGACAAGAACTAATGATGGGAATTATGGAATACAATGCACCAATGTGATCCCTGAACTCATTCATATGAACAAGGCTGGCATGTGAAAGACGAGCAACAGAAAGCAAAAGAGGGAGAAAACAGCTAAAGCCTCATTATTCTGCACAACTCTAGGGGGCAGAAGAGGAAGATGACTTAGGAGCATCAGGCAAGGAAGCATTTTACAAGTTGGAAGCCCGGCAGTAGTGTGAAAGTCAAAGAAGAAATGAGAGAAAGAGAAACTATCAGGATGATTAAAAAGAGGAGTAGAGTGTGATTGGAAGTTTGCAAAGAAATACACTGAGATCACTAGGGGCCTGTGACATCATGGAGACATCATCAGAGTGGAAAGCAAGCAATTTTAGGATGTTAGAAGCCAGCAGTATAGATGTTACTCTTAAGAAGGTACGGATGGGAAAACAGAATAAAGAAGAAACACAGCTAGTAGACTAGGGTGATCTGAGTGTTTATTTTCTAAGAGATCGATTGGACTGGAAGGAGTCTGGATTCTGTTTTGCTGAGTGGTTGTGGAGAGAGAAAGAGATGGAGGAGGTACTAAGGAGTACGAAGAGTTGACCAATTGTCCACTAACCTAAACCATTCCATGATGAGGTGAGCTGGGGGCTGACATGCACAGAGGCAGACTCTAACAAAAGACACCTTTTAAGAAAAAAAGGAGTAAAAACAGGATAAAGAGGAAAGTGTGCGTGCGTGTGTGTGTTTTTAAGCGTGTATGTGTTTAAGTGTGTGTTGGGAAGAGAATGGCACCTCTCATGTCATGATGCCTCCCCCACAGGCTTGGAAAGACTTCCTTCTATAGGAGGATCAGAATTATACCTCCACTGGTCAAATCTTTTATCCTGAGATTTAAAAGATGTGCTGTGGGCAGATGTGAATGCTACCTGCCAAGGCTCAATAAGTCACAATAAGTGTATATATATATATATACACATATGTGTGTGTGTTGTACATATAAAATATATGGTATATATAACATATGCATATTATATATAATATATTATCTATATATAGTTGTATATATATATGTATGTGTATATATATATATATATATATACACACACACACACACACACACAAAGGAGAGAACCTATTCCCTCAGTTTGTCTTCTGACATCTACAGTTGCTCTGTGACATAGGCACTATGCCTCTCCTCCTAACACATACTCTCTCTCTCACACACACACACACACACACACACACACATTTTTAAAATTAAAAATATAAATTATTAGAATATTGAGGACTTGGAACATGGCTCAACAGGTAATGATTCTTGCCACCAAATCTAAGGATCTAAGTTTGATTCTCAAGACTCACATGGTGAAAGGAAACAACCAAATCCCGCAAGAAGTTGTTCTCTGACCCCCCTTAATTAATCAGTTAATTAATTTTAATATTGTAGTGGTTTGAATGAGAATGGCCTTCCATAAGGTCATATATTTGAATGCTTGTTCTTTATTTAGTGGAATTGTTTGGGAAGAATTTAGGAGGTAGGCCTTGTTGGGTAGGTTTAGCCTTGTTGGATGTGAGATGTCCCTGGTGGTGGATTGTGATATAAAGCTTTCAGCTACTGCTCCAGCACCTGTCTGCTTTCCTCCAAGATGAATATGGACTAGCCATTCTAAACTGTTAGCAAGCTGCCAGTTAAATGTTTCTTTTATAAGAGTTGGCTTGATCATGGTGCCTCTTCACAACCATAGAACAGCAACTTAGATAAAAATAAAATGTGCAATAGAAATAAAATATTGACTGCAAATCCTAAAGACAGCAGACAGCTGTCTCTAGCACCAACTCTCCAGCATATAACTGTGTCACACATTCTTGGGACACAGATGTGCTAGGGATAAAACTCATGTCCCCATAATTGCTTGCTAAGCACTTTACCAACTGAGGTATCACTTCAGTCATGAGCTCAACTTGCACTGCTGATGTTTTGAACCAACTATGAAACACATGAGTGGCTCAGATGGAAAGTGTCAGCATTATTCTCCAGTAGCAAACATGTCTTAGGCATTGTCTTAGGTAGGGCTTCTATCACTAGGCAGAGAGGCCATGACCATGGACAATCTTTTTTTTTTAAAAAAATAACTATTAACAGATTTATTTGTGCAATCCATAAAACAGCAGGACTAAAGTGAACTTCAGCAAAATATCATTTCCTGGGACATTTCCTTTTCCCTAAAGGCCAAAGTTCCCAAGGCTCTGTACTTCTGTTGGCAGAGCCACAGCATGAGGGATGTGTTTACTGCCATCCTTTTCATGAGGGCAGAGCAGTCTGGAAACAGCACCCACCTAATGAGCTGTGCTCTGTAGGAGTGGATTCGAGTCACCCAGATTGAGATTTGGAGGTGCACACTCTGATGATCTACTGGCAGAGCCATTCTTCAGTTGTTTTCCAGAGCATTCATTCTTTCTCCAGTGGGATCAAGTGCGCTGGGATGTCTACCTGGAATATATCCTTTGCCCCTTTCCTGGGTATGGGCTCCAGTAACCACCTGGTGTTTGAAACTTGAGTCAGGTACTTCAGCTGCAGGTTGGTTAGCACAGCTTAAGTTTCCAGTTCCACAGCCTCCTCAGAAGCTAAGGTTTCTGCACACTGAAAAGTCTCTCCAATGTCAATAAGTCCAGCTATCACCCCTCTGCTGTATTTTTCTCCTGCCTGTAGTAATGTCTAAATCTGTGTCCAGGTCATCCCCAACCTCTCCATCAACACTTCCTGCTATGCATCATCTTCCCAGTCCTTGTGAGCAATGTGGATGGCAATGGTATATTTCTGAAGGCTGCTCAAAAGGGGACAGTCAAGAGTCTTGACTCCATTTAAGATTAAACCAGTGTAGGGCTGACAGAAAGATAAGCAGGGAAACTTCATTTTCCTCAGAGTCTCTGGGCCACGCGGCAGACTCCAGTTTACACCCAGTCCTCTGTCTTCCAGGGTTCCCAGAAGGCCGTCAGTACCAAAGGCTCCTGAGAATGGGTGGATAATGTCTGCTCTAAAGAAAGGAAAGCTCACTAGAGGGCACAGGGAAAGCATCCTAATTAACAAAATCAGAAATGAAAAGGGAAACATAACAACAGATCCTGAAGAAATCCAAAACACCATCAGATCCTTCTACAAAAGGCTATACTCAACAAAACTGGAAAACCTGGATGAAATGGACAAGTTTCTAGACAGATACCAGGTAGCAAAGCTAAATCAAGATCAGGTTAATGATCTAAACAGTCCTATATCCCCTAAAGAAATAGAAGCAGTCATTAATAGTCTCCCAACCAAAAAAAGCCCAGGACCAGATGGGTTTAGTGCAGAGTTCTATCAGACCTTCAAAGAAGACCTACTTCCAGTTCTTCACAAACTATTCCACAAAATAGAAATGGAAGGTACTCTACTCAACTCATTCTATGAAGCCACAATTACTCTGATACCTAAACCACAAAAAGACCTAACAAAGAGAGAACTTCAGACCAATTTCCCTTATGAATATCGATGCAAAAATCCTCAATAAAGTTCTTGCTAACCGAATCCAAGAACACATCAAAACAATCATCCATCCTGACCAAGTAGGTTTCATCCCAGGGATGCAGGGATGGTTCAATATACGGAAATCCATCAACGTAATCCAGTATATAAACAAACTCAAAGACAAAAACCACATAATCATCTCGTTAGATGCTGAGAAAGCATTTGACAAAATCCAACACCCATTCATGATAAAAGTCTTGGAAAGATCAGGAATTCAAGGCCCATACCTAAGCATGATAAAAGCAATCTACAGCAAACCAGTAGCCAACATCAAAGTAAATGGTGAGAAGCTGGAAGCAATCCCACTAAAATCAGGGACTAGACAAGGCTGTCCACTCTTGCCCTACCTATTCAACATTGTACTTGAAGTCCTAGCCAGAGCAATTCGACAACAAAAGGAGATCAAGGGGATATAAATTGGAAAGGAAGAAGTCAAAATATCACTTTTTGCAGATGATATGATAGTATATATAAGTGACCCTAAAAATTCCACCAGAGAACTCCTAATCCTGATAAACAGCTTCAATGAAGTAGCTGGATATAAAATTAACTCAAGCAAGTCAATGGCCTTTCTGTACACAAAGGATAAACAGGCTGAGAAAGAAATTAGGGAAACAACACCCTTCTCAATAGTCACAAATAATATAAAATATCTTGGCGTGACTCTAACTAAGGAAGTGAAAGATCTGTATAATAAAAACTTCAAGTCTCTGAAGAAAGAAATTATAGAAGATCTCAGAAGATGGAAAGATCTCCCATGCTCATGGATTGGCAGGATCAACATTGTAAAAATGGCTATCTTGCCAAAAGCAATCTACAGATTCAATGCAATCCCCATCAAAATTCCAACTCAATTCTTCAACGAATTAGAAAGGGCAATCAGCAGATTCATCTGGAATAACAAAAAACCTAGGATAGCAAAAACTCTTCTCAAGGATAAAAGAACCTCTGGTAGAATCACCATGCTGAACCTAAAGCTATACTACAGAGCAATTGTGATAAAAAAACTGCATGGTATTGTTATAGTGACAGACAAGTAGACCAATGGAACAAAATTGAAGACCCAGAGATGAACCCACACACCTATGGTCACTTGATCTTTGACAAGGGAGCTAAAACCATCCAGTGGAAAAAAGACAGCATTTTCAACAAATGGTGCTGGCACAACTGGCGGTTATCATGTAGAAAAATGCGAATTGATCCATTTCTATCTCCTTGTACTAAGGTCAAATCTAAGTGGAATAAGGAACTCCACATAAAACCAGAGACACTGAAACTTATACAGGAGAAAGTAGGGAAAAGCCTCGAAGATATGGGTACAGGGGAAAAATTCCTGAATAGAACAGCAATGGCTTGTGCTGTAAGATTGAGAATCAATAAATGGGACCTCATAAAATTGCAAAGCTTCGCCAGGGGTGGTGGCGCACACCTTTAATCCCAGCACTCGGGAGGCAGAGGCAGGCGGATTTCTGAGTTCGAGGCCAGCCTGGTCTACAAAGTGAGTGCCAGGACAGCCAGGGCTACACAGAGAAACCCTGTCTTGAAAAAACCAAAAAAAAAAAAAAAAAAATTGCAAAGCTTCTGCAAAGCAAAAGACACCGTCAATAAGACAAAAAAGGCCACCAACAGATTGGGAAAGGATCTTTACCTATCCCAAATCGGATAGGGGACTAATATCCAATATATATAAAGAACTCAAGGTGGACTCCAGAAAATCAAATAATCCCATTAAAAAATGGGGCTCAGAGCTAAACAAAGAATTCTCACCTGAGGAATACCGAATGGCTGAGAAGCACCTGAAAAAATGTTCAACATCCTTAATCATCAGGGAAATGCAAATCAAAACAACCCTGAGATTCCACCTCACACCAGTCAGAATGGCTAAGATCAAAAATGCAGGTGACAGCAGATGCTGGCGAGGATGTGGAGAAAGAGGAACACTCCTCCATTGTTGGTGGGATTGCAAGCTTGTACAACCACTCTGGAAATCAGTCTGGCGGTTCCTCAGAAAATTGGACATAGTACTACCGGAGGATCCAGCAATACCTCTCCTGGGCATATATCCAGAAGATGTCCCAACCGGTAAGAAGGACACATGCTCCACTATGTTCATAGCAGCCTTATTTATAATAGCCAGAAGCTGGAAAGAACCCAGATGCCCCTCAACAGAGGAATGGATACAGAAAATGTGGTACATTTACACAATGGAGTACTACTCAGCTATTAAAAAAATGAATTTATGAAATTCCTAGGCAAATGGATGGAACTGGAGTGCATCATCCTGAGTGAGGTAACCCAATCACAAAGGAACTCGCACAATATGTACTCACTGATAAGTGGATATTAGCCCAGAAACTTAGGATACCCAAGATATAAGATACAATTTGGTAAACACATGAAACCAAGAAGAACGAAGACCAATGTGTGGACACTTTGCCCCTTCTTAGAAATGGGAACAAAACACCCATGGAAGGAGTTACAGAGACAAAATTTGGAGCTGTGACGAAAGGATGGACCATATAGTGATTGCCATATGCAGGGATCCATCCCATAATCAGCCTCCAAATGCTGACACCATTGCATACACTAGCAAGATTTTGCTGAAAGGACCCAGATATGGCTGTCTCTTGTGAGACTATGCCGGGGCCTAGTAAACACAGAAGTGGATGATCACAGTCAGCTATTGGATGGACCACACGGCCCCCAATGGAGGAGCTAGATAAATTACCCAAGGAGCTAAAGGGAACTGCAACCCTATAGGTGGAACAACAATATGAACTAACCAGTACCCCGGAGCTCTTGTCTCTAGCTGCATATGTATCAAAAGATGGCCTAGTCGGCCATCACTACAAAGAGAAGCCCATTGGACTTGCAAACTTTATATGCCCCAGTACAGGGGAACCCCAGGGCCAAAAAGGGGGAGTGGGTGGGTAGGGGATTGGGGGGATGGGTATGGGGGACTTTTGGGATAGCATTGAAAATGTAAATGAGGAAAATACCTAAAAAAAATAAATTAAAAAAAATAATAAAAGAAAGGAAAGCATTTGGCTACAGCCTTAACACTAACTGGCGTTCTGGTACTTCAACTCTGACTGCTTTAAGATGAGACCCAGAAACCCCATGGACACTCTTATAAAGAAAAACATTTCATTGGGGCTGGCTTACAGTTTCAGAGGTTTAGTCCATTATCACCATGGTGCGAAACATGACAGTAGTGAGGCAGACATGGTGCTGAAGAAGTAGCTAAGATCTCTATATCTTGATCCATAGGCAGCAGAAATGAATGCCTCACTAGGCCTAGCTTGAGCATATGGGGCCTCATAGCCCATACCCACAGTGACACACTTCCTTAACCAAGGCCACATCTCTATGAGCCCGTGGGGCTATTTTTATTCTAACCACCACAGGCATGCAACATAAAGGGAGCAGACTAGGAAGGGTAATACCATTTCTTCAAGAGTGAATAAAACAAGAACCATGAGCAATTGCCCCCTTCTACTTTAACTGTTTAGGATGTATATATGTGTGTGGGCATGTGTACATGAGTGCAGGTGTCCACGGAATCCAAAAGAAAGTGTCAGGGTCCCTAGAGCTGGCAGTTGTTAGTTGTCTGATGTGGATCCAGAGAACTGAACTTGGGTCCTTTGAAAGAACAGAAAGCATTCTTAACTACTAGCCATTCTCTCGAACTCTTTGTGTCATAACCATAAACCCATTTTCATGGGATCACACATGGAACAGGCACAATGGTTCACATCAGCAGAAGGACAACATGGGTACCTCCCGCTTCAGAAAGAGACAGAAGAAGGGCAGCACACTGGCTTCATATTTTCACTCAGCTAACTCTTTCCTCTTACTGTGGGAAGAAATGAGTGAGGGTTCTTGGAGCAGGTGGCACCTTTTCAATGTCCCTGAAGCCCAGAAGAATGGACTCACCCAACCTTCATGCTACTCAACTGTGTGATCTAGGAGGTCCCGCACATGTCTTGGTCTTGGTGGCCTAGATGACTGACATGCAAACAACAGGATCAGCCTCCTGGGGCAGAGAGGGAGAAAACCAGGTAGGAAAGCACTGCCTCAAGAGTAGAAAGAAGAAACACTGTGGACTGTCTCCACCCCTGCTCTAATGAGGATGTACAAGGATTTTCTGAATGGTTCTTGAATGGTCCTAAGAAGGATATGTTGTCTTAATGCCAAAGATAGTTAGCAGGAGATACTGGGACCTTTGAAAAGTGAGGCATGATGGGAAATCTTTACGCTACTGATATCCTGCACTTGGAAGGGACGATGAGATCCTGGATCTTTTCTTCTAAAGAGTTTGCTTCTTGGTGTTAAGGTGAGGAGTTTCACCTTTAAGGAATGATGAGCTATTTCATATAAGCCCAAAGTAATGGGGCCAAACTGAAAGCAAACTACAGCCTCCAAAACTGTGAGTCCAAACCAACTTCTCTTTGTAAGTCGATTACCTCAGCCATTTTGTGTCAGTAACAGAAAGCCAGCCCAAAATGATGGAGATGTTTAAAAACATGATGTTTCATTTAACACTCTGAGTTACTGACTTCTGGTGGCCTTGATCCCACTTTGTAGCAAGGCAACGTCCAGCTGAGCACATTATTATCCTCTGTTTAGCCCCTCCCCTATCTGATTGATTAATAGGGTTCTGTGTTCACCTGGCCCTCGGAGGAATTTGGGTTAATGGCACTTCTCCAAGGAGTCAACGGACTGTTGGCTTTGCCTTTGGACTCCTACAGGAAAGCGCTAAACAAAATAACACTGGAGGAAACCAATCAAGAGAGAAAAAGGAGGAGAAAGAAGGATTTCCAGCATGCGAGCTAGAAACTGGCACACTTGAAGAGGAAGAAGGGAGGGGGTGGCAATTGGAAAGAATCGGCAAATGGGATCCTAACAGTCAGGAACCTCATCCTGGGGTGAGAAAATCAAGGATGTAGAACTGTTTGATTAGTGCCGAAAGGCAGGCGTGTAGTGCAGGGTTGGGAAAGCCAGAGCCACACGTTCAGCCAAGGGAAACTCACTAGCCTTCCTGTCCGTTAGTCCTTCACAAAACACAGTGTTCTGTCCACCCGCTGTGGTCGGAGAACTTCTGAAGAATGTTCACAAAGACAGGGCACAAGGTAAGGGAAAGAGAAAGTTTGGATTCTGCTAAGAACGACCTCGGGTTTGAGACAAACGTGAAGCTGCATGCTCTAACTCTGCTCTCTATGTGGGGAGATGCTGAGCCAAAACGAATAAAAGTAATAGCCAAAACCCAAAAAGAAAAAAAAAATCCCCGCATCCAGTGTGTGGACTTAACTGCATCTCAGATACTCCCCCAGGCAGTAAACAGCAGTCGCATGCTCTGTCCCTGCTTGGCTCTTAAGTCTCTGAAGCCTGTTCAAAATGGCCTTTGTTCCAAAAGTTTCTCTGCCCAAGATCTTGGGCTTGCACTTCAGCCCCCTTCCACCAGATGGTGGTGGGTTTGTTTAGCAGTCTGCACTCTTAGCTGCAGACTCCAGACAGGGGAGTTGGGAAGAAGAGCTTAAAAGACATTCTGGAACCCACTTGAAAAGAAAACACAGCAAAGCCATTCTCTTAGCAAGCTGGGGTTGAGACCCAACGTCCTTATGTTTTACAAACTTCTTCCCAGGAGCATTTGAAAGCCAGGATGCCTGGTGTCCACTGTCAGGGGCTTTATCGATCAGTTTTTCTCAGAAAATATGAATAACTTCTAGATTAGAGATAAGTGTGTGAAGGGCATTTTTAAAATGAAAAACATTATATTATTTCAAATTTCAACCCAGATCAACCCTGTAAGACATATGTAAGCCACATATAGAATACTCTTAGCAAACAACAGATTCTCGGGTGTTTGAAAATTGTTTTGAGATCAGCTTCCTGTACCAGGTATCTAACCTAACTGCACACTCTTAGTTGCTCAGCTATCAACAGTTTGTATTGGTTTCACATGCATATGGATTTTTCATCATCCCCTCAACATTCTTTGAGATGGGCTTTCTTCATGTTACCCAAGGTTGTCTTAAGTGATCCTCCTGCCTCAGCCTTCCAAATAACTGCAGCATCACCATGTCTATCAAGGATCTTTAATACAGCATAGGCCATGGTTACTTTATGGGGTGAGGAGGGGGGAGGGGAAGAGGAGGGGAGTGGAGGGAGGAAGAGGTAGAAGAAGAGGAAGAGGGGGAGGAGGAAGAATGACAGTGATGCTTTTGAGACCAACAGAGCCTCAAGGCTTTGATCCCCCTGCCTCAGACTCCTAAATGTGTTGGGATTACAGGCAGACCCCAGCTTAGCAAGTTAATTTTTAAAATTTGAAAGATATTTAACAATTAGGTTACTATGAGCTTATTCACTTTTTAGGCAAGTATTTAGTTTCTCTGGGTCCCACTAAATCAGTCAAATGAGACAAGAAGAGGGTCTGGCTAAAGTGGTGAACCTTAAAGGAGAACCATGTCATACCTTATGATCAAGGCAAAAACACACATAGTACTAAAGACATCAAGCACTGTCCTAAGTCATTCAAATTAGACAGAGAGTGCTTAGATACTGAGACATAGAGATCATGAGTTCAAGACCAGCCTGGAATACACAATGAGTCTGGAGCTATCCCGAGTCACATAGTGTGTGTGTGTGCATGTGTGAGTGTGTGTAAATGGTGGCATATATCTTATATCATCATAAAAATGTGATAGTAGCCTATGAGCTAGATATTATTATTATCAACCCCCATGCACTAGTTAAAACTTAAACAAAGAGAAGTCAAGTGGATGTCCAAGTAGGTGGGTAGAATTTACTCAACTGCAAAGAAACAGATGTCAGAAATTTGTTTCCCTAATGTATGAGTATGTAGCCTCTCTCAGAATAAATGACTGTATTTTTTTTTCTTGTCTGGCTTGATTAAACCTAGAATTGGTTTAGAAAATGAGCCATGCCAACTCCATAAATACCAGCCTTTATTTTCTGTAATGACCAAAGATATTGGCTATATGATTAGGTGCTTAGAATTTTAGCTACTAGATATACTCATTGGGATAGACCATTATCTAAAATAGGACTTACATGTGGATTGTTTAACTAAATAACATAAGCATCATTACAGAGCTTGCTCTGGCCTATTTTGATTGAGCATTTTCAGGTATCAGGCTCTGCACTAGGAGTGGAAATACACAAAGGCATTAGGCAGAAGATAGAGTTTCCAGGCCCTACAATACATAAGAGGTGAGGGTAATGTGTTTGCTGATATATAAAACATCAAGTATAGAATAGACAAATGTTGGTACTGGTATCAGTAAATAGAAACAACTACCAAGATTCTAGTGACATGAACCCTGTCTCGAATGATATAAGACAGAAAATCCTTTCAACATTTTCAACTGTACATTAGTTTTATTAAGCACATCAAGCCTTTGTCTTTATGGTAGATTTCATTTTGGACCACATCCTAACAGCACATAGTACCTAACTGTAGTACACACACACCTTGCTAGGTGAAGCATATAGTCCTTGGCTGAGCTATTTGGACATTCTTTCTTGGGGAAGGTCCAAAGGGATTTTAGCAATCACAAATAGGTATTACATTATAATATAGTTGAGAAATACTCCAACTTACAAAGATTTTGTGAACCAGATAAAAGATATATACTGTTAACGGGAAACAGAAAATGTGGAGAGAGTATCACACTTTGAAGTTAATATGCAGGGAAAAAGTGGAAGTAAAAGGGATTGCCCAAAGAACAAGTGAAAAATGAGAGGAAATATTCATTCAACAGGTCCCCCTGGAATCTCTCTCCCCCTCTAACTAGAATTTCTGGTGTCAGCCTCTCAGCACTAGTGGTCAGTCTTGGGGAAGCCAGAATGTAAAGCTGACCATCAGCATTTACCTCAGAAGAATCCAAATTAAAACCCAAGAACATTTGATGTCTGCCATGTTCATTCATGGTTCTGACCAAACCTGCAGATGAACCAAAGGATTTAACAGTCTGGACAGACCCAGGATATGGGCAGCATGGCATGATAGGTAATGTGTGAAATTAAATTTGAATATCAAGTTACACAGGATAGCATAAAAAGAATACATTTAACCAAATTATGATGTAAAAATCAAAGCCATTTCTGTTAATATGGTTCCACTCTGAAGAGTTCCTCTGTTAATTTTAAGAGTCTCTCAAAAACAAGTTAATTTCTAGAACAATAACAACATGTCTTCTCCTGCTCCCTTAGTTCCGTGTGCCATTATCTATTATTTATAATAGTTCATTGAACTGTACCAGGTCGGGGAACAAACACTCTAGGCTCCCACCATGTATAGAAAGCAAGTAGAAATGTCCAAACAACTTCGGAAGTCAGTTAAGGTTTTCATTTGCCAAAACTGCTAGAGTATGCCCAATATTTAAAGCATAAACTGAAAATATCTGGTTTCGTCATGGGAAGTAGAAACTTACTTTAGTCCAACTGGGAAATTTCACCATGAGAACCAATAAATAAAAGCTATCCAATCAGTCTTCGGTTGACCTTGTGGATGTTTTGTTGTGTTTTTGAGTTTCTGAGACAGTCTTGCTAGGTAGCCCTGGGTTGCCGGGTACTGTTTATGTGGCCCTTGCTTGGCTACATCAAATCCTTGATTTGATGCCCTGTGTTGGCAGGACTCTCTCCTTAGGACTTTAATAGCCATATGTTTACATCTTACTAATGTATGGATCTCAATTCCCTTTACCATGTAGATACTTATGAACTAAACTTATCTCCCTTTATACCTGTATACTACTTAATAAAATAGACGAATGCCTCTCTTAATTAAATATTTTAAAATTAAAGTTCTTTGCATATGGTAAACCTTTATGTGTGTTAAGTTCCAAGGAACATGTTTGTGCATGCATGTGTACATGCATGAAGACCTGTGCACTGGGTTTTCGGTGAGGCAGGAGGAATGGAGGGTCAACGGTCTACCTCAGATCCATTCATACATACCTGCCTCTTCCATCAGATGGAGACCAGCCATCTTTCCATAGTCTTATGCACATTGATAAGTTTGAATTTATGTGACTACATCTCTGATCAGGTACCACAGGAGGAGAGAAAGAATTTTGACTTATCTGTGTAACCCAGGGTCTCAAACAGAGAATGTTCTAGTGTGCACTCTGTGTAGGCTAAATGTTGAATGAACAACTGATCTTAGAGAGCTCCTTAAGGATTCAAGGACTATAAGAAAGGAAGAAGGATCAAAACCACCAACCAACGGAGAAAAGTTGACCTTGCCTTGCCTCTTGGTGTAACAAGCAACCACTTTATATACTTATTTCCCATAAGGTACCTAGAAGACTGGCTATGGAGTTTCAGAGCCAGAGAAGTGTTCTGAGTCTCTCCAGCTTCCTTTAACGTTTGAGGATGAGTTAAACAGACCAGGGGGGAATAGCATGCTATGTAGCTCATCACTCAAAGAAAAACAGCAGAAACACAACAGCAAGTCACTGTGACTGCACTGACTCCAGCTGCCTTCTGAAAAGGGTGGATTCTAAACATGTCCTCAGCACTGGGACTCACTGGTAGGAGCTGGAGTAGACTTGAAGCAGAAAGGGAGAAATGAGAAGAGAAGGCCAAGGCAGTTTCAACCTAGCTTCATGCTCAAGATTGCATTCTCTCTCTCTCTCTCTCTCTCTCTCTCTCTCTCTCTCTCTCTCTCTCTCTCTCTCTCTCTCTCTCTCTCTCTCCCCTCTCTCTCTCTGTTAACAAGGCTAGGGATCAACCTTGGGTTTTCTATCTGTAGACCAACATTCTAGTATATTTAAATGAAAACTAAAGCCATACCTGTTTTTATTAGTGAGGCCAAGATCCCGAAATTGGATAAGCCATGGTCTTAGAGGAAAGCCTCCCACTATTATTCTTCAGAATGGCCATAGCAGTGGGATGATCTTCAAAGCTGGATTGCTGTACCCATAGATCAGTGTGTCACTCACCTCTCCACAGAGCAGACTCTTCTTGCAGTAGATTGCAATTAACATAGGGACCCACAATTCAACAATGCAGAGACTAAGAGACTTCAAAATGTTTATCCCTACATGGGATGTTTTGATCATAACACTCCCATCAAGATTCAGGGATGGATACAGAAGAGAAGATGGGGAGATTTTAAGAGCCAGAGGTGGCGAAGGACTCCATCGAAACAGCATTTTTTTTTCAGACACAACAGGGAAGATACATTTGTGAATTCATAGAGACTAATAGCATGCACTCGACCTGCACTGCACAAGCCCAAGTCAGATAAAACCTCAGCACAGGGGAGGGAAGTGTGGGCTGGCAGTCTCAGTCCTATCCAGGAAGTGATTCACAGGGCATATCTGCTGGAAGACGGAAAATCAGTGTTCTCCAAAGCTATGACACTGGGTATAACAATCATAATTCAGGCCAGGCCTGATGCCCAAGAGAAACTGGCCGACACAAAATTTGTTTCTTTTGTTTAGAGAAAGAACATGAAGTTCAGCAGGAGATTGATGGAGATATGGGAAGAGCTGGGGCAAAAGAAGGAAAATAACCAAAATATATTTTATGAAATTCTCAGAGAATAAATAAAAACATAATTAAAAAAATGGTCATGAACTATAAATATTTATTTAGACAGTTCTAGAAATCAATTAAATTGGGAAACAAACCAAAGTTTTGACAGAACAGTCAATACCACTTTCATTTTTAACACTAAATATTCCTGTCCCTTAAAAAATATAGTGTCTCACAAAACATAAATGAGGCCCAGAGAGATGGCTCTACAGCTAAGAACACGTATTACACTTGCAGAAGACCTGACTTCTGTACTCAGAACCCATGTTCAGTGGCTCACAACTGCCTGTAAATCCAGCTCCCAGGCATCCCAGGCCTCTGACTCCACAGGCACATATCTGCACACACACACACATCACTTAAAATAATAAAAATTAAATATTTAAAAGGAGAAAAAAATAACAAAAGAGTTGGAAGAGTTGAGCCATTTCTCAAAAGTCTAGAAACAAAGAATTGAATTCTTAGCACCTTCTCTGCTCTATTTTGTGTTCACAGAAGAAAACACAACACAACAAAAAGCCAACAGCTCTCTATTAGGGGAAGATGATAGCTAAAGACAGGATAATATTTCAGTTGTGGTTGTCATTACTAAGAAGCCCCTTTAATGTGGTATTTGAGTAAGGAGAGGAAAGAGTACCTCAATATAAGGGCTGCAGGCTTCTTTCTCTCTCTCTCTCTCTCTCTCTCTCTCTCTCTCTCTCTCTCTCTCTCTCTCTCTCTCTCTCTTTCTCTCTCTCCCTCTCTCTCTTTTTTTTTCCTTGCAGATTCCCATTCAACTGGTTGCCTGCTTACAGAGACCTCAACAGGCTCTACCCATGGGGTCTGAAATTCATCAGCTAAACAGTCCTGGGGATTTAGAGAGGGTCTGTGGCTTCTGGGAGGGACTGTTTGCCTGCTGCTCTTACTGTGGAAGGGAGCTGATGAACTCAACAACTCTTCCCTGGCTGGATGTTTGCAGCTTGCTCTGGAGGCTTAAACACTGGCCATTTGGCCCAGTTTTCGATCTAATCTTTGCTGACATCAGTTCTCTAAGGAGAGTGCAGGCACAGAGCTAAAGCACAGCCCATGGTCCACTGTAGACACTAGAGGATCAGAGTTGGCATATGCTGAGAAGAGAATGGAGGGAGCAAAAGACAGAGCTTTGATTAGTCCTATACTCTGTGGTGTTGTCTGTGTACCAGGCATGTTAGACATGTGGACAAGAATCTGGGAGTCTCAGATCTGAGAGTGTATATAATTTAAGGAGCAACATAATCACACACCTGAATTCATTGTAATATTCCACGTGCCATGACAGGCCATAAAGGAAGACTGAGAACAGAGACAGTTAGACAGATACAGAAAGCATTTCTAGAGTGAAGTAAAAGAGCATACAAACACTGAAGTAAAGACAGTATCTTGGGGGTCTTGGAGGGTGAGGACAGCTCAACATTTCATGCATTCATTTCCTCCCTCATTCACCCATTCATTCTTTCTTCCTTTCTTTCTTTCTTTCTTTCTTTCTTTCTTTCTTTCTTTCTTTCTTTCTTTCTTTCTTTCTTTCTGTATTTTAATAGTACAGCTAGGTTATCTGAGGCTGAGCTTGAACTCCAATGTTTTTGCTTATATATCTGAAGTAGCTGGCATTATAAATGTCTGTTACCATACCTAAACATCTAAGGCTATTTGTAAATATTTATCTGGTTAAAGATTGACATAAAATTAGCACATGATGTGGTCAAGTATTGATAGCTAAATGTGGCGTGACATTTTATAATAGAAGCACACTTATTTCCCGGAAAATAGATATTTCCTGGAAAACAGCCAGGGAAGGGTAATGTGTAGACTGTCTTGAACCTGTACCCCATTCTCTAGGGGAGTCCATCCCACAGTATTAAAGACTGTTACTATGGATACAGGCATACGTCAAGCCATTCATCTGTTTATGAAATAGTTATTGGAGATTTTTCTATGTTGTCCTCCTTAGCTCCTTCAACAAACAGGAGCTCTTCCAGAAAGGAATTTTTTTAAAAAAATAAATAACAGCTTTCATTACTTGAAGAAAGTGGATTGAAGTTGTGCTTAAACTGCTATGTCTGAGAGCAGAGACAGTAGATTCAGGATGCCCATCAATATTTATGAGGGCTGAGTGCCCTGGGAATGCTGGATTTTCAGTTTCTGAGGCAGCCTCTGAGCTGCCTGAGAGGCAGGAGGCACCCAAGAGCTAGGCCAGGGCTTGAGCTGAACACCTAGAAACTGGCTGGACTTTTGTTTCCCTCTTCCTCATTGGGAAAAAGGCAAAGGCAAAGGCTAGACCCCTGATGACAGGCCAATCCCAAGGAATAGTATTTGCCAGGAGTTAGAACAAGCAATTAATTGAAGGATTGGTGCTGAGGGGAACAGGCCACACAAGGGTTTTCAAAACCGAAGCCACAAGCCCAGAGGTGGTAGGCTTCAAAGGCACAAAACCCTCACACTGCTTGAGGCCATTTAGCACTGGAGCAGATCTTGGCTGCAGGGCTATTTGAATCCCAAAGTCCTTGAGTGGATACAATGCCAGGGGCATCCAACGAGAAGGGAAGTGAACAGAGCTACATCTCAACCAGGCCAAAGCTTTGGAGGCACTGGAGGATTTTTTTGAACCCAGGCCCAAGTGAAGTCCCAGGCCCCCAGCTCTAAAGCAGAAGGAAAAGTAGGGGAGCTGGTGACAAGGCTTGTCCTCTAGAGATTCCAGTTAAAGGGAGAGGCTGTACCACAGCTTCTTCCAGAGACCCAGGCCTTCAAATTCAAAGTGCAATTACTAAACTACTAAACGTCCACAATTATGCCTGCCCTTCTGTTAGTGTCTTGAATTGAATATTCTTTCTTGTTAAGTTCTAATGACAATGCATGTACGTTATCAAGTTATATTTCGCCAATAAAACTTTTAATTTGCTTAAGGAGGTAGCTTCGGCTGAGGGGCTCTCCAGAGGCCCATTTACTGGAAGAGAAACACGATGCTCTGGGGTAAGCCTCCAATGACGCCTGCAAGCTATCTTGTTATAATGCGAGCAAGGCCCGACACTAGACACCTGCTGGATAATTCCTACAGGGGGAAATAAACTAGAAAGTGGAAGGAAACTTCAAGCCATTCTGTTTGACTTATTTCACAGAAGAGATTTTGAGGCCCTGAGTTTAGGTAATTGTTCCAAATTGCATATATGCAGGGACCTGTCTCAGGAAACCTTTGCAATATGTTTCCTAATTTTGTCTTATTAGGCATTTGTTAATGTTTTAAACGTAACATGGCCTCCACAGGTTCACTTATTTGCACACTGGGTTCCTAACTATTGTTGTCTGGGGAAGTTGATGAACCTTTAGAAGATGGGACCTAGCTAGAGGGAGTGGGATGCTAGAAGCAGACCTCATAAATTACATATGAATCTTAGATCTACTACACGCCCTCTCTGTTTCTTGGTCTATTAAGATGTGAGCCAGGGGCCATCACATTTGCCTGCTGCCATGGTTTCCCCAACATGATGCCCTCTTAAAGCCAAAAAATCCTTCCATCCTTCCTCCCTTAATTGACATCTGTTTGGTACTTTGTCAGAGTGATAAGAGAAGGAACTAAAGTAGGGTTACTTTTCCAGAACAGTGCCATAGGAACATATATGCATATACATAAACATATACATATACATATACATATACATATACATGCATATATTTATGCATATTGTATATAAGTATTTGTAACATCTATGTATACATTAGTATACATCAATATATGCATATTAGTATATATGTGCATAAACATATATACTAGTATATATTAGCACTATAATACTATATAATATATACTAATAAATGTTGTTTCATAGTAATAAGGAATAAAATACCCACTCTGAGCCTGTGGTCATCCTTTGCTATTCGCCAGGCTGTGATAACAGTGAAGTTCAATTTTGTGCACAAAAGACAAACCCTCCTATGTGAGCTTGACTATTAGAAATCGGCTTTCAATTGCAGTTAACACGTGATCCAGTTAATCAGTGTGTGGCTCACTGTTGAAGGTGGCAGCATTGTTTAGCTGGCTACACTGCTTTCAGTGAGGCCGAGTTTACATTGCAAAGGGAGTGAGTGCACAATGGAAGAAAAGCTGTTCTCATTGCTACAAAGAATGAGCTGGGGTCCTATGACCCTCCCTTTAAGGGCACACCTCCTGTTACTTAAGGACTCTCCACCACCAACAACTAGGCCCCACCTCTTAAAGGTTCCACCACCTTCCAAAAACACACAGTCTGTAGCTCATCCATTTAACACATGGACCTCTGAGGACACTTATCTAGCAGATGCAGGTAGACCAGACCTTCTGGTAAAGTGTTATAGATGGATCAGATACAAAGACCTTTCCCTTCAGTAGAGGGTCAAATGGTAGCCTTTGTAGAAGACATGCCCAAGCCCTGATCCCCAAACTGTGGGTGTGACTCAGTTGGAATAGGATTTTCACAGATGTCATTAAACTAAAAGAATCTTGAGTGGAGAAACCATTCCAGAGTATCTGAGTGGGGTCACAATATTTGATGACCAGGACCTTTTCAAAAGACACACAGAGGAACTGATAAACATGGAGAAAGAAGTAGACAGGCAGAGATGGCGACTGGAGCCAAACTGACACCAACCAGAGAATGTCACCAGCCATTAGCAGCTTCAAGGAGAAGGATGGATTGTCCTCCAGCCTTTGGAAAGAATATGGCCCTGTCAACACTAACTTCTGAATTCTAGCCTTGAGTATTGCAGTAGAAGGAACTCTTCTTGTTCCAAGCCACCACTGGTGTGTTGTAATTTGATGCAGCATCCACAGAACAACCAACTCAACTTTCAGTCTTCCAGGACAGCAATTTTTCTTTCTCTGAAATATCTATGAGTTCAGTCATTTCAGTATTAAATAGGACTCAAATACTGAGCAGGTATATGTTTGATTTTTTTTGTTGTTGTTGTTGTTCTTCTTCTGAAATAAACAAGATTTTTAAAGATAAGGATGGATGCTGGCTGGCTTCCTTACAATAGGGAGTCTAAAACAAGTTCTCTGACTTTACACAGACACTTCCATGTTATCAATTCCCTTCCATTACCCACTTCCATGCAAAATACAACACAGGAATTTAAATGATTAAGTAGAGAAGTAGCTCAGTGTAGTTCCTAACAACACAAAACAGTTGCCAAGGCCAAGCCGGCAATACTTTCTGCCTTGAGTATGGATGGAGCAAGTCTTTCTGTGTCTTCTCCAAACTTTTCAAATTCAATGTTTTCAAAATGTTTTTGTAAAGTTTTTCTGTCCACAACACTGTAAGAAATACATCATGGTATATAAGCATTTCAAAACAGAACATTGTGTGCTGACTTTCTTTCTTCCTACCTCTTAAACTTGGATCCCTGACCCATGCTGCTATAATCTATATTCAAAAGCTATAAAGCTACACCTCATACTAGTACCATGGTCATTCTTTAAAGTATAGATTTCAGTGTTTTCTATTCCATTTAAAATCTTTCCACATCCCCAGCCACCTTCTTTGAGTCCAACAATACCTACCACATGAGACTCTGCAGTGGTTACTCTAGGACCATGTATATGTGTGTATATGTGTATATGTGTGTATATATATGTGTGTGTGTATGTGTATATGTGTATGTGTGCATGTATACATGTGTATATGTACTTATGTATATATACCATTACATATGTATCATATATCTAATACACATGTAATAGTAATATGCAATGACAAGGTGTCTAAGAATTGGATAGCTGGAGGGACTGAAGAGAGGGAATGGGAAAAGTGATATAATTCTGTTTTAATTAAAATGTATTTTAATAAATTATAAAAACATAGTCTATGCACTGACAGAACAATGTAGAGAGGAACATATACACACACAAACACTCAGAGACATAGACACACATACACACACACACATGATACCCAGGCCCTCAACCTGTTCAGACTGTATCCATGCTTTACCCTCCTAAGTAGCTGAGTTCTCACATCAGCCATGTGATTATATGTACTCAGATGTTGATTTGCTTACCAAAACAGAGATGACACCTCATTCCACTTCTTTCTCCTCTCCCTCTTTCATTCATTTATCAGTTCATCATCAATCAATATTTCATCTTCCTCAACATCCAAGTGATCCTGATGCTGGGCTAAAAATATCAAGAGCCCTAGTAGAGCTTTTCCAGACTCTCTTGGCTGCTCTGCCCCACAAGGAAAAGCATCTCTCCTAACAGTTCTGGTCTTCCGAGTCACTGTTAATGATGATTGTCTATTTTTTTTTCCCTTGGGAGGTCTAAGACATGACAGCATCCACAACAGCAAGTATCTCTGTTTCATGCTACAGGTCCAGGAGCATCGTTTACTTGAAATTCCCACTACTGACTCTTCCACTAGCAAAACTTGAGAAAGAGATGAAAAGAGGAGGTGTGGAAGAGAAAGAGAACAGGGAACTCTGAATAGGCTCACAAGGCCAGCTTCTCTTTATAATCTGAAATAAAGTTTTGTGAGAGGATTTGCAATGCCAGCGGGAAGAGATAAGAAGGAAGAGGGAGAGGAAGAAAAGATGGTGAGGAAGCAAACACTCCAACCTTTTCAAACCCAGACTCAAGCAAATCCAGACAGAATTTCAATTTATAGGAGGCACTAGACCGTTCAAATCTCTTCCCGAGGATCCAAAGCCTTAACCAGGCACCATGAAATGTGCTTGCTTTCTTTCGTTATTTCTTTCCCCCACCCCCTGCGCCCCGAAGAACTCATGCTTATAAACTCACTCCTCAGTTGTTTTCCACTGAAATAAGTGCTGCCCATCTGATGGGATCGGGGGCCTCAGTCACATTGGAAGTCGACTGAAAGTGATTTTTAGAGTCTTGGAGTGCACAAGGCCATCTCTGGCTCTTTGTTTGGGCTCTCTGATCCCAGGAAGTGCCACATTAATACTTCAGCTAGGAAGAGATCCATCTTGCTGGTGTTAAAAAGAACGATCAGTACTCAGTAACACAGATTACTGCTTCATAGAAAAAACTGCCAATTGTTTTGCAATAGAAGACCACAAATGGAGACCTGGGATCATGCAGCTGTTGTGGAATGGGTTCAGAGGAGGAAGGTGGCTTTATCCATGCCTAATAGGAGGCACCTGATTCCCAGTGGTCATTCAGTAAGAGAGAAAAACAATCTCTGCATTCTGCCAATGAGTCTATTAGGGAACCAATGTCAAGACAGCAAAGGCACCCTCACCTATGGGACTCAACTGCTAGTCATGCGAATTGTCTGCTTGAAGTGTCATCATCTATTTTGTGTCTATCAGCTGTGATTGCCATTTAAGAGCAGCTCAACTTTCATGCAAAAAAAAAAAAAAAAAAGAAAAGCCAAAATAAAACAAAGCATGGGAGTAGATTTCTCAACCGATAGGTCTACCAGATGAACTTCTCAGCTTCCCTCAACTGTTCAGTTCATCTTAGCTCTACAATGGTGGACTCTGCATTGCCTTAGAAAATTCTTGGGAGGAGTCAGGTCAAATTCAAGATCAGAGTCAGAAGCCTAAGATGATTCATCTTAACAAGGCAGAAAGCACTCCATAGCTATCACTGCAAGAAGACAACCTTTTTAGAAAATTATGTAATGGATTTGCCTGCCCAAGAAGAAGAAAAACATCCATTTGTGTTAAGTATGTGGATAGCCCTTGTCAGGCGAAATGAGGCAGGAGCTAACGGTCAATTTTCAACTTGAAACGTCTTTCTTCCCCTGTGGTCAACCTGACCTCCCCAGCAGTCAGACATTTTCTGGAATTGGTTCTTATTGCTTAATATTGTCCTAGCCTTCTACTCAGACTGCTTATTTCTGAATTTAACTTTCACTCTACATCTGGGTCTCCCACTCTTAGCATAGGTCTCTATTTTGCATCTCCATTTGCCTCTGCATAATAGTAAAATAGGCAAAGCCACTAAGGACAGGTGCTTTTACTCCAGTGGGAATAATGGGCGGAGACTAGCCAGCCAGCCTCTTGGCCTTGAGACATTGTGGGAGAGAGACGAAAGCCTTATACATGATAATAGTGAAAAATTAATCCAACATGGCTATAAATGAGAAAAGAAAATCCTACAAAGTACCCCAGTTTATGACACTTGAATACATATTTTTTAAAAAAGAAAGAAATGGGTATGTTATATGAGAATTTGCAACCCCTTCCTGAAAGACTATGAATTACTAATCATAATTGAGATTTTCAGAAAGGAGTCATGACTTCCTCTTCCTTCCATATTACCTTCTTTCATTATTGTTTTGACTGTCACAGATCCTCAATTTGTAATCAGGACTGTTAATATTAAAAAAAGAAATTAAAAATAAAGCCCATACGTCACTTTCTGTCTACTCTCTTTTCTATTTCCTGTTTTGTTCCTATCATTTCTTAACTACTTAATCTGACAATCTTGTGTTCCTGCTGAATATTCATATTTCAGTTGCAGTAAGCTACTCATTAATGCTCAAACCCGATTCAGTCTCGTAGAAACCCTTCTCACCCTTTCCCTC
Organism: Mus caroli; assembly: GCF_978045245.1. NCBI lineage: Eukaryota > Metazoa > Chordata > Mammalia > Rodentia > Muridae > Mus > Mus caroli. The sequence goes on from NW_028227264.1 coordinate 91,733,953, forward strand.
ACGCAGACTCCTTGAGCTTATTCATTACCTCCACTCTTGATCTCTGTAATTCACCGATGCTGGTCTTCTGACATTCTGTCTCAAAACACTATGAAACCCCATTTAAAGCCTTGAATCTGGGATAATTTATTCCCCCACTCCATCAACTCCACTGATTGCCAGCTCGTCTCTGCCTCACATTTAAATGGCTGACTCTCATTTCCCCCCAAGCACTTTATAAACCTTTAACTAACATTATCTATTTCTTCCACAAAATTACATGTATTTTCATCTCTTTGTGAAGCCTGTTTTCTAATTGGTTTCGTTTATTTAGCTTATCTCTCCAATTTTCTTCTTTTATAGTCATTTTTCATAACTCTCCTTATTGAGTCGCTTTTAATCACGGAAATGCACCTTGGTCTAAATGGCCTGAAGATAAATATTGAAAATGCATATGCGAATAGTCTAAACTTGATTACCTAATGGCTTGGGTGAGGATAAAAGGAACAAGAAGATAAATTGTCACTGGCCAGATTGAAATCCATAACTGGCTTTAGCATTTGTAAGCCCATATCTGAGCACTCCTACAGCCACTTACCAGCAGCCTTTTTCAAGGTTAGCAACAGGAACGTAATCTGAGATGCATTTTCTCTCTGGGCCAAATGTCACTTTCATGGTAGAAGATACCCTCTTTAAGTATGCCAGGAGCCATTTAAAAATCAGAGGTTGAGTTTTGAGCCTAGACTAAAGACGTTGAAGATGCATTTCATAGGTCTCCTGGCACCTTTTCACACTGCAGAGTTTTTAAGTTCCATGCCTACTTATTTAATTCACTGATACAAAAAAAAAAAACAAACAAACAAACAAAAGAACAAAAGAACATGAACCTATTGTTTGTGGGCATCACTTCTTCCAACTCTGTGCATCACTATCCTCCGATGAACAAGTTAGCAATTCCAACTGTGGGTCTGCTCGGGAAGTGGCACTCACTCTGATGAAAGGAAAACCTTCTGAGTATAAAATCCAGCTTATACCAGGGCAGCCAAAGGAAAGTTCAAGCTTAATAATCAGCAGGTGTTTTATTAGTTTCTTTGGTACAAGAGATGCTTATGATCAAAGTGCATCATACCCACAGAAAATGGATGCTTTTATAACTGCTTCTAAGTTCAGTGTTTCGGAACGTCAGCCCCTTGCACATCCTTCTTCATGCTGGTGTTCACACCATTTCCCCTTCCAATATCCAAAGAAAGGTAAGGTGATACACACACTTTACATATAGGTGTTATTAGTGATTTACCCATGGCCTTCGCCATACGTAAGACATAGGAGAATTGTTGGGAATCTGCATAAGCAATATTAAAACCTACATGTGCCTAATTCAATGGCATTTAAGGCTGGAAAATAAATTCTGTTTTATCTTCTGGGGAGCTGCTGTCCTAAAATTGGTTATTGACTTTAATCTCTAAGAAGAAGAGGTAGATAAATACCATGGGTGGAAATGTAGGTGGATAAATGATGGGAATTGAAAATTTATTTCCAATCTTATGTCTGTCTGTCCATCTGCCAGTCTGTCTCTGTTTCTCTGTGCATGTGTATGTATGTGTACATGTGTGTTTGTGTGTGTCTATATGTGTCTCTGTGTGTGTGTGCATGTGTGTGTGTGTGTGTGTTTGTGTGTGTGCTGATTTCCAGGCAGCTGAAGGGCACAGAGTGACTGTTGTTATTGCTGTCGGGGCAGAAATTGCCTCTGAATTCCTCCAAAAGTATTACAGCCCATTCATACGTGTCACCTCTCTACCTGGTACTCATGTCTCTCTCATGGTCAGTCACCCATGACTATAATAAATGCTTAAGGCATTTAGATTTCATCCAACATGGACAAGTATCTTTAACATCAGTCTAGGTGTTAAATAGAGGAATGGTTCATAAGGAGGAAGTCACTGTGTGAGTCTTGTTCTTTGTGGTGTGTGACCATTAAGTCCAAGAAGAAGGTTGTAAGTTATAAGATGAAATGTAGGTCAACCAGATACATTTCCAAATCAATAGCAGGATATCCCAAACTGTTCCCAAATTGTTCAAGGGCTACACTTACTATAAGCTATCATTGTTGTCTGAAACTCAAATATGAATGGACACATAGTGTCCTTGTTTGCTAGCCTGAGGATCCTGCCTAGACTTAGTAGATGACATGTTCAGTTCTAGGCTGTCTGGTCTCTTGTGAGAGCACTGGCTAGACAGAGTAATCCTAGGTAGAAATGGAAGAGGCTAGTACTCCATTTAGAATCAACCAACTTCTTGAGTTTAAACTATATCTAAACATGCCTAGGGTAGCCTATTTAACGACTGTACATGAACCTCCATTTTCCTAGTCTGTAAAACATGAGGCTTCACTACACTTTCTGCACCTACTGTCAGGAAGAAATGGTGATTCCTGAACATAAAGGAAAACCCATACCAAAAGCATATAATAAAAGTTAGATGTCCTTACCAAACCACACACATCTTTGCAGGTTCCTCATCTGGCATGCAGGACAGTCAAGCGACTCATTAAAGTTGCTTTCTGACTACTGTTTCAAATTTGTTATTTTGCTGATTTGGCAGACCCTTTTATTTTAGCACTTCTCATAGGAGACCGATGGGTGATATGATCTTTAAATTGAAAAAAAAAGTTTTAAATTTAAACATATGTCTCTGGAATATCTTATGGGTCATTGTACTGAACTCACCAGTCACAGAATCAATTCTTAACTTGTTTCTCAGTTCTGTTTATCTCTCTGTCTGCCTATTATTCTTTTTTCCCCCCTCATCTCATAAGAAAGCAAATGTCACACCAGCAAATAGTCACTTATTTTATCCACCAGACAAAACAAGATACTTTCTCCATTGCAAATGATTTACTTGCCTTCTAGACACAGCACTCTTGCCTGCCCACAAATCACACATCCACCTGTTCCCTCACTCTCCCCGTCCTGGAATTACGTGTCTTGGTGTATTATTGTCCTCCTCTTAACTTAATAAGCTGCAAACGCAGACAGAACAGTTAAGAACCTGCTCAAGGGGGAACATGGGGAGCCAGTGGCAGGGCTGAAATGAGTCTGCCCCAGTTCTTTGGCACCCTGCCTAGCGCTCTGTCCAACAGACTATACTGCAGACCTGAGTCTGTTGAATAGGGTCCCATGGTTGCTAGGGCACAGGATGAAGCTAAAGTTGGGAAGCTCTTCTGTTGCTCCCCATGGCGATTAATCTGTTTGAAGGTCTGGGCTCTGAACCTTGGATTCCAGGTCCGAATTCCTTCATAAAACCTCGTGTTTTGAAAGCCGCAGGCAATGACCCTGTGGATTTAACTAGATGCATTCTTACAAAGCAGAGTCAGAAAGGAAAGCTCCTAAGTGATTGGAATCTGCCAACACACTGTCTTGTGCCCCTGGCTCCCGGCATGGGGGCCTGGGTGAGGAGAATCCCACGCCAAGTCAATTTTCACTGCTTGGGCTACCAGTGTGGAATGCTGGGTTTCCTTAGAGGCAGGGCTGTCATTTTGGATGCTCTTCTTAATGAAGGCTTAGGCAGTAATCTAAAAGGTCACTGCCTGCTCACGCCGTGGTCCTTGTGGCCACACATAAATTACATAGCCACGGTTGATAGGGTAGGGTCTGTTTCAGGCATGAGGAAACCAGTAACTTTGCAACCTTGATGCAATGAAATCTATGGGCTCTTCGCTTTTAGAAGCTTCAAAGCCTTCACCTACTTCAGTGAGTAAGCTAAAAAGAAAAAGTCAGGTGCCACTGCTTCTGAGAAAGGATGCAATAGACCCTGTCGGTTTCCAAACCCATGTACCATGCGTGTGTGAGGTGTGTGTGTGTGTGTGTGTGTGTGTGTGTGTGTGTATGTGTAAGAGAGAGAGGGGGTTAACTGTTGCTATGAGAACTAAAAAGGAAGGGAAGAAAAATACACAATCATATGATGCTGGCTTAAGAAAGGACACCTGCACCTCATTCAACAAACCACACAGAGAAGTACCTCAGGAAAGTATGTTCCACTCACTCCAATTAATTAAGCTTCATTTGACTGCCCAGCCTTATTTACTGATCTCGCTCCAGTTGGTATGCCTATGGCTGAGGTAGTACCACTACTTAAGAGCACCATTAAGATGTTCGGCTGAGCAACCGCGATATAGTCTGCTTCCTTCTGGCACCTGTACTTAAGCATAAGGGCAGGAACTTGGAACTCGATGAAAGACCAACTAGCACACTTGCAAGTATTATCTGTCTAGCCTGCCTTTCACCGTGCTGTTGTTTAGACCTTGTTCCCCATGTGATAAGGTTTGGCTCCCCAGGAGGGAGCTGTGGAGAGGAAGTGGGGTCTGTTCGAGGCAGGGCCTAGTGGGAAATCTTTAGATTATTGGTGCTGGATCCCTAAGAAGGGATTGTGAAACTATAGTTATTCTCTTTTGCTTTTTGTCCCTGGATGAAGAGATAAGCGGGTTGGTTTTGCCACATGTGCCTGCTGTATCCTGCCTTATTGTATATCCAAAGCAACTGGTTAAAACTGTGAATCAAAATGAATCTTTTCTCTTTCTAAGCTGACTGTATCGGGAATTTTGTTATAGTAGAGGAAACGCTGACTAGCATAAAGTTTGAGAATGTTTTGATTTCCCTTTTAGAATCTACACGTCCTCCTTTACTCTCAGCCCACACAACTAGAACTGAATGATTCCATCGATGAGGGATCATTTTGACTGTAGCAATCAGAATTTTCCAACCTGCCCACCAGAGCCATTTGTTCTGTACTGTGGTCACATGATCTGGCTTAAGGCTATAGAATACGCTGGGACTTTGCTAAAGCAGAAAGGAGAGTAGCACGTCTTGCTTTGGGGTTTAAAGAGATCATACCCAGAACTCTCCCAAGGAAAAGCGAGTGAGAATGAGGACAGACACAGAGTTAAGGGATGGAGAAACACTGATTGTTTTTGACACTAAAGCACCCTGACTGCCAACTTCACACCGAACCAGGAACAGCCATGGCACTATTAGCCAGAAGAGCTGTGTCATCCTCCCTTTGACGTGAGGCTTTTTTTGCACTGGGTTTCTGTCACTTGCAATTAAAAGAATTGATAATGAGGGTGTGGATATAAAATTGTTCTTTGCAGGGATAATGTCTTAGTCAGGGTTTCTATTCCTGTACAAACATCATGACCAAGAAGCAGTTGGGGAGGAAAGGGTTTATTCAGCTTACACTTCCACATTGCTGTTTATCACCAAGGAAGTCAGAACTGGAACTCAAGCAGGTCAGGAAGCAGGAACTGATGCAGAGGCCATGGAGGGATGTTCCTTACTGGCTTGCTTCCCCTGGCTTGCTCAGCCTGCTCTCTTATAGAACCAAGACTACCAGCCCAGAGATGGCACTACCCACAAGGGGACCTCCCCCCTTGATCATTAATTGAGAAAATGCCTTACAGATGGATCTCGTGGAGGCATTTCCCCACCTGAAGCTCCTTTCTCTGTGATAACTCCAGCCAATGTCAAGTTGACACAAAACTAGCCAGTACAGATACCTAGATTCAGACTCTATGATAAGAGTTCTATGGACCAGGTACTACACATATGAAATTGGCAGGCAACTATGACATTTGCTAGACTTTGCTTCCTCACTGAAGGTTGAGAACTGCCCACATTACCCATCCTAAACATTAAAACAGCTAAGCAAACACTTCCTGCCCACTATGTATCTTCACCTTCTTCTGAGTTTCTCATATGACGGTGTTTCAGACAAGTCTACCAAATATCTGAAATACGTATTTAAAAGACTAAGTCTGTCTTAGAAGGGAGAGCTTTTGATTTTGTTGTTTTTGTTTGTTTGTTTTGTTTGTGTGTCTTGCTGCTATTTGGCTTTGTGTTTAGATAACAGCTCAAAAAGATATGCTCTTCAGAGATCAACAAGCCCACTTCTATGATAAAGAAAGATGTGTCAGAACACAGATACACTTATTCATGACCACAGCCCACTGAAATAGCAGCAAGCAGGAACAGATAGCCCACGAAGGGCCGAAGTGTTTAGAGACACAGGTGTCTTGACCGCTAATGTTATCATTTTATACAGAATGGCTGTAGCCTTTCCTGCCTTTGTGTTTTGTATGTGATGTGCTTGGTGCCCTTGTTTTGAGTCAGTATTACCATGCATGCTATGGCGATTAGAGGGAGATACTTCACTTTATCTAATGAGGAAAAGTTCCTGTTTACTTGGAGCAGAGATGGAAGTCCTCAAATGTAATTTGTCTCTGGTGTCCCTCAGCAGAGGAAAAAACACTAACATAATCTGGGCTCCATCCAGTCTGGCATCGTCTTTCTATGTCTGTCCTATCCCTTGTATCTCAAGAAGAAAAGTTTGGACAGGAGAGATGGCTCAGAATTTAAGAGCCCTGACTGCTCTTCCAGAGGTCCTAAGTTCAAGCCCCATGAATGACATAGTGGTTTATCATCATGTGTAACGAAATATGGTGTGTCTAAAGACAGCTACAGTGTACTCATACTAATATACAAAATAAATAAATAAACAAATAAATAAATAAATCTTAAAAGAAAAAGAAAGAAAAACTTAAGAATCACATCTTAGGAATCACATTTCCTAGAATTCTTTGTCAGCAAGTTTCCAGTCTGTAGGACACCAATAAGAGCTTCCATGACAGGAAACACAGAGGGCTAGATTAGTGCTTGCTCATGGAGGTGGGTGCATGTGTGGGTCTCCATTCAGTGTTTAGAATTTCCTGTTCTCACTACTAGTAAATGTTCTGCAACTTTAGCAGGAACCAAACCAAATCAAACCAAACCAAACCAAAAGAAAACAAACAAAAACAAATACAAACAAACAAACAAACAAACACCCAGCTGAGAATGTCCATGTTCTTTCTGTTCAGCCCCCGATTTCTCCATGCACCCCACCTCCTGTTATAATTCTTGTCCTGCTTGACACACCTAGAATGGTCTATTTCCCTCTCTGACCCATAGCTCATGCCTGATGATATTTCCTGAACAACACAATTAACTCTGCCCTTCAGCCCCAGAAGCAGTGGCTGGCTGCTTTGTGGTTTCTTAACACCCCTGCTTGTTCAGAGCACAGTCACTAGGTAATCAATCTTGGTGACTTACAATTAATAATTGTTATTGAGGCATTGTGTGCAGCCAATCCATCCCAGTTGTTGCCATTGTTATGCTGGTTTTTCAGATAAAAGGGATAGTATTTAGGAGGATGCAAAAAAACGGGACAGAATATTTGCAAGGGACAGAGAGTGGATTAGAGTCACTGAAGCGTGAACCCTTGTAGAACTGTGGAAGGGGGAGGATTGTGGAGAACTTTTATACTTCGCCAAGGTGTTTAGAATTCATAGGACGGCCTGTTTCTTCGGCATCCTGGAAAGGCATAAGAAGAGGAAATGAATGCACGAGCCAACTGGCATTTGTCTGATCATATTTTCAGGAAAGCTCCAAGTGACATCAAAGCACAGATAATGAGAACAGTGAGCAGTGGGCCAAGCGTGTGCCTGCAGCAGTGACAAAAGTGCCCGGCTCCACACTGGGGGTGGGGGGGCCATAGCTCCTGGTGCAGCTGCAGCCACAGCTGGCTGGATGACCTTGGCCGAGTCAGCCTCTCTCAGGGCTTTAGTTCCTCTTCCCTACAACATGAACTGGACAACCTCAAAGGCTTTTCTGAAGCTGAGATTCTATTATCTCTGGCTTAGAGGGAATTCAGTCAATGGAGGGCCTCAGAGCTGAGATCCGATTAAGGCGACAGAAGCAGAAATCTCATCCAAAGCACAAAGTTCTTTCTACCCTTGATAAGTTATCATAGAATCAATCTTGCTCAGTGGACAGCAGCCAAAAAGCCAGGACACCATCAAGACCTCCCTCTGCTTCCTTTTTATTTCTGCTTGTCTGTATAGCACTAATCCTCTTCTGTCTTTGCCTTTTATCTCTCCTCCTCCCTCCCTTCCTCCCTCCCTCCCCCTTTCTGTCTCTCAGTCTAGCGTCCCTTTTCTGGTTTCCACCCCTTGTCCCTTCCTTCTTTCACACAGACCTAACTTCTTGTGAGAGAGGAAAAATAACAAGGGCGCAGGGCAATTACTGAGAAGACATCCTTTCCCCACACCAGGCCTGTGCCTGAGCTTCCTTCTGCCAAGTGCACATGGGTCACCAATGTGACTGTCAGACAGCCTTGGCAGAGAAGGAAAGATGAATGATGAGCAGAAGGACAGTATGGATGCTAATAGGCTCTATTAGGAAAAGTACCTTGAGTTAATCTAGTCTATTAGAATGACTGGTACTAGTGGAATCACATTCACAGATAATGTGTATATATATATATATATATATATATATATATATATATATATATATATAGTGTGTGTGTGTGTGTGTGTGTGTGTGTGTGTAAGTGCACATAGTATTTGTATTTCTGGAGGCCAGTAGTCAACCTTATTTTTTGAGGTAGTAGTGTCTCTCACAAACTGGCCCAGATCTCACGGATTAGGCCAGGCTAACTGGCCAGAGACATCCAAGAATCTATTTGTCCTTACCATCTCAGTATGGAGATTAAAAGCACACACTACCATACCTAGGTTTTTAAAATATGGGTTCAGGCACTCGAACTCAGGTCTTTATGCTTGCAAGGAAGGGAGTTTATCTACAGAATCATTCCCTCCACCCTCATCTGTTTCTTTCCAGACTGATTTTATTTTTCAAAACTCCATTATAATACAAGATGTTTTCTTATGCCCTAATCATTTGCCTTTAATTTATTCTAAGAATTAACTTTTTCTGGAGGGGGCAGCCAAACGAAATCCACTGTCTCTTTGAAAGTTTAATCAGGCATGGAATTGAAAGCAGAGACAGGCTACCTAGTTCCAAGTCCTTCCCCCCACAAAAGTAAACCAGGCTTTGTCCTTTGTCAGCCAAGTCCTTTCAATTAAGGGAAGCGAGTCTTGTTCTCTTTCCATTCCAGTCCTGAATTCTTCATCCTTGCTAATTTATTTACAAATATTGTGTGTGACCATGTGTTCTGCTCTGTTCAGTAAGGCTGCTCAGCTGTCATCTGTTTGGTGTCTCCCTAGAACTCACTGTTTGGATAAACTAGGACAGTCTGCACTGTGAGCCTCAAAAGGGACCTCAGTGTGGATTAGAATTATGCTTGCCAGCTGTGTGCTTCAGGCAATGGGAGCTCTTGGGCCCATCTTGCCGTCCCCTGACTCTGAATGTCTTTGCTTAATCCAGACAAAGAATTTCAACAAGTGAAAATCTCCTCTCTCTCTCTCTCTCTCTCTCTCTCTCTCTCTCTCTCTCTCTCTCTCTCTCTCTCTCTCTCTCTCTCTCTCTCTCCTCCCTCTCTCCCTCTCCCTCTCCCTCTCCCTCTCCCTCTCCCTCTCTCTCTCTCTCTCTCTCTCTCTCTCTCTCTCTCTCTCTCTCTCTCTCCCTCTCCCCCCCCTCTCTCTCTCTCACACACACACACACACACACACACACACACATTTGGAAAGCAGCTTATACAGTTATTTAGATCTTCCAACATTTCTAAATGGACTCTTCAATTGAGCCAAGTGAATGAAGATTGTATGAGACAGTGACCACGCAAAGTGGTTGTATGTACAGTGAATACCACACTACAAATCTGCAAACTGTATCTCATCACCCAAGCTACCATTTGGCATATAACGCCAGTGTCAGGCACCAGTGCAGCTAGGAACACATCTTACCTCATCTGATCTACATCTTACAACCTGACATCTATTTACCCATTTTACAGGTAAGGAAATAAATATCATTCCCAAGAAGCCGAAGCAGAACCATCCCTAGAAGCCATATATAAGGCCGGAATTTCAGTGCATACAAAGATTTTTTTTTTCAGTGAAACTATGTCATTTGCACCAAAATGGAAAGGGTTAAAAGACTCATTTTAGTAAAATGAGCCAGACATAGAGAGACAAGTACTGCACATTCTCTAAGTGGAGGTGGCCTTAAGGGAAAGTCATGATCACTAGAGGCAGAAAGGGTTTAGTGGCAGAGGGTAGGTAGGGAAAGGTTGTACTGCATAATGAGTGCTGTATGCAAGGTGTTGGGATATCACTCTGACCTCCACCAATATATAATATGCATTAATAAACAATAAGATAAAAATCTTCTCTTTCAAAAGACTGCAACTTGCCTATGTTAACATTGAACAAATAAGATGATCTTCAAGGGTACAGTGCAGGCAAACAGGCATAATCTGCTGCATGACAGAGGAAGTTCTGAGAAACATGGCCTTAAGTGTCATCGTGGTAATACATCACGGCCTGTATTTACACAACCTAGATGGTATAGTCCACCGCACACTGAGATATCAGGTATGGGCACATAATGGAAAAGCCAACCACACCACTCCTCAAGCGTAATGTTAAAATAGAGATGTGGCAACCATAAGATGCATCAGCTGCAGCCACTTCAGTGTAGCAGAGACACTAATTCAAAGTTCCCTTTTTATAGGTGGAAGGTATACATCCTGACAAAACCATAGAGTAAGACGCAATGTGTTTATAAACCAGTAGCGGTGAGTGCTGAACACTTCCAACTGCCATATGGTATACGGAGCTGGATGGGTTGGTTGCCCCTGAACTCTAGGTGAAGACTATGTCCACTTGCACCAGTTTCACCACAAACACAGAAGTAATAGAAGGTATTATATCACTAGGTAGGCTCTTTTGGTGCTGTCATAACCTCAGAACAAATGTCATCTATAGCCCATGGTTGATCAAAACATCATGATAGAGTCAGTGACTAATACAAAATGTCTCCTTTCTGAGAGCTAATTCTGGACAGGAAGAATAACCTGGGCCTGAAATAATCCCAGCTTGTTCCCTGCTCACCATAGTGCCTCTGAAATTAGCTGTTCACTTCGGCTTGACAAACCTTTATAGTAGGCTCCTATCCCTAGGTATGTGTCACCTTGTTTGGGCCACCACATTAATTAGCACAATGTTTTTTAGATCAGGAGGCTTAAAGGACAGAAGTGGGTTATATTGCTCACAGTACCTGAAGCTGGAAATCCCACGATCAGAATTCCAGTATGCTCAGTTCTGCTGAGGACCCTTTACTTGGCATGAGGACAGCTTCACTCTAGTTGAGTCCTAATTTGTTAAACAGAAGGAAATTGGGGGAGAAAGAAAGGAAACAGGGGGCAAAGGAAGAGAGATAGGGAAGGGGAGAGAGCATCTCTTCCTTTTCTTACAAGGTCACAAAATCTATGAAATCTAATTACCCAGCAAAGGCCACACCTCTAAATACTATCACATTGGGGGTTATGGTGACAACACATACATTTTGAAGACTGAAATATCCAAACCTCACAACTACTCAAACACCACTGTAAATGTTCTTACAAAGATAACCTCTTGACTAACATTTATCGCCGACAGACATTCAATGAAGTAAATTACTTTACATAAAGTGTGTGGAACGGGCTCATCCATTGAGCTGAGAGGTCCAGAGAGAACAGAGTACTGTCCCTAAGAGAGAGAGGAAATTCTGTTAGAGGTTGCCTTTGCCAAACAGAAGCTCTTCCCTGGAACTCCAGCTGATCTGTCTCTCCCAGATTCTGTCACCAAGCCTCCAGACTCAGATGAACCAATTCTCTACAGATGGCTCTCTTGGCAGCTATAAGCACATATTAGTGGTGTAACATGGCTAGTAGAATATATATGTCTATCATACCCAAAGGCCCAAGTTCAATGTTCAGAACCATATATAATGGCATGGTAGGGCAGACCTATGGCACTCTGAAAGTGGAAACTGGAGGACCAAGTTCAAAGTTAGCCTCAGCTACACAGGTAATCTGACCAGCCTAAGACACATTAGACTCTTTCCATATGAAAACAATCTAGAGGTACGAAGCTCTCTTTCCCTTCAGGTGGATGGAGATGGTCCAGAGACAAACCCCACAACGTTTGTTGATTCTGTTTCCAAAGTTCCTAACCAAGGAGCCTCTCACAACTCTAAAGTCGTTCAAGATTGCCATGTAAAGGGAAGGAAGGTGGCCAGTCTGCAATCCTTCTCAGTGAGTTGACCTGTCGCTGAGACAGTTACAATGAATGAAACTCAACCAAGATGGAAGGGGATTGTTGGACACACTTCAGGGTTCCATAGCTGCTTCTATCCTAGTCAACGCTGTTCAAGTGGTTCATGATGTGGGATGATGCAGACACAAACTAGAGGGAATGGAGTTCACAGAGACATTACTGGTGACAAAATGTACATGTTGTCAGGCTATACTGAAACAGCAAGAAGGATAATGGCAAACCTGAGAGTTTAAGGTTCTTTTGTTTGTTTGGGTTTTTTTGATCAACAATAATAGCGCAGCCAGAAGTTTAGATTTAGATTAAAAATTTAAAAAAAAATCTATTTTGTTCTTCTCAAGTTCAAAATGAGTCAGTACTGCAATGTGTCCCCTTTAATATGATCTGAGCACTAAAATCAAAAGACTCAAAATATTAATGCATCCTGAGGATCAGTCCTTTTGTAATCTGCACAAACATAAAAACATCAGAAACAGTACAAGCAGCTCCAAGAGCACCACATTTCAGAAGGGTCGTGGCCCTAAAAGGTTCTGAAGAAAAGGAGATAAAGCATTAAGAAATTACTTTGTTTGAAGAGCAGTGTGGAAAACAAAGGGCTGGTGTCATAGACACAGAAATATCTGATGGAAGACAGAAAGTTTCTCAGAAGTCAAAGGAAGGAGACTGTTGGTTGGCTTCCTAACAGCAAAACTGAATGCAAACACACAAATTTTAGGTCAGTACAGAGAACAGGCTTTCTAAAGCTCAGTCCTCCATGTTCAGAACTCTAGGCTCAACATGCAAAGAGATACTCTGGCTAAAATATCCAAGTTAGGTATTATGGTTCCTTTACTCAATGTCTTAGATGGGCATACCATGCCAATAGCATGTCTCTACTCTTTTGCCTTACAGAAATATGGGAAGGGACAAGGAATTGGTCTGGTACATTATATCCTTGGAGAACCATTCCTGATTCTTGGGGATCATTTCCTTCTTTTCTGATGGATGACATTTTGGTTAGTAATTTGTGTAGGCCGTGGTGTCAGTTTTACCAATTATTAATTTGGAATTTAAAAAACAATGGGTTTTCATTTTTCCATTATCAAAAACATCAATAACCACCCCTATTATTATTGATAACACTTCCATCTCTGGGACAGGTAATCTAATGGTTTACATAGCTTATTTCATTAAGATCTTTAACCACTACCTGAACCTCAGAGACCTGGGCTTAGGACATGAACCTACTCATAGGGATGATCAGACTTAGACTCAAGTGCATCTGATTTCAAAGTTCCTGTTCTAAGCTGCCCTGATTTGAAAGCCAGTCTCCACAGATGCCATATACATCAGTATTCCATGCCAAGCTATCTTTACGTTGCCACTGCTGTGTCTTTCTGCCTCTCCTCTCAGTCCCCTAGAGCATCCATCTCCCCTTGGTTTGCTCCCTCTAACTTCTCTGATCACTCTAACCATGATGGCCTTTTATCTCTGTATTAGACATTTTGGTTACAAGCAAATTGAACAAGTTTATGTAAAACAGAGCTTATTAGAGCATAAAACTTTTGCTGAGCAGAAAAGAAACAGGCAGATGGGAAAAGTGGGAGGGAGAAATAAGAATCTACAGAAGTGCCCTCTTCTCCTCTCTCTCATCCTTCTGTGTTGGTATATGAGCTTACCTCTTGTAATCTCTTCTAACACTCAAGACTGGAACCCAGGCCTGTGGTGTTATGTATTTTGGGTTTCAATTTTAAAGCATAGCCTCTCACCCCATTATCTCATGTTGAGATTTATTATAGTTGCAAATAATGCACTTATTTTCAGCACCCATTTCAGTGAGTATTGGTGAACCTATATAATCATATCCACTATTGTGACCTTAATATAGAAGGTTTTTATCGACCCAGTTGAAGTTATAAATATAGGAACTTCAACTTGAAGTCAATATCTGTTCTATACATCAATTGCCAATCAATTACCATTCAAGAAGGTGGTCCCCACTGAAATCATACGGAGGACCTGAACATGAGCATATGCTGTAGGTCCCTAGAGAAATCATTTGAGTTTGGCTGGAAAGTAAAACACTGTTTCAAAGTAGCCCAAAGTGTAGACCAAAACCGCACAGTAATTTCAGCCAGAGAAAAACTAGAACAGAGGTGTATTACTATAGAGCCGATTGGTTGATAAGTAGAGAAATCTAAAGCATATCAGTATGTGTGCCCCTGAATCCTGGAATGGGCACAACCATGGTTTACTGAGCAGCAGCCTGGTAAGCCTTGATGGAAATTCTTCCTTTGGAACTTTCCAGAAATCCATTGCCTAGACTCTCAAGAAAAGTTGTTTATCACAAGGTGTTTTATGAAAGTAATCTCCTACAGCACCATCAGCATCGAGAGTCAGGCTGAAGCTGGCCACCCATGGAACCCAGGCGACTCCTGCCTGCTGTGTATGCCCAGTAACAGTCAAAGCCATGTGCTCTGTGGCTCAGGCACTAAAGAGGCTTTGAGGAAGAGCTGGACCAGCACATCAGATGCAGGAGTCAATTATTTCCTTCGATTACTATAACGCTTGGCATCGTGCCTGCTGAGGAAAGAGAACATTTAAAGGTCCCTGATTCACTCCACAGATCTGGAAACAGAGATGTTCTCTGAGACAATGAGCAAGATGTCAGTACTCAGCACGCCAGTGTGCTTCCACGTCATCCTTTGAATTTCTGTAGAATTTGGAATCTCACAGGCACAATAAAACATTTCTTGTACAGTTCTGTAGTCATCGTCTCTCATTCTTCCTGTGCCTATTTCTTTACATGCCTGTGTCATGTGTACTTGCATGCATACATACATACAGATTATTTATTCCAAGTGAGTAAGAGCCACACCCCCAGAAGATAAGGAAGCGTACCCTAAATTGCTGGCAGGTCTCTTTCTTCTGTCTCTAGGGATTTTAGTCCCTTCGATTCCTAAATGATCATGACTACAAAACAATCCCAAATAACTACACCTCATGCCAAATCTACTTAACAATGTTTGCTCATTTTACAATGCCTTTTTAACAAAGCCTGTGAAAAATGAATATGATGTCACCCACGTTAGGATCTTTTAAACTTTTCCACAGATAGTGTAGATAAGAAGAAACCCCACAGTCTCAATTCTTAGCAAATGTCCCACTCCTTGACAATGAAAAGCAGATTAAAATAACACACAAACACACACACACACACACAGAGAGAGAGAGAGAGAGAGAGAGAGAGAGAGAGAGAGAGAGAGAGAGAGAGAGAGAGAGATTTAGCTCAGAAAATGGTAAGGTGCTTGTGAATGCCTGGTACAAAGAGAACATTAGCTCAATGAAAGTACCCTAGGGGCACTGTTTGAGGTTCAGGAATGAACCCCAAACAGTGCCCCTAGGGGCTTTCAAGAGAACCTAACTCATTTATTGGGTCTGAAATTTAAAAGTTTGTAGCAATTTTATTCATAGCAGCAGCCAAAATGCAGAGCCATCCATGATAATCTCCAGTTGATAAACGGGTACATTAACTCGAGTAGCATTAGGATAGTGAAATACTGTTTGGCAGTTAAAGGAAATTATCCATGGAGCCACGAAAAGACCTGAAGAAAATGGAAATGTACACTATTAAGTGTAGGAAGCCAGTCTGAAAAGGATTCATACTGTATGACTCTACAACTGCAAGGCATTCTGGGAAAGGCAAAATTGGAAAGACGAAAAACATCAAGGGGGGCTTGAAGCCAAGAAAAAATGTCTTCTCAAGTCAATTTTTTACAAATTTTGAATTAGAGGGCAACACACAAAATTGGTGGTTTCACATAAACACAAACATATACACCAAATGTTCTATAAAATTTGAAGATGATTGTGTTGGTTTGAATAAAAATGGCCTCTACAGACTCATAGTGAGTGGAACTATTAGGAGGTGTGGCCTTGCTGGAAGAAGTGGGTCACAGGAGGTGGGCTTTGATGTTTCAGATGTTCAAACCACTCCCAGGGTCATTTGTTCTTCCTGATACCTGCAGATACAGACATAGAACTCTCAGCTACTCACCAGTACCACATCTGCCTGCATGCCACCATGCTTTCTGCCATGATGACAATGGACTTAACCTCTGAACTATAAGCCAGCCTTAATTAAATCCCAATTAAATGCTTTCCTTTATAAGAGTTGCTATAATCATGGTGTCTCTTCATAGCAATAGAAGCCCTAATTAAGACAACGGTACAGTAGGTCTGCAAAAAATTAATTGTAGCTAGGAAACAGTCTCCCTTTACATACTTACACCGTTGTACTTTGTCACAATCAATTTCTCTACCTCTGGTGTATAGTTAGAGTCACATACTCAACAATGTGGAGAGATAAATCCTTCAAAAAAGTAGCCATTTCTAAGACTCTACACACACACATACAGAGAGAGAGAGAGAGAGAGAGAGAGAGAGAGAGAGAGAGAGAGAGAGAGTCAATATCTTGACACTGAAACTTGAAACTCTACAGAGTTAATAAGAAAGTTGACACATATTATAAAGTTTTATGTACTAGAAGAAAACTAGGCACAGAATCTAGTCCATGAGTCATCTTGCAGTTGGTCAACTGGTAACTGGTAGCCCATCCCAGAACTTCCTTACTATGGATCAAGTGTTTCAAGAGAGCACTTTATAAAGAACCTAAGACATTCTCCTAAGAAACACCATGTCTGTCCACTATGAACAATACCAAGACCCTAATAGCATGCTGCATAAAAAAATATCTTCTATCCCCTAGAGACAACTATAACTAAGAAGCTCTTTACTGTTTTAAGAAACCTGCTTGTAGGGCTGGAGAGATGGCTTTCAGTGTAAGGAGCCTTATTGTCCTTACCGAGGAATTGGCTTTGATTCCCAGCACCCATATGGTAGCTCACAACTACCAGTACCCCAACATCCAGGGCACCAGAAACTCTCTGACCTCCTCAGGCACCAAACATACACATGTGGTACCTATGGGAACATACATTTCATGAAAACATTCATGAAAAAAGTAAACAAATCTAAGACAAACAAAAATACATTAAAAAGAAATATATTTGTCACTTGGTTTGCCCGTGTCACCATAGCCCTTCTATCATCAAGCACCAGGGCAAACTTTGAGGGAAACAAGCATACCACGAGTTTATCAGTGAGCAGAAGCCTCTTCTATAAAAATCAAGATTAAAAACAAAACTTTACAACTGCAAGTGAGGCCAAGAAAATAGTCAGGTTGGTAAACTCCTTACCTAAGGGCTTGGGTTCAATCCCCAGGACCACATGTTGCAGCCATAGCTGTTCATGCCTGTAATCCCAGCAGGAGATGGAGACAGGAGGAGGAGAAAGAGAAGCCCAAGTCTCAGGCCAGCCTGGGTTACATATAGCTCTGTCTCAACACAAAACAAAGCAAGCCTGCAACGGAATGAATTGAATTAAGAACTGTTATTAAACACCCAAAACTGTCCCACACTGTGTGTTGTATATACATTTAGTGCCCTCTGCATTCTGGCAAACTATCCATCTCCTTTGTAATCAGCATGCATTCAAAATTCACATCTATACTGTTAATTATATTTTTAAATGAAAATTGTAATTTAGTCAAGTGGATTAGAATTAAGCCTTTCAACGTGTGACTATTTATTAATGAGGTGAGGTCACTTAATTACTTATTACATGTTCAGATGGCTAAAGAAAATGCAGCTTCATTTACTCATTTATTTATTTGATGAGTCAATCAACTGTGCTCCCCCTAGTCTCTTCCTGCTATGCAGAACCCTGTAACCCAACAGGCCAAGTCAATCCAATCAAGTGATTTAGGCAGTTTCTCACTAAATATTTTGTTGCCATGGTTTGGCCTCTTAGGGTTGTCATTGTCTTCCTTAGGGGTACCCTTATATGGAAGCAATGACTCTGATCTTCCCCAGGGTTGTCATGCTGGCCTTCCCCCGGGATGTCCTCTATATGGAAGCAATGGCCACGGTCTTCCCCAGGGGTGTCCTATATCTTAAAGTGATGGCTATGGTGGGTAATGTCCTTTAGTTCTCTGCTGTTCTAAGACTGAGTTGTGCACAGGGTTGCTTTTTTGCCTGAAGTTTGGGCAAGTTGCATTTGACACACTCCACTACCCATTCCTTTAAGCTTTGTATTTGTTTGGTTTCTAGCGGTTCCTTCCTGGTCCCTCCCTCTTTGTCATTCTTCACAGCTCACCTCACCCCTCCTTGCAGTCTCAGTAAGTGAGCTTAAACTTCAGTGTTTTCAATAGTACTTCCATGTGGTGGGAAACCAAATTATACCCACGAACCAGCACTCGCCCTTGACTTCCAGGTGTACTTTTCCAACTTAGTCATACCTCTTGTACTGGCTATTTTTGTGTCAACTTGACACAGCTGGAGTTATCACAGAGAAAGGAGCTTCAGTTGAGGAAATGCCTCCATGAGATCCAACTGTAAGGCATTTCCTTAATTAGTGATCAAGGGGGAAAGGCCCCTTGTGGGTGGGACCATCCCTGGACTGGTAGTCTTGGGTTCTATAAGAGAGTAGGCTGAGCAAGCCAGAGGAAACAAACCAGTAAAGAACATCCCTCCATGGCCTCTGCATCAGCTCCTGCTCCCTGACCTGCTTGAGTTCCAGTCCTGACTTCCTTTGGTGATGAACAGCAGCATGGAAGTGTAAGCTGAATAAACCCTTTCCTCCCCAACTTGCTTCTTGGTCATGATGTTTGTGCAGGAATAGAAACCCTGACTAAGACAAATTGGTACCAGGAGTGGGGTATTCCTGTGACAATCTGACCATGTTTTGGGGAGGACTGTGGAAGGACTTTGGAACTTTGGGCTTGAAGATCCATTCGTTGTTAAGAGCTCTGTCAGATGTTGTGTAGGAGCTTGGAAGATAATGCTGAGAACAGTGCAGAAGATGGAGGCCTGGTTTGTGAAATTTCAGAGGGAAAATTAAAGACTCTCTTCAGGGCCATTGCTGTTTTTATTGTGAAGTTTTTGTAGTTCTGGTTAGCTGGGGCTGAAGAATCAGCTGTGATTAACAAGATACCAGAACTACTAAAGCAAAAACTTTGCATTACTGGGACTATTGATGCTGGTTAGCTGGAGCTAAGAAATTAGCGGTGATTAAGAAGAGACCAGCATCGTTGAGGTGACATCTTCTGGGAAGTGTTTTCTGAAAGCACAAAGAGGTTGTGTTCCAGAGATAGGCAAGTTTGTACTCCTTCTGCAGTGGGACTTGGTAATGTGTAAGGGTCACCCAGGTGGTACTGGTTTTGAAGGCATGAAGGGGTCACACAGCAGTTCAGGCTCGGCACTGTGAGAGGCCATGGAAGGCCATTGGTGAAGGTGCAGCCCCAGTTGTAATTGAAGGCCCAGGACTGAAGGGGTCACGCAGTGTTTTGGAGATGCCAGTACCACGAGATGACCACCAAGAGCAGCAGCAGCAGTGGAGTACAGGCATCTGGAGCCCAGAGGACGACGTGTGTGCTACAAAGGGCATGGCTGGAGAAGTGACCCAAGCCCTTGGAGGAGCCCAGAAGATCGTGAGTTGGATCCCAGACTTTGGACGGTTGGAGATTGATTTTTGCTTTGATTGTGACTGTGCCCTGATATTTTCCCTCTTGAAGGAAGAAACTGTTTTGGTGGAGCCCACAGTTAAGAGACTTTTAATTGTAAAAAGACTTTGGATTTTAAAAGAGACGGATATTTTAAAGAGATTGAAATTTTAAGAATATGTAAAGACTGTGGGACTTTTAAAGTTATTTAGATCTTGGGGATGAATAAGAATGTAAAGGTTGAGGCTTACTAGTGATGTGTTTGTGTGTCAAGTTGACAAGGGGTCAATTGTACTGGCTATTTTTGTGTCAACTTGACACAGCTGGAGTTATCACAGAGAAAGGAGCTTCAGTTGAGGAAATGCCTCCATGAGATCCAACTGTAAGGCATTTCCTTAATTAGTGATCAAGGGGGAAAGGCCCCTTGTGGGTGGGACCATCCCTGGACTGGTAGTCTTGGGTTCTATAAGAGAGTAGGCTGAGCAAGCCAGAGGAAACAAGCCAGTAAAGAACATCCCTCCATGGCCTCTGCATCAGCTCCTGCTCCCTGACCTGCTTGAGTTCCAGTCCTGACTTCCTTTGGTGATGAACAGCAGCATGGAAGTGTAAGCTGAATAAACCCTTTCCTCCCCAACTTGCTTCTTGGTCATGATGTTTGTGCAGGAATAGAAACCCTGACTAAGACACCTCTCAAATGTCTCACTGAGTTAAAGTGGTTACTTTAACTAGCTGGGTGAGAGCTAGGATGCTGGATGCCAATATATCCAATTTCATATTCCTGATGGCCATCCTAAATACTGTCCCACGGCCTAGGACATATCATTCCAGGTGCTACACTATAAATCTTGGAGTAATGCTTTGGATTTATTTCTTTCTGATCTTACAGCCAAACCTATGCTACATCCCTGTTATCCTTGGTTACCATACAAGACCTGCCTACAGAAGAGTTGAGATGTCTCCTAGTGGGCCTTATGGTGAATAAAGCCATCAGTGATGAATTTGGCTTAAGGAAAACAAGTAGTCTTTCTGCAAGCCAGCATGAGTGCAGGGAGGTCAAAGATGACTTTAGAAGAAACAGTTCCTCCACTTCCCATTATAGAGACTAGTTGCTACATAAAGGGGCCTCTTACTTTTTTTTTTCTTTCAGAAAATCAAGTGTAAGTCAAAAGGATTTCCCACACAACAGATCTGGAGCTAGCAAAAGGCACTCTCCAAAATGAAGCAAGCAGCATTCTTCCCATGGGTCACTTCAAAGAAAGTACAAGCACGCTTACAGCACCGGAAAGAAAAGGCAGAACGTAAAATGAAACCTGGCTAGCCTTTGAATGCATGGAGAAACACACTCCTCAAGTTCTTCACCAGTTCCTTCATCCGAAGTGTTAAACAAACTCAGCAGGTTCAATGAGAAGAAACTTCCGCAGCTTCAAGTGAGCAGACTATGGAAAAACACAGAGATGGCAGATGAAAGCGACTTACCTGAGATGTCTGAGTTTGAGGTTGGAGTCACAGAATTCTCACCGGATCAGCCACAAGAACCTGGGTCAAACAGAACAGATGGCATGGAATCAACTGATGACCCCCTCACCAATCACCTTAAAGCTATAGCATCAAGAAAGCAAAGGAGACTGTGAACCCTTCAGGATGGCACCGCAAATGCTGGTTGAAAAAGATCCTTTGTTAGAAAAGTCCATGCAGTCTGCACTTCAGCAGAATTTACATGAGCAGTGTGGGGAAGGGCCAAGGCAGCTCAGCACAGAGGATGACACTTCTTAGGAAGAATTGGCACTCCGGCGGAAAAGTGTCTCTTGATTGTTATTCCAGAATAGCATAAATCTTCCTGAATGGATTTTTTTGTGATGGAAGGAAATGTTCTGTGATAGTCACATTCTAGTGTCATGTAAACACCTAAAATAATCTATTCAGAATTTTTTCCCAACCATACAGCCTCCTAATTTACACACACACACACACACACACACACACACACACCAGTGTTTAGTTGGTGTCTGAGCCTACTGGAGGCCAGCTTTTTGTGCTTACTCATGTTCTATAGACCTCTAACTATGTGAATGTGTGGCCCCAGGGTGTAGTTTATACTTAGAGATTGAACTTCAGAGTAAATTATAGCATGTGAAAATGTTGGACTTTTGAGGTGGAATATTTATTGACTTTTGGCTTGCTTTTCTTTAGCTTTGTTGCTTTGATAAAAATCATCGTACAATAAAATACATTATCTTTGAACAAAAAGACCCCAGACCACCATGGCCTTCCTAAGAAATTTCTTCCTGTCCCCTATGATGTAGTCTTCATCTGGAAGTCCTTAGTGGAAATCAACATGGCAATAGTTTTCCAACCTTTACTTCTACATTTTCTGGAATTTTAAATGGAACTATATTAGGTGGATTTTTTGTAACTTTTATCTTACAAATCTATGAATAATTAGACATACTTGGCGAGTATGCATAAGTATTTAGGCAGGAGTAGAGTGATGCCTCGAGTTAACTTTGAAATCCACCAGAAAAGTTAGGAGAATAGATGGACAGAGAGATGACAGGTGGATAGATGTTTGGACAGATATGAGATTTATCCATGTTGTTGTATATATTAACAGCTTATCTATTTTTTTAAGAACTAGTATTTCTCTGTGTTACTATGCCTCTTCTTTGTCTATTGCTTGTTTGTTTTCCAGGAGTGAAGATGGAACCTCGGGTCTTCGGTACACCGAGTGAGCAGTATACTACTGAGCTCCATGCCCATCATACCATGGTTTCCCTCCATAGTCCTACTGGCAGTCGTACGTGTTATTTCCTCTTTATGCTCATGACAACAAAGCCTCTATGGATGTTCCTGGACAAGTCTTCATTGTGAACCTATATTTTCATTTTCCTTGGATCATTTCACCAGAATTGAAATCTCTGGGTCATGGGAATTCAGATTGTTAATTTCATTTTAGAAAGCAACCAAAACAATTGCCAGAACTTGGTAGAAGAGTATATGCCAGTATATACACCTTGATGTATATACACCTTGGCAAGAAACCCTGGCCATCAAGGTGTAGCTACTCAGAATGGACTCGATCCCTTTAGTGGAAAAGCTCTCCATCCCTCACTTCTGCCTTAAACAGAAATAGGAGAGAAATGACCTTTCCCCTTGCCTTCAATCCCATCCTTCCTTTTACACCATCTCTGTCCATCTACTCAAGGTGTCCCCTTTGTTCTCCAGGAAAAGGAATTCTCTGTTTTCCCATTTTTCTTTTCTTTTTCCTTGTTTCCCCCTATGCTGTGGTTGGGAATGACCACTTAGGTTAAACAAGACATGTTACATGCAAGAATCATTCTCTCCGGTATAGAATGGAAACTCTGAGTTACACAAGGGCTGAAGAAGGACATACCTGTCAGGGGTTCAGCTTTCCTAGAAGAAGCTGTATATCAGCTCTGTGTGGCAGACATGTCTGATGATGCGTCAGACAGACAAGAGATGAACAAGCTGTCTGCAGTGCAGTGGAGAACCCACAACATTGTAGGAAGTGTTTGAGGTCGGCACTCAAGTTGTTGTGGTGGGGTAGATAACTAACAATGGCAACAGGGCTGTCAAGACCAGAGGCCAGGTACCTAGAAAGACAGAGTGGCAGCCTTCAGAGGATATAGGTCACTTGGGATGTGATGGTCCACAGTGGCTTGTAAATTGTACAGGGTTCAAGTTTCCATACAGAGAGTTCTATGCAACAGAGGCAGTTGTGATAAGTTCACAGCTGCCAAGTCACAGAGCAAGCATGTTTTAGGCCTGGATATAGGATGTTATTATACTCATACTTGCTGACCTCCAGGCCCAGAAAAAGGTGTAATAAACCTATTCATTCTAAAATGTCCCTCAAGTACCCTCTACCCAGAGAGTTCATCACTCACCAACTCTAGAGAGAAATGTGTAAAGGAATATCACTGGTTACCACAGAACATCTATACTGAAGGGTGTGTTCAGTGGTTCAAAGCAAAAAGGAGACGAAAGATACAATGTCCCTCTATGCAACTTCAATCAAACATCAAGAGCAATGGAGAATGATAGTGACAGCATAGTGCAAGAGGGAAAATGCTTTTTAATCTGGGTTGGCTAGTAATACTGCTCATTGCCCTAGTGACCAATTAGAGACTAGCAAACACACAGTATCATAGATAGTGTTTGACCTTGGCACTTGCTGTCTTGCCTCTGTGGATCTTCCTGCCACCATGGAAAGGAGCTTGAGTTGGCCTTTTTGAAGTTTAAGAGAGTACTCTGGGTACTTCAATGATTTCAGAATTCCTAGATGAGGCCAGTATAGTCCTTGGAGGCCCAGGAAAACTACCTAGACTGAAAGAACCTTGCACATAATCCACAGAGTAGAGAAAGTAAGTATTTGCCACTCTGAAACATCCAAGCTTGGGTTTTGTTAAAGAACTAACTAACTAACTAACTAACTAGCTAACTAATGAGCTAAGTGACCACCTAAATACTAATACAAAACAATAAAACCAGTATTAAAACATTTCCATATATAATGTTTATATTAATAGACTAATATATCAGGTTTTTATCATAGCTGTATACTAATATAAACAACTTAATTATCATACAAAAAAAATATTTGTTTGAACAGTTGAGTTTGTCCCACAAGAACTTTGTCCCTTGAGGATAATTTGTCTATAGAACTGGCCCTGTTTTCTTATCAATCAAGTTGCCAAGAAAGGCAAGGCTTTGTGCAGCTCATCTTTGAAACTTCTTTTTATACTTCATATTTTCTGTACATTTTAGCTTTCTTTTTCTATGGTTACCTCATCCTGTTTAATAACTTATGCAGGATCTGCCTGTTCTGGTTTATGTATCCACATAAGCTGTCTCTGATGACTTTTTTGGAATAGGATTAGACACAAGCATATAAAAAACGATATCGCTACTCATGGATATAATGCTCAAGCCATAAAACCCATAGCATTTTCTTTGTGTTATTACATTAGAGCTGTTTGCTTCCCTGTATGAAGCTTGTTATTTGCAAAAGAGCAGAATAAAATGTGTAAGCTCTGGGTTAGATGATAATTATCTTGAGCTTAAAAAGCAAATAAACTTTTTTTTAAAAAATCGATTTTTAATAAAATTTCCATTTTTATAAAGTTAAGAAAGATACTGCTTGTTTGCACAATTAGATTAAATTAGAATATGGGTCTGAAATTTTTTTATTTCATCACGTCTTTAAACACAGAGCCAAGCAATTTTCTTGCTTTCAACCCTTGTCTTGTTCTGCCCAGGGACATTACCTCGCGCTGGAAAGTAGTTACTGACATTTTGTTTTGTTTTAATTCACACCTAATTCTTAACCAGACATGTGGATAAGGCTCAACCATTTTCTGTGTTGATCCATTCTTCTTTTAACAAAAAATGTTCTTGAAAGAAATGTGATGAAGTTAATAGACCAAAACAAGTTACAGAACTTGAAATAAAGAAAAGTAATCTTCTAAAGAAATGACAAATTTGCCCTTTTATGACATCAAACATGGGTCTACTTTTTGAGAGTGTTCTAGAATCCCATATTGGGAGGTGGGGGTATGGGGAAAGGGGAAGGCTAGCCAACTGTGAAATAGGTTGTCAAAAATATAAGCCTAAAATATGGTTCAACTACAAAAAAAAATCACCAATTTGGGTTGGAAAGTCTAGGGTGTTCATTTATTTAGCAGAAAAACAGAGTTAGTTGAGTTGCCCTGCAGAGGAAATTAGGATTCCTCAAGTTAAGATTTCTGCAGCAACAAATCCCCCTGTAATTAGAATACCTCATAATATTAAACACATAATCCGAGAGTAATTGGAAGGCAGAGCACATCCTCATAATTAGTCCATCACTTTTATTTACCTCATGTTTAATACATGGCAGCCCACATTGTAAGATAAATTAACAGCAAAATGTCAACGCTTCCCTCTCATTTAGGCCACCTGTCTAGGTGTTCAGATTGACACCCATTGGCATGAAATTACGGAGTCCAGGGAAATCTAGCAGAACAGAACTCTTACCTGGGACCTGATCTTCCTAGCTTCCTCCTCTTCTATCAGTCCTCATTAACTCCCAAAGTTTAAAGCTTTTATGATCTAGATTATCATTTTCACACACAATAAAATGAATTGGACATTTTCCTATAAGAACGTGATTTTACATTCAGGCATCTCACAAGTGAGGGAGAACCTACAGGTTCAATGCTGCCTTTCTTGAGTTTCACCAGTGCATTTTCTAGGACTGAGAAATTGGGGGAACTCTAACCAAGTTCCCTTTGAGCGAACTAGCATTTGTCCTCAAAGATCTATTTCAGAGACTCTTGCTGATATCCTGGAGACCAGAGGGAAGATGGGCAATAACTAAAATTTAAAGAAACCCAAAAGATTAAATCATAATTTGGGGTCAGGACCTAGGGTTTATACTCTCTAACCCATTCTCTGTTCAAGGAACATGGAGTTTTTGCTCACGAAGATCAAGTCAACCACTTCAATCTTCGATACTTTCCCATTTACTCAACCAAGTATTTCAGTGGTTAGAAGGACTCGTACATTTCAAAAGCAAATCATAGTTTCACTGTATTCAACCCTTGGGATACTGTCCCCAGCTCCTGCCAAGATCCCCTTCTCATGAGATTAGCTCAAGTGCCATGAAACTTGTTCCCTCCATATGATGGGAAATGAAGACACCTGTTGGGTCTCGACAGCACCCTCTGTGAACTTGCTGGATCCAAACTAACTTTATCAGACCAGACCTGAATTTCAACTACAGTCTTTTGTGGTTTGGGACAAATAACACAACTATATCTCCCTCCTCCTAAGAACAATAAAAAACAATCTGTACTACTTGTGACCAAACCTTGTGCCATCTCTCAAATGGTTAAATTAGTTTCCTATTCATGTATCACACTGTGATGTGAAAATTAATTAGCTAAGGTCTATAGTGTTTTCAAGATTAAAAGTACCATATGAGTGTTATGTGTAACCTATGAGCATGAATTACGGCAGCTTCAACAGAAATATAAATGGCAGGGGACTGAGTGAATAGTCAGCTGGAAAAGTCAAGGGAGCCGAAACAAACACATATAAGTCCACTGAGTAGACTTCCAGGCCATAGACTTCTTAGATCAAAAAGGAAATGAGCATACTAGTGTGGAAACACACTTAGGAATCAAGACTGAGGCTAGTAACACACTCTGAGTGGGGCCAGAGGTACACTCAGTGTTGTCAAGGCCAATGTTAATACAATCACAGGCCCAAAGACATGTAATTTAATAGGATATGACAGACTCTTTGCTGCACTGACAACTGACACTAGTAACTTGATAGCATCAAGTCTCACTTGCTAATTCTCCATTTTTACCCACCCCGGCCATCTTTCTTCACCTGTAAAATAACTTGTGAATACATAGAACGATTGTTCTTATTCCCATTTTATAGATAAGGCCATTGAAGATCAGAGGATCAATTTGATCAAAATTATAGAGCTACTAACAAACCCAATGCTCTTTCTATAAGTTCATACTTAACAGACATCACACAGGATTGACAAAGCTTCTC
The DNA here is from genome assembly GCF_978045245.1 of Mus caroli. Taxonomy (NCBI): domain Eukaryota; kingdom Metazoa; phylum Chordata; class Mammalia; order Rodentia; family Muridae; genus Mus; species Mus caroli. The sequence continues at coordinate 91,761,135 of NW_028227264.1, forward strand.
AGTTGCGACTTTCATTTATGTTTCTGTTTGACCAAGTAATTCCAGTTTTAGAATCTCACCATAAGTAATTCAGAGACTGCTCTACACACAATATCCCTCCCCCACTCCATGTTCGTATATGTGTGTTGCATGCATTTGAGTGTACAAATGTTTTTGCAGGGGCCAAGGCTGGTGCCATTTTCTCTGTCCCCTTCGCCTTGATACATAGCCTTGCACTGAACTCTAAGCTTACTGCTTTGCCAAAGAGCAGGACGCACTTGTCTCTGCCTTTTCATGTTGTGGTTACAAGCACATCTGTGTCTGACTTTTTTTTTTTAAATATTTTTATTACATATTTTCCTCAGTTACATTTCCAATGCTATCCCAAAAGTCCCCCATAGCGCCCCCCACTTCCCTACCCACCCATTCCCATTCTTTTGGCCCTGGCATTCCCCTATATTGGGGCATATAAAGTTTGCAAGTCCAATGGGCCTCTCTTTCCAGTGATGGCCGACTAGGCCATCTTTCCATACATATGCAGCTAGAGACAAGAGCTCCGGAGTTCTGGTTAGTACATCATGTTGTTCCAACAATAGGGTTGCAGATCCCTTTAGCTCCTTGGGTACTTTCTCTAGCTTCTCCATTGGGAGCCCTGTGATACATCCAATAGCTGACTGTGAACATCCACTCCTGTGTTTGCTAGGCCCCAGCATCGTCTCACAAGAGACAGCTATATTTGGGTCCTTTCAGCAAAATCTTGCTAGTGTATGCAATGGTGTCAGCGTTTAGAAGCTGCTTATGGGATGGATCCCTGGATACGGCAGTCTCTAAATGGTCCATCCTTTCATCACAGCTACGAACTTTGTCTCTGTAACTCCTTCCCTGGGTGTTTTGTTCCCAATTCTAAGAAGGTGCACAGTGTCCACACTTTGGTCTTCATTCTTCTTGAGTTTCATGCGTTTAGCAAATTGTATCTTATATCTTGGGTATCCTAAGTTTTGGGCTAATATCCACTTATCAGTGAATACATATTGTGTGAGTTCTTTTGTGATTGTGTTACTTCACTCAAGATGATGCCCTCGAGGTCCATCCATTTGGCTAGGAATTTCATAAATTCATTCTTTTTAATAGCTGAGTAGTACTCCATTGTGTAAATGTACCATAATTTCTGTATCCATTCCTCTGTTGAGGGACATCTGGGTTCTTTTCAGCTTCTGGCTATTATAAATAGGGCTGCTATGAACATAGTGGAGCATGTGTCCTTTTTACCGGTTGGGACATCTTCTGGATATATGCCCAGGAGAGGTATTGCTGGATCCTCCGGTAGTACTATGTCCAATTTTCTGAGGAACCGCCAGACTGATTTCCAGAGTGGTTGTACAAGCTTGCAATCCCACCAACAATGGAGGAGTGTTCCTCTTTCTCCACATCCTTGCCAGCATCTGCTGTCACCTGAATTTTTGATCTTAGCCATTCTGACTGGTGTGAGGTGGAATCTCAGGGTTGTTTTGATTTGCATTTCCCTGATGACTAAGGATGTTGAACATTTTTTCAGGTGCTTCTCTGCCATTCGGTATTCCTCAGGTGAGAATTCTTTGTTCAGTTCTGAGCCCCATTTTTTTAATGGGGTTATTTGACTTTCTGGAGTCCACCTTCTTGAGTTCCTTATATATATTGGATATTAGTCCCTTATCTGATTTAGGATAGGTGAAGATCCTTTCCTAATCTGTTGGTGGTTTTTTTGTCTTATTGATGGTGTCTTTAGCCTTGCAGAAGCTTTGCAGTTTCATGAGGTCCCACTTATCAATTCTCGATCTTACAGCACAAGCCATTACTGTTATATTCAAGAATTTTTCCCCTGTGCCCATATCTTCAAGGCTTTTCCCCACTTTCTCCTCTATAAGTTTCAGTGTCTCTGGTTTTATGTGAAGTTCCTTGATCCACTTAGACTTGACCTTAGTACAAGGAGATAGGAATGGATCGATTCGCATTCTTCTACATGTTAACAACCAGTTGTGCCAGCACCACTTGTTGAAAATGCTGTCTTTCTTCCACTGGATGTTTTTAGCTCCCTTGTCGAAGATCAAGTGACCGTAGGTGTGTGGGTTCATTTCTGGGTCTTCAATTCTATTCCATTGGTCTATTTGTCTGTCACTATACCAGTACCATGCAGTTTTTATCACAATTGCTCTGTAGTAAAGCTTTAGGTCCGGCATGGTGATTCCACCAGAGGTTCTTTTATCCTTGAGAAGAGTTTTTGCTATCCTAGGTTTTTTGTTATTCCAGATGAATCTGCTGATTGCACTTTCTAATTCGTTGAAGAATAGATTTGGAATTTTGACGGGATTGCATTGAATCTGTAGATTGCTTTTGGCAAGATAGCCATTTTTACAATGTTGATCCTGCCAATCCATGAGCATGGGAGATCTTTCCATCTTCTGAGATCTTCTATAATTTCTTTCTTCAGAGACTTGAAGTTTTTATTATACAGATCTTTCACTTCCTTAGTTAGAGTCACGCCAAGATATTTTATATTATTTGTGACTATTGAGAAGGGTGTTGTTTCCCTAATTTCTTTCTCAGCCTGTTTATTCTTTGTGTAGAGAAAGGCCATTGATTTGTTTGAGTTAATTTTATATCCAGCTACTTCACCGAAGCTGTTTATCAGGCTTAGGAGTTCTCTGGTGGAATTTTTAGGGTCACTTATATATACTATCATATCATCTGCAAAAAGTGATATTTTGACTTCATCTTTTCCAATTTGTATCCCTTTGATCTCCTTTTGTTGTCGAATTGCTCTGGCTAGGACTTCAAGTACAATGTTGAATAGGTATGGAGAAAGTGGACAGCCTTGTCTAGTCCCTGATTTTAGAGGGATTGCTTCAAGCTTCTCACCATTTACTTTGATGTTGGCTACTGGTTTGCTGTAGATTGCTTTTATCATGTTTAGGTATGGGCCTTGAATTCCTGATCTTTCCAAGACTTTTTTCATGAATGGGTGTTGGATCTTGTCAAATGCTTTTTCCGCATCTAAGGAGATGACCATGTGGTTTTTGTCTTTGAGTTTGTTTATATACTGGATTACGTTGATGGATTTCCGTATATTGAACCATCCCTGCATCCCTGGGATGAAACCTACTTGGTCAGGATGGATGATTGTTTTGATGTGTTCTTGGATTCGGTTAGCAAGAACTTTATTGAGGATTTTTGCATCAATATTCATAAGGGATATTGGTCTGAAGTTTTCTATCTTTGTTGGGTCTTTTTGTGGTTTAGGTATCAGAGTAATTGTGGCTTCATAGAATGAGTTGGGTAGAGTACCTTCTGTTTCTATTTTGTGGAATAGTTTGTGAAGAACTGGGAATAGATCTTCTTTGAAGGTCTGATAGAACTCTGCACTAAACCCATCTGGTCCTGGGCTTTTTTTAGTTGGGAGACTATTAATGACTGCTTCTATTTCTTTGGGGGATATAGGGCTGTTTAGATCATTAACCTGATCTTGATTCAACTTTGGTACCTGGTATTTGTCTAGGAACTTCTCCATTTCATCCAGGTTCTCCAGTTTTGTTAGGTATAGCCTTTGGTAGAAGGATCTGATGGTGTTTTGGATGTCTTCAGGATCTGTTGTTATGTCTCCTTTTTCATTTATGATTTTGTTAATTAGGATGCTTTCCCTGTGCCCTCTAGTGAGTCTGGCTAAGGGTTTATCTATCTTGTTGATTTTCTCAAAGAACCAGCTCCTTGATTGGTTGATTCTTTGAATAGTTCTTCTTGTTTCCACTTGGTTGATTTCACCCCTGAGTTTGATTATTTCCTGCCGTCTACTCCTCTTGGGTGAATTTGCTTCCTTTTGTTCTAGTGCTTTTAGGTATGTTGTCAAGCTGCTAATGTGTGCTCTCTCTAGTTTCCTTTTGGAGGCACTCAGAGCTATGAGTTTTCCTCTTAGAAATGCTTTCATTGCGTCCCATAAGTTTGGGTATGTTGTGGCTTCATTTTCATTGAACTCTAAAAAGTCCTTAATTTCTTTCTTTATTCCTTCCTTGACCAAGGTATCATTGAGAAGAGTGTTGTTCAGTTTCCACGTGAAGGTTGGCTTTCTATTATTTATTTTGTTATTGAAGATCAGCCTTAGTCCATGGTGATCTGATAGGATGCATGGGACAATTTCAATATTTTTGTATCTGTTGAGGCCTGTTTTGTGACCAATTATGTGGTCAATTTTGGAGAAGGTACCATGAGGTGCTGAAAAGAAGGTATATCCTTTTGTTTTAGGATAGAATGTTCTGTAGATATCTGCCAGATCCATTTGATTCATAATTTCTGTTAGTTTCACTGTGTCCCTGTTTAGTTTCTGTTTCCATGATCTGTCTATTGGTGAAAGTGGTGTGTTGAAGTCTCCCACTATTATTGTATGAGGTGCAATGTGTGCTTTGAGATTTACTAAAGTTTCTTTAATGAATGTGTCTGCCTTTGTATTTGGAGCATAGATATTCAGGATTGATAGTTCCTCTTGGAGGATTTTACCTTTGATGAGTATGAAGTGTCCCTCCCTGTCTTTTTTAATGACTTTGGGTTGGAAGTCAATCTTATCAGATATTAGAATGGCTACTCCAGCTTGTTTCTTCATACCATTTGCTTGGAAAATTGTTTTCCAGCCTTTCATTCTGAGGTAGTGTCTATCTTTTTCTCTGAGATGAGTTTCCTGTAAGCAGCAAAATGTTGGGTCTTGTTTGTGTAGCCAGTTTGTTAGTCTATGTCTTTTTATCGGGGAGTTGAGTCCATTGATATTAAGAGATATTAAGGAAAAGTAATTGTTGTTTCCTGTTATTTTTGTTGTTAAAGTTGGCATTCTGTTCTTGTGGCTGTCTTCTTTTAGTTTTGTTGAGGGATTACCTTCTTGTTGTTTCTAGGGCATGGTTCCTGTCCTTGTATTGGTTTTTTTCTGTTATTATCCTTTGAAGGGCTGGATTCGTGGAGAGATAATGTGTGAATTTGGTTTTGTCATGGAATACTTTGGTTTCTCCATCTATGTTAATTGAGAGTTTGGCTGGGTATAGTAGCCTGGGCTGGAGTTTGTGTTCTTTTAGTGTCTGTATATCATCTGTCCAGGATCTTCTGGCTTTCATAGTCTCTGGTGAGAAATCTGGTGTAATTCTGATAGGCTTGCCTTTATATGTTACTTGGCCTTTTTCTCTTACTGCTTTTAGTATTCTATCTTTATTTAGAGCATTTGTTGTTCTGATTATTATGTGTCGGGAGGTATTTCTTTTCTGGTCCAGTCTGTTTGGAGTTCTGTAGGCTTCTTGTATATTCATGGGCATCTCTTTCTTTAGATTTGGGAAGTTTTCTTCTATAATTTTGTTGAAGATGTTTGCTGGTCCTTTGAGTTGAAAATCTTCATTCTCATCCACTCCTATTATCCGTAGGTTTGGTCTTCTCATTGTGTCCTGTATTTCTTGGATGTTTTGTGTTAGGATCTTTTTGCATTTTACATTTTCCTTGATTGTTGTGCCGATGTTCTCTATGGAATCTTCTGCACCTGAGATTCTCTCTTCCATCTCTTGTATTCTGTTGCTGATGCTTGTATCTATGGTTCCAGATTTCTTTCCTAGGGTTTCTATCTCCAGTGTTGCCTCATTTTGGGTTTTCTTTATTGTGTCTACTTCCCTTTTTAGGTCTAGTATGGTTTTGTTCATTTCCATCATCTGTTTGGATGTGTTTTCCTGTTTTTCTGTAAGGACTTCTACCTGTTTGATTATGTTATCCTGTTTTTCTTTAAGGATTTGTAACTCTTTAGCAGTGTTCTCCTGCAATTCTTTAAGGGATTTTTGTGCTTCCTCTTTACTGTCTTCTACCTGTTTACCAGTGTTCCTTTGTATTTCTTTAAGTGTGTTATTAAAGTCCTTCTTGAAGTCCTCTACCATCATCATGAGATATGCTTTTAGATCTGTGTCTAGCTTTCCCGGTGTGTTGGGGTGCCCTGGACTGGGCGAAGTGGGAGTGCTGGGTTCTGATGATGGTGAGTGGTCTTGGTTTCTGTTAGTAAGATTATTAAGTTTAACTTTCGCCATCTGGTAATCTCTGGGGTTAGTTGTTGTCGTTGTCACTGTTTAAAGATTGGAGCAGAAGCTGTGTTCCACTCACCAGAAGTCTTAAGATCCTGTGGCTGGTGTTGGGGGTAGCTGGCAAGTGTCAGACAACCCTGTGCCCTAGCTACCCCGGCGCTTTTCTGACCGGAAGAGGCTTGTGGCCCTACTCAGGCCGGATTTCTGCCTCCCCAACCAAAGCAGTCTCAGGTCCCGCGTGATTGGACTGGAGCAGAAGCTGTGTTCCACTCACCAGCAGTCTCAAAATCCTGTGGCGGGGGGTCGTGGGTACCTGGCGAGTGTCAGCCGACCCTGCGCCCTAGCTACCCTGGCGCTTTTTTGACCGGAAGAGGCTTGTGGCCCTACTCAGGCCAGATTTCTGCCTCCCCAACCAAAGCAGCCTCAGGTCCCTGTGTCTGACTTTTTATATGTATTTTGAGACTGTGCCTTCTTGCCCCACCCACCATGCCCTCTCTCTGCTGAGCCTCATATGAGACTAGGGAAAAAATTCAAAAGTTCAGCAGAAATGACTGAGCAGATACTGATTTACTCCTAAGACAAATGTTAAGAATCAGCCACTAACCATAATGTCAGAGAGATCTCTTTATTGACATGAGTGTCTTTCACTGTGAACTGGCAAACCTTCTGTAATAACCTGCTAAAAATTAATTTACCCATGCTTTAAGAAATGGTATCTAGGAAGACTAGATACAAAGGTAGTCTTCCTGGGGTGACTGAATGGTGGCAACTTTCACTGTCAACTGGTGATCTATAATTTCAGAGTTTATTCCATTTATTTGTATAATCATAACCACCAGCCACCATAACCATCAAATCACTTAGAAATATCACAAAGTTTAATCTTTTAATCCCAGTACTCAGGAGTCAGAGGCAGGTGGAGCTCAGTGAGTTTGAGCCAGGCTGGTCTACAATTCAAATTCTGGGACAACCATGTTACACAGAAAAGCCCTGTATCTAACAAATAGTCAAACAAATCCAACCCAACCCAACCCACACCTCCAAAAGAAACAAACAAACAACAATAAACACTTAAAAGAATAATGATTCATTGGCTGAAACAGATGTCTCTGTGGTTAAGAGCACTGACTGGCTTTCCAGAGGACCTGGGTTCAATTCCCAGCACCCACATGGCAACTTATAAATACCTGTAACTCCAGTTTCAGGGGATCTGACATCCTCACACAGATATACATGCAGGCAAAACCACCAATGCACATAAAATATAAATAAGTAAATTGAAAACAAAAAAAAACCCCTTCTGTATTAGGGTTCTCTAGATCTTATGGAATGTCTCTATATAGTAGGGGAATTTGTTGTAATGATGTACAGTCTGCAGTCCAATAACCCAACAATGGGAAGCTGTGAACAGGTAATCCAAGAACCTAGTAGTTGCTCAGTCCCCAGAGGCTAAATCTGGTCTTCTGCATAATATAAGCTGGAATCCTGAACAAGTGGGTTCCAACAGAAGTGCTGGCAAGTAAGCACAAGCAAAATGAAGAGCAAACACTGCCTTTTCCATTGTCCTTATGTAGACCTCCAGCAGCAGGTATGGCTGAGATTAAAGGTATATACCACCACGCCTGGATTTGGAAACTGCTCTGTCCCAGGTTGGCCTTAAACTCAGAGACCTGCTTGCAGCAGTGTCCTGGGACTAAAGGTATGTACTACCTTGCCTGGGCCTAAGCTTTTCATGGCCACTGTGCATCAAAAATCTGGATCACAGATGTGCCCTCCATTTCTGGACTGTAGTTCATTCCAGATGTAGTCAATGTGACACCTTGACTTTTGTGATGACAATAGCCATCACAACTTCATTTAAAATACCCCCCCACACACACACACCCAGGAATAGCCTAGGCAGTAGAGGAAGGCTGACTATCTATCCCTCTGTCTTTGTCTGCTGTCCATGGATAAGCATACTGGATAGGTGCTGGTTTCTGCTGGGGCTCATTCCATAATTGCTCTACAGTCTCTTATGCCAGCCTTCCCATCTACACTACTGAGAAAATGCTGGCATACTTGGAGAGAAGCAGGGGTGTGGGGGATGGGTTTGGGGTGTCCCTCTGCCTCTGGCACTAAGGTGTGTATTAAGATAAAATTTGATTGAAGAAGAATGCAGGCAGACCTGAAAGCACTGTTTTAATACTAGCAAAAGAAACTAGCACTAGACAAGAGAAAGTACTGTCAGCTAGAGGGAGATTTTATAGACTATTCTCTGCAAGTTGGCAAGATGTGGAATGAAAGATTCTGGGAGTCAGTAAGAATAGCAGAATTCCAAAATGGTGGCTTCAGGCATACCCAATTCCCCCAGCAGTATAATAGTACACAGTGATTGGCTTTTGTCATTTCCAATTGCAATGACTCACCAACTGATTATGAGTTCATCAAAAAGTGTACAGACTCGGATCACACAAATCCTTTAAAAGCACAGCTTTTCCAGGTTGGTTGCAGAAGAAGGTAGAATTCGAAAAATCTGATGAGCTGTTGCTGGCTGAAGACAGATGTGGCCATGGAAGGAAGGTGATGTCTAAAAGCAAAGTGTGATCTCTCAGTAATTAGAAACCTGAAAGAAAACAAGAACTTGGACCCTTACAGCCATCGCAACCTGATTGCTGTCAATCCAGATGTGTGCTGATGTGGATACTTATCCAGAGTCTTTGTGTATGAGCCTTATACCTTGATACTTCAATTTTTATTTCTTCGTGGACAAGTTCTATTGTAACCCAGGCTGGCTCCAACTCACTATGTGGCACTGATCCTCCTGCCTCCACCTTTAAAGTTCTGTAAATTACAGACACACATCACCATCTTGGTTGGTCTATGTATTTGTTCTGTTTTGCTACTTTATTCGGGATGGCTTGAACTAGGATTTCTAACTCATTTATTTATCTCCCTGCCTGAGTCTCTGCAATGCTGGCATTACAAATGTGTGGCCCATTCCTGGCTGAGCACACTTTGATTTTAATTTTAAGAAATCCTAAGCAAAGACTCCAACTGAGTCTTCCAGGACCCCTGAACTCCAGAACCCTGAGTTTATAAACAGACATTGCCTCAAGTAACTAAGTAACACTACATAACGCAGTCAGGAGATGTCACAGCAAATATCCTGTCCATTTCTATTATTTAATCAATAAAGAACCTGGGACCCAGGTAAATTGAGGGGTTTGAGGGGAAACTGAAGCAGAGCTGGGACTACAGTATGAGGTGACAGTATACGCAGCCCAGGGCTTTGTTTCCATTCTCCTTCCTTGCTACAACCATCACCCCAGGATAACTTCTATCTGGCATGCTTTATGGGCTAAGAGGAAAGAGAGGATTGTCATTTGAGGTCCCTGGCAGCACCACAATTCTGATGTATTTCTTGATTCCTCCAAAATGAACTAAAATTGACATCGAATGCACAGACACTTCTCCAATTTAAAAACAATCAATAATATTTATAACGTTCACCCAAGATTTAATATGCTGACAATGCTGTGCGACCCACTTCATTCTCCAATAAGTGACAATTTCAGTCTTCAATTCACTGAAGTTCAGCAAAATTTACTGCATTCAAATTCCCTGTGAGGCTACATGTGGAGAGATTTTTCAGGGCTCGAATTCTATAATTTCCCTTAACCGAGGCAACTTAAATTGTTTGGGAAAAAAAAAGTACATGAAAAAAAAGTTAAGAAACTTTTTGTTGAAAAACTATCTTCAAAAGTAACCCGAGTTTTCATCTTGTCTCTGTGGCAGAACTTCATCGCACTGTCACACTTACTCAAGTCTGGTGACTTATACTGAAGGCAATGCCATCGGTTGTGTTGCTAGCAATTGTCAAGACGAAGACAGATGCTAGCTCGTGCCTCTCCTGGGATTAATTAAGTAAGCACTGTTAATAAATGCAACAGTGCATGATGTGATGGATAACTAAGAGTTACTCACAACAATGAGTTGCCAGAGGCTGGGACGGTGGCTCCATGGGTAAGAACATCTGTATAACCTCCGCATGTATTCCCGGAACTCCAGCGTTGAGGGGTGGAGACAAGAGGATCTCAGGCACTCATTGGCCAGTAGGCCTAGCTGCAACTATCAGCTTCCGGTTCAGTGAGAAACCCTGCTTCAAGGGAATACAGTGGAGAGTAATAAAGGGAGATAGCTGATACCCTCCTGTGGCCACTGACTGTGTGCTCACAGGATTGCTCCCCCCCACAAAGTTTGCTTTACAAATAATAATAATAATAATTAGATTTAATTGACTACTAAGCACAATTAAGTTCAGAGGTACTTAAAGGACTTTCAAATCAAATTGTGTCTGAAAAGGCCACATTTGAAGACAGCTTTCAGGTTTCCTGAGCCATCACACTAAGACCTGCCTGCTTGCCCCTCTTGGTTTGCGCCTTTCCTCATGTTATAGCCCATAACTATGCATGGCCTGCCTCAAGGGAAGTAGACAGTAATGTTGAGCAGTGGTGGACACCCCTTCCACTTAACCTGCCCAGGTCCAGCAACTATGGAGTAGCTCAAGAGAAACTGAGGCCATTAAATGCATCTACAGGGTGCAATAGGTTCTTCTTTGGTTCTTTGCTAATTGTTGTCCTCAGCCTGTTGTATTCACTCGACTGCACAGCGTTTTTCTGCATTTTGTAGATTTGGGGCTTCCAAGCTCTCGGATCTTTGCAGGGTTTATCAGAAAGCAGTGCTGCCCAATACAGTGTCCCCATGGGAACATTCTCCATGTTCTCTATTGGATAACCCCTGACCGCATGTGACTGTGAGCACTTTGGAATGTGACCAGAATAACAAATCTTAACTACTTTGTATTTCAGCACGAAATGTGACTAGTGGCCATTGTTGTCCTTAAGAAATAGGCTAGAATCCTTATGAGCTATTTAAGCGCCAAACCAGGTGCAATCTGAAACGAGCTTGCAAATTGAGTGTGAGTTTCTTCTGAAATGCTCATTTACTCTGCTGGTCTTGCTCTAGCCTAAACCATCTGGCTATCTACTAAAGCAATGTGTGAACTATAATCATAGCCCTAATTGTATCTTACACAATACCTGGTCCAGCACAAGTACTCTATAAATAGAAGTTGTTGTTGCTGCAGTTTATGTCACATGGAATGTCCTTAAAAAAATGGTTTCTGAACACAATGTTTCATTCATTTAAGAAGTAACACGATTAAAATTAAATACATTAACCTAATATGTTTTATCTGTGCTATCATTTCTAGTGATTGTCATGTACCTTAACTCCATAATGTCTCATACTTCACATTATAACCTGATAATCTAGGCACAGTTCAAGTGATGGTATTACATGTCCCGCCACAAAAGTAGGACATGTTAGGCATGCTGTGTCATCAAACAAAAAGTGCCAAGACCTGCATGTAGTATTCTGTCTTTTCTCCTGAGTTTTGTTGAGTAAAAAGTACAACTGAGGGTAAGATTTAGAACCAGATAAATGTCCTTAGATTGTGTGGGGGTGGGGTGGGGGGGTTCACCTGGAGATCAGAGGTCAACTTTGAATGTCATTCTTGTTTCTTGGGTGTTGTCTACCTTCTTTTTTTGAGAACTCATTAATTAGGCAAGCTGTACGGCCCCAGAGATCTGACTATCGCTGCTGCTTCGGTCCTGGGATTGCTCATGAGCACTGCCACACATAATTTTTAAGTGGTTTCTGGGGATTGAACACAGATCCAGGTTGCGTGGCAAGCACTTTACTGACTGAGACATTTCCCTAGCAGTTCACCCCTGTCTCATACATTCTGAACCAATTTGCTTCCAGATTCAAACTCCTGATAACAGTGAAAGAGAATAAATTTCTTTGGTACAAGGGAGCAGGTTGGAAGCCAATCAGTGAATACAGTTGCTTGGCCTGGAAATCCAGGGTTGCAGGGTGGAAGAAACATTCCACAAACAAAGATGTCTGTCAACCCCAAGGCTTCTTTGCCAGAAGATACATCACTGGAAAGCCTGAGTCTGACACCATTTCCCTCCACAGTGACGATGAGCTCTACAGTCAACGTCAGCGATGCAGAGTACTTAGCTGTGGAGATAGCTATTTTCTTACTTTATCTGAACCTTTTATACCTGCAAAACATTAAGGTATTTGCAATCAAGTGTAATTCAACCAAGTTGGTAAAGTACTATCTTAGAGCTAAAAACTTAATAACTACTTGGTTCAGAGGCTGGCTGTCATCAGCAAGCAGAGAGCTCTGGGACACAAAAACACCAGTTTGTGTGATAAAGCCTTGACAGTCTTGCCTACACACAAACTAAGGAAAATAACAAGCCTGTGACAGCTACAACAGCAGCAATTTCCAGCTTCTCGCTGATGAAATGCACTTTGCAGTCATAATTCTTGCATAAATCTGTGTCACGACTCTTCCTGTTCTAATTCCGAGAACCAATGGATCATTGTGTAGACCCTCTACCTGAAAATGAGCCCAATAATGCAGGATGTGCACTGTCACTGAGCAGGCGCTGGCATTAGGGGCTTGGTGGCTGGGGTTATTAACAGATATTTTTTCACCTAGAAGCACAGACTAAAATCAATCATTCTGATAACTAGGCATGGCATGAGCTGTCTGCACTTTCATTTCGATTTGATTAATCACACAGACAGAGACCTTTACCTTAAAGGAGCAACTGTTCACATTTAATCACAACTAAACATTCATGCATAACATTAGGCATTACTAAATTTGGCTACAATGTATGCCTTCTCTTTTAGCAAATATATTTCGGGTAAAATGGCTCTCTGCATCTAAATACATGGCTTCATTCAGTTTATACATATTAACATGGAAGCTAAGTAAAATGATTCAAGCTTATACCATTTATCATCTATTTATCTCTCGTGAAGTTGCCATTAGATCTGCATATTTTATTGCATAGTTTATCCTGATAATGGAAGCACATTTGTATTATTAGCAATATGTGTTTTCTATAAAGTAGGGCATGCTGAATATCAGATTTCATCATGTTGTACAGTTACTTCTTTGCCAAGATTACCTGCCAGTCTCAACTGGTTTCCCTGAGATGAGCAAAGACTCTCATTGCTGCAGGATTTATTTTAATTGAAATGAAGTTGCAAGCAAGTGACTATATCTTAACTGGTCCTCCCAACAATGTTCCCAATAAACATAGCACTCCAGAAGGCTTACCTGCCATTACTTCCACAGGAATCAGATTCAAAAGAGAGTTGCCTTTAATAGAGGACAGTCTACGAGCTGGGAAGGTAGTGTTCTGAATTCTTCAGGAACGCAAGAGGGAGAATCCTGTGAGAAGCAATAGACTTTGGAGAGGGCTTTGATGGATGACTGGCGGAAGGGATAGTCAGAAAGAGGGAAAGATAGGTCACTTAATGTCTAAACCTAGCATGCAAATCCATTGCTAAGGCCAGCTAGCACATCTGCTGGGGTACATACATGCCTTAGAACTGAATGGATAATAATAATGAAAAGAAAGAATCGTTCTCCATCTACTTGATCCAAGGAAGATGGAATTACTAGGATCCACCTCTGATCAACAGGTCGTTGAGGATGGGAATGGTCTAAAGCCTGGCTTCCCGGGAATGTGCCGCTATGCTGGCTTAAAAGTTATATGCGGAAAGTTTTCCTTGAATCTTTCTAAAGCTCTGCTTCTTTCTTTTGACTGCTTTTCAATATGGGTTTCTATTTTCATGTGTGTGCAGATGTCCCTGTCTCATGTATGTCTAAGTATGTCTGTGGAGGTCCAAAGACAATCTCAACCTCACGTTGCCTTTTCGCAGGACCTGTTGACGTTACTTTTTAAGACAGTCAGGTCCTTTTGCTTCTGCAATCAACAACTTAGTGACTGAAGCATCATTCTAGAACACTCGCCATCTTTAACTTTGATTTCAATGACTTCTCAGGTCCTGGACGTTGTTGGTTTTTCAGTAGTTGATTGATCTCTATATGTGAGTCCACTCAAGCCACCCAAGGTCTCTCAATTTCATTTTCTTCCTGCCTAAGTTGTAGCCCAGCATCAGTATGGAAGTCCAGGCTATTCCTAGGTTGAACCTTGCCCATTTTACATCATAACAGGTAGGTGGAACAATTTAGCTGCTATCTGATAGAAGAGATCAATGCTAACTGAATACCTAACATCCAGACATAAATAAAAAGAAGGGTGACTTCTAGAAATTTGAAGGGAAATGGAATAGAGTGAAACTTTTTGGAGGTAGTCAAAGAAGATATCTCTAAAGTAATATTTAAAGCTAGAATTCCTCTAGATTAATTGAAGTTGCTCCTCTTGCAGAGGGGAAGGCGCTGGCCACACGCGCCGTGTGAGTAGCACTTTGTATCATGGAGCAGGTGAAGCAGAGAAGAGGAAAATCTAAGGAGTGTATCTCAAGAGCAAGGCAGAGGGAGAAGAGTAGGGGCACAAGGGGAAGAAGGAGGCACAGACCAAATCCTTAGGAGAATTATAAATTACCATTAAAGAACTTAGATTCCATTCCAAGTTTCTTACATGGCATATTGTCATCAGGCTGGAAGACACCTTTGGGACTCATCCCATCTGTCAGGTAGCAGGTAATTCTTTTTGCTTCTTATCCATGCACCAACTTTTGCAAGTAAACTTGACTAATGTTTGTTTATAATCAGTGAGTAAGCTGCTACTTTAATACTGCTACAGTGGAAGAGGCCCCTTCAAGGCATGTTAAATTAACTGATGTGAATAAAAACAATGAATAAAAATACCTCTCTCCTTTAATGAGAACAGCAACTTCTGTTTCCCTGGGCTTTTTCAGTCCCATAAGACCTTTTAAAGCGGAGCGAGCGTGTTCTGGTTCAAATGCTAAAAACATAATCTTGTCTCTCCCTTGTTGGGTTATGTTTTAAGAACCCATTTTAGATCAATCTTTTTGAGCACAAAAACTCCTTGGCTGAAACATTCCCAGTTCCACTGCCAGATTGCCTATTTTCCCCTAAGGCTGTTCAACAGAACCAAGAGGACCTCTGTTTGTGATGATATTCTTCACTCAGACCCTCCTAGTTCAGGATAGTGGGTAAAAGCTTTTAAAGCCCATTGTACCTGATATTTGAGTAAATGTCCATTCACTTCCCCAGCTTACCACTCTATTATACACTATAAAATGTCTATGTACTATTTACAGAATCTGCCCATGTGTTCTGTGTGAACCATCTCTTGGGTACTGGACTCTGCACGTGTTGTTCACTTTATAAAGACACTGATGTAAATTTGTGTGGTGATGGTGGGATTTCATTCCAATCCAGTGACTAACTTGTTTTGTAGCTAAGACCAACCCATTTCTCCTGCAAACATTATTTTTAGTTGACAGATGACCTCCAGGGTTGCTTCCAATTCTCTTTACTCTATGAACCCCTTGCATATTGTAATCCGAGGCTCAGTACATTGCAGATTTTAGTCATGGCACACTAAGATGCTGTTATAAATAGGCCTAATGGTTCAAAGGCTTGTAACAAACAAAGATATGCTCTTTCTAATCACTCAGTGGCCCAGGATAGGCATTCTAGATAAGTCAACAGCTCTACTCCCCAGTTCAAGTCAGGAAAAGTCTGATAATCTGAACTCTAAGGTTACTCTGCTAAAACCCTCTCAGCCCATGAGAAAAGGAATAAGCAATGGAGTTGAAGATGGCTCGCTCAGTGGGTAAAATTGCTTGCTAAGCAAGCATAAAGACCTGTGTTAAAATCCTAGCACTCTGATAGGAAGCCAGGAATTATTGTCCATGCCTGTAATCACAGCACTGGGGAGCAGAGATAGGCATATCTCAGGAGCTCACTGGTCAGCCAGCCTAGCCAACACAGCAAGCTCTGGGTTCTGTAAGAAGCCTGGTCTCAAGGGAACAAGATGAAGAGCAATGTAGGAAGATACTCGGTGCCCTTACTTTAGCCTCTACATAAAGGCACTTGCACTAACACACACATATGAACATACATACAGACACACATACACACACCTATGCACACATGTACATGCACACTGTCACACATGTAGCACACACAGAAGAACAAAGAAATGAAAAAATAGAAAGAGAGAAATAAGACGAGAAAAAGAAAAAGGACAAGCTGAAGTCTAACACCTAAGAGTTCCACATGATCTTACTTAGGTATCAAGGAGGCTGCACAATAAAGTCTCAGACTGGATCCAGGCACAGCTCTGTTACTGGGGAAGAAAAGGAGAAAGGATTCGTCTAGAAAAGAGCAGCCTCTGCTACATGTGATGTTTCAAAGACTATAAGGCTTTTCAAATACTGCAAGACCATTATAAAGATTCCCTGTTCTATAGAAGCAAAGAATGTATCAAATAGCTTAAGGAAAAGGCAGGCAGAGAGGCTTAGTTGGGAAGTGTTCTGAGCCTCAGTTTTAGGACGATTGGTCAGTTTGTTCTCTTTTACAAATACTAAGTAGAAATATGTGCGTATAGGGTAGTCATTAGCACACATCTGCATAGAATGGTATTTGAAGAACAAAGATTGCTTATTCTAAAAAGCAATTAAGGAGAGCTAAAACATGCTACTAGCCTGGATTTGGACTGCAATCATTGTGTTAAGATGACTCTGCATGAGAATTTAAAAATAAAAACTGAGGAAAAAACCAAATCATTAAACAATGTCTAACTAAAAAAAAACAAAACAAGACAAAAACAAAAACAAAAATCAACCACGGGGTTAGCTGATAAACTGCTTGCAGGTAGGCATTTATTAATTTTTTTCTCTCAACCCCAGAGGGCTTGTGGAGCACATATCCAGGATGGGCAGGGTGTGTGTGTGTGTGTGTGTGTGTGTGTGTGTGTGTGTGTTTGTGTGTAAGAAATCTTCTGATTGGAGGTAAAAATTAATCAGATAAAGAGGTGAGAATCTGAAAATACCCAAAATAAAGGCATACAGGGCAGTCCCACACTCCCAGATAACTGCTTGTTCTGTACTGATTTGCAGATCACTAGAAAGAACAATATATTCCCCTCTGTCCTCAGTCATCTCATACACTCACAAATCATTTTGCTGCTTCAACTATTTTATGCTCACTTATGAAAACCCATCCATAAACTGCCAATGAACCAACCTTTTGCAGAGTCATCAAGCATTGTCTAAGTACAATTTTGAAAAATCTGTTCCAATTTCTTCTTTCATTTAAATAAAGTCTCTATGGAAGCAAAAGATCCCCCAAAGAGTATACATTTATTCCCAGTCCTAACCTTCAGCAAAGACCATCAAACTTCAATGCCGTTTCCCTGCCAACTCCCTCCCTGTGCACAGTAATTTGTTTTTGTAAAAGTAATGATTCTCTTTTGCACAAATATGCTCAAAAAAAGGTCATTTTGATAAGTGGCCATGTTTTATGGGTTACCAGTTCTATGGAAGGGACTTTACGTTGTGACCAGCCTTCACAACTGGCCATTGTTCATAAAGGCTAAGTCTTGAGAAGGAGACATTGATAAAGCCCCCAAGTCAATGATTATATGCCAGATGGGACAAAGTAATCTATGACTTTACAAGTTAATACAGGTCTAACTGTGCCCTTTTCAAAAACGGTAGCAAAGCTTATCAATAGACATGATTCTTCACAGAGCATTTTCAGATTTATTGTCACCCTATATCCTGTCATAACAAAGTTCTCTGCTAAAGTCCCTTGGACCTTCGCTCCTAACTCATTTTTATTCTAGACACTCAGAGGCATTACAGAAACAGTATTGGGTACATTTTGTCATCATTTAAGGGAAACTGGAGATTTTTCCAAATCATGCCACTGCGGCCACTAAAGAAAATCCAACTATTACCAACTTCCTTGAGCAATTTTGAGTACCATTTTGCTTTTATGCCTAAGCCTGTCACCAGCTGGATATATTTATATCGAGCACTTTGGTGTTTACAACATTCAATTCAATAGAGAAAAGAGGAGAAATGGGGAATTTTTTTACAGTTCAAAGAAAAGCACCTGATCTACCTCAAAGCTATTCGTGTGGAATGAGTACAGTCCATCTTGATGCTAATTATTGTGATCTTTTGTTGGTAGGGGGAAGCGCAAGGCTGACCCATCCTGTCACATTTAGCACTAAGTGAAATATAAGCAAATGCTGGCTAGGCCTGCATTCCCCTACCAAACTAAATGGAAATGGTGAAATTCAGTCTTCCCTTGGCTTTGGCCTACTTATGCATAGCAGTGTTATGCAAATGCAAAAGGGAAGCCACTTGTTGTTCTCGTGACTCCTGTGTTTATGACTTCTTCAGATCATCAGCAACCATGCAAAAAAAGAAACACAAGCATCAGAAACTGACACTAAAGTCATCCTCACTAAGGGATTCAAGGTGGAATGGTGTTGAGGTAAAGTCAGGATGCATCTGCAGATACTCAGACCCCTCAGTCTCCAAACACACTGTAGCTCATTGCTATCCAGGTGAGGAAAAAATTGCCCCAAATTTATCATTGTTCCTGGAGAAATTTTGGTCTCTGTGGCCCTTATTCTCATTAATTTTTAAAAGCACTAAGAAGGAAGTTCAAGGACAATTTTATTAGAATCAGAGAGAAACCTCAGTAAGGGCAAGCAGAAAAACCTGGTTGCTGTCACAGGGTGGGAGCATCAGGAAAGGGTGATGACTCTTGAATTAGTCACGGAGATCAGAGGAACAATGAGCGAGTCCAGAGGTCAGGAAAAGCAAATATAGGAGCACACAGCCACAGGTCTAAGTTCAGAGAGCATCTAACACCAAGATCTTGTACTCCAGGGCAAAGTACTGCAAGAGGGACACACGTTCTGAGCTCTAGTTTCTAGTAAAAACAACTAGAACTTCCTTAGGGAGGGAAAAGCACTCCCCCCAAATGGAAGCAGGCCAACAAGCTGAGGAGAGCGCCCTCAAAGCATCCAACCATGAGGTATGGGGCTCGTTATAGCCCTTGTCTTTTCTGTTTACATTTTGTAGGACACAGACACAAACACACACACACACACACACACACACAAACGTGTGCGCACACAAAGGTGCACGCATATGCAATGCACACGGTTCAGTTTGTCTGCATCATGCCACACCCCAGCATCCACTGTGTCTCATAACTTCCAGCTCCTTCATCTCCTTCTTCTCTTAATGACACAACTGAGCTGTGTATAAAGCCTCATTGGCCATTTCAAGACAAGCTAAGGCTCCAGGTGACTCTAACAGTGTGCTCACTCATTTTAAGAGCACTTGTTTGACAAAGATAAGTCTTCAAAATGCTTGAAGGCAAAGATGTTGGTTTTCTCATGGGCAGTCAAGGTAGGTACGTAAAGGAATGTATCTTTAGTGAGCATTTGTCAGATCTACCTAGCTTCCAAGTTTGGATGCCAGGAACTGAGGGTTTAAAAAAAATTGTTTTGGTCAATGCTGAGTTAGTTTTTGTTTTCTTCGTACACCCCACCACCACCAAAGAATTTATATAACATATTATTCTTCTATTAGAAAGTAGAGCTCAGAAAGTTGTCATTGTCTATCACAGGGTAAATATTCATGCATTTATTCACTATGTATTAGATGATAGATAGATAGATAGATAGATAGATAGATAGATAGATAGATAGATAGATAGATGGATAATAGATAGATACACAGGCAGACAGATGACAGATAGACAGAGAGATGTCTAATTTTAGGATTTGGGGATTCTTTATATATTGGACGTCTCATTTCCTGCCACATTCTGACTCTACCGAGACATAAAACAAAGAAGGGAGAAAAAATTAAATTTTAAATTTTTTTGTTCAAATTATTACAATAATCCAGATAGGATGGTGTATATCTCTCATACCATCGTGCAGGAGACTGAGTCATAGAGCAGCAAATTCAAGGTCAAGCTATGCTTTTTAGCAAGACCCTGCTGCAAAAATAAATCAGTAAATATGCAGTACTAGTCTATAACATTAATTCTTTATGTTTAAGAAAAAAATAATTTTCTCAAGCTGAGCGCCAAACTTAAGGAGAGTTACCACATAAACTTTCTGGTTGCAAATTGCCACAGTCCTCTTGAGATTGTTGCAAAATTGAGTGCACACAACTATACAGAGCACAGACTCCAAGCAGCAAAAGAGTCAGCATATGCCTAGCCTCTTATCTCCTACTCCACCATTCGATCTGTGGACACTGGTGTTTTCTCTCAGATTCCCATCTTTGCATTCCTGCTTCAAAGTCCAGTACCTGGGTCTAGGAGCAGCATGACCATATATTCTTTGAGATATAGCTTGTACACATGCACTTTTTCTTGATCCAACACCTCTCAGTTGAGCCACACCCCTCAACTTTTCCCCAAGATGAAGAAGTTATACAATGCTGACTATGATAGGTTGACCCCCATGTAGAAGGAGCTATAAGATTTGAGAATAAATTTCTGTCCACTGAAGCTGTGTTGACAATAGTCTAGAGTGTGCACCATCTAGAGAGAGGCCTAAACTATAGGGAAAAAATGTGCTATAATATTAGCATAAGTCATTATGGAAACACAAATGAAGATGTAATCAATTCTATTGAATTTCAATATGTTGTAAACTCCAGCCTTTAAAAAAAACATTAAACACACAGACAATTTGTACTGCATTTTTTTCCACTTTCAAAATAAATTCTTCCGTATCTTTCCCCTAAATCTTCACCTCTCCTCATGCATTTCAGTTAAGCAATAGTAAAACCCGTCAAAAGTGGGAAAATTTCAGATCAACTTTGAGAATATATTATCAAAAAATAGAGTGGACTACAAAATACTAAAAAAGAAAACAAGATAGTAATAAATATTCATT
Organism: Mus caroli; assembly: GCF_978045245.1. Classification (NCBI taxonomy): domain Eukaryota; kingdom Metazoa; phylum Chordata; class Mammalia; order Rodentia; family Muridae; genus Mus; species Mus caroli. The sequence continues at coordinate 91,781,974 of NW_028227264.1, forward strand.
ATGGTTAGAAGAAATTCATATTCACAGTTCTTTTAACAAACAAATGTATCCTAACTATAAAATGAGTTGACTATAAACACAAATGTGATTCAAGAAATTATTTACCTCTACTAGAATTATGCTATCAATAATCTAATAGCTCACAAAATTCAGAAATAACCTTGGTTGTATCTGAATCCTTCATAGAATCTTCGGGAACAAAGGGCTTATAGGAAGTGACCTAATTTAAGTCCTCTGATTCTGAGATAAAAAGTATTCATATCTTTCATTCAACATGTAGAGAAAATGTGTTGTTTATTATTTTAAAGTTCTACAGAAATATGGAGTTTCCAATAGCCTTTTTAAAAAATTACCACTTCAAATACTTATTAGCAGTTAAGCTGTTGGGTAATTCTTTAGTATTTATTTGAAAAAGGAAGGAGAGAAGATTCAGGATTTGCTAATGTTTGTCACCATGCTAGAGCAGGAATAGGAGTAGGCTTAGCTAGAAGAAAAAGAACAAAGATAAGACAAGAGAAGCCTACACAGGTTAATGACTCAGATGGAATGAGGAGAGGAAAGATGCTGAAAGGCATTAGCCTCCGGATTGAAAAGCTCAGGGCAGGAGTCTCACATATAATTGAACTGGTAGGGTCTTGAACATCTTAGGGTTTCTATTCCCGTCCAAACATCATGACCAAGAAGCAAGTTGGGAGGAAAGGGTTTATTCAGCTTACATTTCCACATTGCCCTTCATCAACAAAGGAAGTCAGGACAGGCAGGAACTCACACAGCACAGGAACTTGGGGGCAGGAGCTAATGCAGAGGCATGGAGAGAGGTTTCTTACTGGCTTGCTTCCCTTGGCTTTCTTAGATTGCTTTCTTATAGAACCCAGGACTACCAGCCCAGGGATGGTCCCACCCACAATGGGCCCTCCCCCATTGATCACTAATTGAGAAAATGCCAGGCTGGATCTCATGGAGGCATTTCCTCAAGGGAGGCTCCTTTCTCTGTGATAGCTCCAACTTGTGTCAAGTTGACACACAATACCGGCCAGTACAAACAATAACTGGCTGCAGAAGAGGAGAACCTGGTCTGCAAGGTAGAGACTTAAAACAACATCTCTTCTCAGGGGTTTAAACATAGCTCCACCAGAATTTAGGCTGCCTTTCATGGTCCAATATTCTACTATTATTATACACCTTTTGGGCAAGGATTTGGACATGGCTCAGCTGGGTGGTTCTTCTGTTCTGTGCAATGTCACCCGAGGCCTTTAAGTTGTTTTCAGCTAGAAATATAGTAGTGGAGGGTTGGCTTCCTAGCAGTGTGACTGCAAGGGAGAAATAAACGTCTGTCCTAATCAGAGCAGCTGTATATAGGGTTTCTATCAGAGGGGATTCATGGCGATCAGAGTGATGCCTGACTGATTAGGATGCTTGGATTGTTCAAAGGGAAGCAGGAGAAATATGTAAACATGTTCTAACCTTACATGTTCTAACCTTTTAGGACCTAGAATGTTCTTTCATATATGTGAATGTGTGTGTGTGTACGCTCAGGTTCATGCACAGGTGTGTGCACGCTTGAGAGAGAGAGAGAGACAGAGACAGATACAGAGAGACAGAGAGACAGACACACAGAGAGTATGAATGTAGAACGTAGCAAGCAAACTTTCTAGGGAGTAATTTGAAAAAAAAATTGCTGCATACTCAATTACTACTTAGGGTTAAAAAGCAATAGACATGCCTTTGTTTGTATCCATGAAATACTGAATAAGCTAATGGGCTTATATAAGAAATGTTTGCCCCCGTGTGATCTCTCTGTTCACACAGTGTGAGAGAATAAATGACAGAAGAAATTAACTTAGCTCTTTCTGTGAAGTTGATCAAATTATGGAGAGCCCCTGATGTTGATCTATATCTGTAGTTGCTACAGATGTCCCCTGAAACCCAAATAGTCCCTGTCCCTAAGAAGCTGGAAGAGCATGGCAGCAAACTAAATAGCAAAATGGAGTCACAAACATATGGGGAGATTTATAACATTCTAGAAATTCAGACTTCCTGATAGACGTATGATTAATCTTGCCAGCTCAAATTCAGAGGAAACTTCAAAAGAAGACATCTAAGGAAAATTTCTATGAAGGTGGAAAAACAGAAAGTGGGTGTAAAACCAGATGAACCTAAGAAGTAACTCTCTTTCACGCTCTCTCTCTCTCTCTCTCTCTGTCTCTCTGTCTCTCTCTCTCTGTGTCTCTCTGCCTCTCTCTGTGTGTCTCTCTGTCTCTCTCTCTCTCTGAATATGTGTCATGCATGCTCATGTGTGAATGCATGTGCATGCTTGTGTGCATGCATACCCCTCTCTCTCTGTCTCTCTCTGTCTCTCTCTGTCTCTCTCTGTCTCTCTCTCTCTGTCTGTCTCTCTCTCTCTCCTTCTCTGTGTGTGTGTGTGTGTGTATGTATACTATAAAAAGTTTAACATGTTGAGAAAGGAGAAACAAAGTTAGATATAAAGCCATTCCACACAGTGTGTATGTATACTATAAAAAGTTTAACATGTTGAGAAAGGAGAAACAAAGTTAGATATAAAGCCATTCCACACAGTTGAATGTGAAAGCTAGATGACGACCTTTGCGAATTTCAAGTTTAAGTCTAACACGTTTTAAGAACATACACCATGGTGGAGAAGTTGAGAACCTGCCTTCCCCAGTCCCAACTGAAGCAACCAGCATGATCAAAACCACTGAGTAAGCATCCAGAAGTCCTGTGAGGATGGACGAATGTTCCTCTTACTTGAGAGTCAAGCTCTTTTCTCCCTGGCTTCTAAGAACACTTGTGGACGTACTTCCAGCATCCCCGGTCCCACTGAAGACGAAGTTGGCTCCTCTTGAGAGGCTAAGAACATACTCTACAGTCCTACCATCTGTTCCAATGAGTAAATATTTGACAGGCAACACTCCCGTTACAGCTGTAAGACCCCCCACCTCTGTTCAACCAGTTCTGAGAAAGGCCAAGAGGAAGATGTGCTTCGTCTTCCGCATCTAACTCTGGCCCTTTTATTTTTATTACAGATTTCCCCATCAGTTTGACATTCTTTTTGTTTTTGTTGCCTTCTACCATGTTCTAAATCCTTGCCCCAGAAACTACTTCTAAACCCTCCAGAAGCTGAGCTTCTCAGTAGTAAGCCACATAAAATGAGGCCATTACAGGCTAGTCTCACGTCGGGGGGAGTTCCTTGATGAATATCAATACACACGCAGACACACACACACACACATGGGTTGAGGCTCCCTTGTCTCTGTACATACATATGTGTGTACCCTTGTCTATATGTATACACATGTTGATGTCTCCTTACTGATGTGTGTGTATATACATACACACAGGGATTGAGGCACCTTTATCTACACAAATTTGGACAAGTGTTTAAGATATGATGGGTTTTTGCACAAATAAAACAATGATGCTTTTGATATAGGACCCAAATATAAACATAAAATGATGTTTCATATATACCTTATGCAAAAGGACTAAGGAGAATATATTATCATATTTTTAGTGTATATCTGATTTGACTTTAACACATGACCACAAGTTGAAATTTATCACTTGTAAAGTTTGCATAGGATAACAATAAAGGAAGACATGAAAAATATTATCCGAAGAAGCAAAATATCCTCAGAAGGATCAAATTAAGTTTGTACTCAGATGAAAAATGACCTTGGAAGGATTAAATATTTTACTTAGGAAAAATTACTAATTCTAATTTTTCTTTCATCAAGAGAGAGAGAGAGAGAGAGAGAGAGAGAGAGAGAGAGAGAGAGAGAGAGGAGATAGCCTTTGTTCTTCCAAACCATTTGAGGAGAAATAATAGCAAGGCAGAGTGTGTGAACAGATTGAACAAGCTGATACTCGTTGTTTGTGGTACATGATCCACCTGGGTGGGTGAGAGCTGCAGCCAAGTGGCTGATCTGCCTAACTCAGTAGGTTACCTGAGCCACGGCAAGGATGCTTGGTTGTTTGACAGGCTCCAATGGATTTATTACGCTGGACACTCTTCTGCTTGAAATAGCCTTTGTATCTGACCCCTTTGTGGCATCCTTTATTACACGAACAAAATTGCATTTGCCTTCAGGTACAGCAGAGGCTTGGTAGGAAATTAATTTTATTTTTAATTAGGAGTCGCTTGTGTTGTCTGCCTCCTGTCTCACCCTGTCAGCACCATCGGGCCAGGAATTTCTACCTTTCTAGCAAATGAATAAAATCGGCATATTTTACACAATGCCTATTGTGGTGTACATGGGTGTTACACCTCTCCAGTCTTCCATTTTTATATTTCATTCAAAAGAATTGGGGAAGTGCTAAGACAATATTTTGACATTTAGGCAGAAGAGGGAAAAAAGAAAGAAATTTCAGCCATTAGAGTGGCTATCAATTTCCCACTGAACATGAGACTCACCTGGAGAGCTTTTTAAGAATGCCACTACACATGTCATACCCGTGGCTATTTTTCTGAAAGTACTCCAGGAGATCTAGTGTGCAGCCAGGCTTGAAAACCACGGGGCCAGAAGATTTTTCTGTACTCGGTAAGCTGTAGAGAGAGGAGTTTGAGGAATGATTTTGAGAAAAAAAAATTATATTTATGGCTTAATTTATTTAGGGCTCTTCAATAACACGTGGAATACCATAGAAAGTATTTCAAAGAAATTACTTGCAACCTAAGTAAGTCTTAACTGCTAGCAGAAACACACAGCAGGACTAACAGCCTAATGGAGGTTCTGGTTACTGTGAAAGGGAGAAGGCTGAATAGCTTAACTCAAAGGCATTCATTTGCCCATGTACCTGAGAGGCTCTGCTAGTGCACTGATATTTGTGTGATTTTTACAGAATCAGAAAGAATCATGCACATTACTCACAGCTGCCTTTGCCCCCTCTAACTTTCCCTGAGACTCGTGGTAGCATCATAGTGGTCAGGGCTACTCCTGAGTTCCCACAGAATGGAAGTTGGGTTGAGGATATGTGTGGTTTTTATCAAATAGAATGTGTCTTGTATAGCTTGCTGATGTTTCTTTGCCTTCAGAAGTTCTGGCTAGCCCTGACCCAATCCAGGACTGGCCTCACTGCTCCAACACACTCAGAATAGCAATGTGAGATTTCAGGGCTGACCAAAAATTTATAATGACATTGATGAAAAAACTGGCTAATGAATATTGCCAACTCAAAGGGAATCTGTGATTAGTCGTTGCACATGGAAACCAGAAACTCGAGCTCCTACAGCTTGTCAGGGAAACAAATGTTCATAGGAGCTTTCTCCAGTCAGTCCAGTAAGGTATATGACATGGTCATTCACAAGCCTTTAAAATAAGACAGGGTCTTAAAAAAATCCCGCCATGATTATCAATCAACACTGGTCACACTAAAGGGAAGATGGAATTGTCTTTTCATTGTCCCCATAGACAAAAATAGACTTAAAGTATTATTAGACAAAGACTTACAAAATGCAGCCAAAAATACACATTGTGGGAGGGGGGAAGTATTTTAGGAGTGTGTCAGGAAGTTATTGATTTTTGAAATTTAATATAATTATTTTACTGGATCAAGTTTATGGCAGATTTTTTTTTCATTTTGATCAATTAGTTGTGATATCTTTTCCAATTCTCTTTCAGATTTATTTTTAATGTCTAGTTTTATTTGCTTTTCTTCTCAAGGACAGCCTTTCAAAATTGCATAACCTTCTGCCTTACTGGGATCTACTCATGCCTTAGGAAACTTACAGGCACTGGGCCACAGTCACATAACCCAGAATATAATTCTATTGTTCAGATTCACTCTTTCTCCAGAGACAAAGCATTTGTGTTTCCAGACAAAAGAAGATGAAGACAAGATAGAAGGAGAAGCAGGTAATGAAAACAAAGGCAGTTAAGTCAGGAAAAACATCAAGACATGGGCTCAGTGGTACAAACTGATGAGGGATACCTGGGTAGACTATGCCAATCTTCTATGAACAACAGTGATATGGAGTTTCCAGTTAGAACAGATCATATTATAGAGTTGAGAAGATAGCTCAGTTAGTGAAGTGCTTGCTATACAAGGATTAGGATACGAGTTGGAGTCCATCATCATCATCAACAACAACAACAACAACACCAAAAATTCAGGGTATGTTGTCAAGTGCTTGGAACTCCAGCACTAAAGAGGTGGAGACAGGAAGATCACTGGGGCTTACTGGGCAGCCAGTTCAGTCTAATTGGTAAACTCTGAGCCAAAGAGAGACTCTGTCTCAAAAGAACACGGAGGACGTTCAGGAGGATGTCACCTAACTTTGTACCTCTACATGCACACCCACACACACACGCATCCCATACTTTAAAATTACATTGGAGCTGTAGCACAAAAGCAGCAAGTAGGTAGTAGAGACTACCATACTATATAGGCAAGACAATCTCACAAAGGGAAGTGAGCCACTGGTGTTGGACCAGTACTCTGGAGTCCATTGGCAGTCATGAGCATCAGCCTCCATGTGTGATATGTGATACCCAGGTCTGCTGGCCTGAGTGTTTCAGGTTCCCAGTACCCCCAAGAGTCTGCTCTCCTCCCTGAGCTGAGTCAGAGTCTAGTGTTTACAGATACATTTTCCCCCATTAAACACAGTTTGAATTGCAATCAGCTTTCTCACAAGGCAATGCTAGAAGTTAATTGTTTATGTTCAAATTTGGGTATCACATGACTGCTTAACCTTATGAGACCAGGTCAATGGCTCAGTGGGTAAAGTGCTTGCTGTAATAGCATGGGGACCTAAGTTCAGATGCTCAACCCTCATGTAAAAGACAAGGATGGCAGTGTATACTTGTAAGGATTCTAGGGCCTCACTGGCCAGCCAAGCCAACCAAAATGGAAAACTCCAGATTCAGTGTTTTAAAAATGGAATGGAGTTCAATAACAAAGGAAGGCAACAGCAGACGTGATAGATAAGCATGCATACACACACACACACATACACACACACACACACACATGCATGCACAGAGAGAGAGAGAGAGCGAGTGAGAGAGATTAAAGAATTGGGCAATGAAAATGTATTTGCTAAGTATGTGCACAATTTATACATGTCAAATATTTATAACTATATTTCTCTTAAAGCATCACAAGGCTACATACATTGCCTCGATTTACCTTAATAATTTAGAAAGATGCACCTGAGAAATAATGTCCTACGTGCCCTGTGCAATAGAAGCAATCCCACAATGATCCACCAACACACATTTAAAGGTCTCCAATAATCCAATGCATACCTCTTAGAACCTAAACCAGAGTATAATCAGATATCTCTTCCTTTGTTGATATTGACTATTTAAGGAACCCAACTCAATGCCTTCAAGAACATTCTATACTCTGTACTTCATCTGATTGTTTCCAACTCTAATATGTTTGCTCTATTGTTCCTTTGACCTTCCTGTAAGTAGGTGATTCAATCTATATAAATAGTCTTGCATGGATAATGGAAAACTAATTCATAAGCCCATTCTAAATACCAACTTTGAAGTCTGATTTTCTGGCTTTACCATATCATGCTAATTTGTCTACAGTAGAACTCTGATGTTTGCATCCATGAATTTCTGTACTTATAGGTGAAGAACAGTCAGGGCCAGGAAGACTAGAAGGAAAACCCAAGGTCACACAGCAATGTAAGATCAAAGGGATTGGGCAAAGGATGGGTCAGCCTATTTTAATTGGTTTCAGGTCAATTAAAATGGATGCAGCCCTGAGAGAGGAAGCTGGAAGACAGAAACTAGGATTTTTTTCACCAAAGGGAAACATTTGGATAGAAATTGCAATTGACACCAGAAGTATGAAGTAGGTTCACAATCAAAAGCTATTTTTTAAAAGATTTATTCATTTATTTTATGTATTTGAGTACACCATTGCTCTCTTCAGACACACCAAAAGAGGGCATCATATCTCATTACTGATGGTTGTGAGCCACCAAGTGGTTGCTGGGAACTGACCTCTAGAAGAGCAGTTGGTGCTCTTAACCACTGAGCCATCTCTCCAGCCTTCTTTTTTAAAAGGATTTATTTGTTTGTTTATTTATTATTTATTGTTATATGTACGTACACTGCAGCTGTCTTCAGACACACCAGAAGAGGGCATCAGATCTCATTACAGATGGTTGTGAGCCATCATGTGGTTTCTGGATTTGAACTCAGGACTTCCGGAAGAGGAGTCAGTGCTCTTAACTGTTGAGCCATCTCTCTTGCCACAATTAAAAGCTTTACAAGACATGTATAGTGCACTAGGACCCCTTGCTGGGATGTCAAAGTGTCCTCAAAACCCTCCCAATTTAGCAGAGCCAGCATCTCAAGGATCATCCAAGCTTGGTTGATTCTGCCTCTAAAAAAAAAAAATCTTCTGAAGTCCAGCTTTCTACATAATCTCTCCACCTTTCTCATCGCTCCCTGTCTTCTCCTCTTAGCAGGCCTCCCTGGTCCTTTTCTTTCTGCTTCCAATTCCCTTTAGTAGTCCTTCATAGACCTACAAGAAGAAACTTTTAAAGAGTAAATCTGATAAGGCGTTCTCTTCCCACAGACTGACTAAAACCCCTTTCCGGTCACCCACTGTATTTGTTATAAAAACCACACTATTAATATGCCCAACAAGGCTCAGCATGCTACAGACTATGTCTGCCTGTCCAATTAACTTTGTGTCCTTCTCTCTCGCCCTGTGTATTAGTTACTTTTCTCGTTGCTGAGACAAAATCCCCAACAGAAATGATAGAAGGGAAAAGGGGCTGACTTCTGTTTCTGATTTCAGAGAAGATCTAATCCATCAGAGTAGAAAGGCACGGTGGCAGAGTGTAATTCTGCATGTCTCCCTGAATCTGGCTGGTCACACTGAAGAGAAAGCACAGAGAGAGAGATGGATTCTGCCACTCATGCTTTGTCTCCCGTTCTCTTCTGCTCAGTTTTGCACACAGCCCTAGGGTGGGACCACCCACACTCAGGATGGCTTTTCAATCTTCTGTTAGATATCTTTGGAAATGTCCTCACAGACATGCCCAGAGGTGTGTCTCCTAAGTGATTCTCTCAATCCAGTCACCGCATTCAAATGACTTCCTTTGTTTAAGAAACTGCATCCTGTTCTACTTTGCCTGCAGACAATTGTTCAACTGGCTCCCTCTGTCTGGAAGACGTCCCTTGAGCTCTGTGGCACAGCCTGACCACCTGCCCTTTGCCAAGATACTTTCTAATCTTCCCATCAAATGTTTTCTTCCTCAAATAAGTCTTTTCTGACCTTGAAATCCCTTCCGGAGCCCTATCATCATGACGTGTGCTTTAATTTCACAAGTCTTAGCATCGTTTGCCTCCTATATTAGATTTATTATTAGCCTTACTGGCCTCAAAGCTGTATGTGAATTGAGACTGTGTGATTTCAGTTACTTGCTTAGCCAAATAAATGGGTTTTACAAAGTTGCTGCCGAATGAGTGTTACTGTGAAAAGAAAAGACATTGGAGTCTCATAGCTAAGTATGAGACTGAGTAGGGTACTAAATAGAGCTGAGAGCAAACAACCAGGTCAAAAGACTAGGTAAATGGAACTACAGTTGAGAAACTGGAGCTCCAACATGGGTAGGACTCAGCCACGACGAAGGTTTTCCTGGGATGCTTCTGATGATGCACCAGCGAGCTCGTTGGGTTCAGATTTTTAAGGGGAAATGTTTACATCTCTTTGGGTTACTTTGTTCCATCTGGCAGCGTTGGTTCTTAGCATTAGAAATCACTGCTCAGTAAGTGCAGTATCATTCTCTGGGCTCTCCATGACCTCTTACCCTCTGAAGCATCCCGTAGAGCATCAAGTCTCACAGTAGCCCTACGGGGTTTCTTAGAGTTCACGGATAAACTATGCTTATTCATGACTACCTTTTGCATGCTGATAAGTTCCGTTTTGTTTTAAATCTCCAAGTTTAGACTTATGTCTCTTCTAAGTTTCAGACCTTTTTAAAATCTGGATGTACTTGAAACTGAACTCACCTCCCACCCCCACCCCTTAAACACCCTTTGAGTTTTCTTACCAAGGGTCCTTGTAACATCATTGTGAGGCAAGATTTAGCTCTCTGTAGGTACTCACAGAAAAGGGACCATCAGATGACTGCAGGTTATTTGCATATGTTGTAGTGAAGGTGGACACTGGTGCTCAAAGGAAGGTAGGAGTGAAAACAGCCAAATCAAGAACACTACAGATGAGAAACAAATCTTGTGGCTGCCCATGAGCCGCCCAAGCAGACCTGGTGAAAACCAGACAGACAGGTTCAGAGAAGCAAGGCCAGTGTTGATAGGCCTGATGGACAGCTTCCATACAATACCATGGGCTATATGAGAGGCAGTATTACTCATTTACATTCTTGCTCTTAATTTAGTTAATTGTAGCAGATAACCTCAAGAAAGCCTCTGCCTAGTTTTACAAAAGAGATGCCAGACCATCTCCAAGATGATGAATTAACACAGAACAACGATGACTACATCTCATTGAGAACAAAGAGAGTTCAGTATAATGAACAGCAATTGAGACACCTTTAAGATCAGAGGGCAGTAAAGTCAGAACTAACTAATAGCTAGCCTACAGTCAAGGTCAACATCAAACAAAGCAGGATTCATAGGCGGTTAAAGGAGGGCTTCAAGGACTCATGACTGGGTAAGCAATACATGAACAATGTGTGATCATCTCTGGGTAAGTCAGGAGGACATGTATATAGCATGTGAACCTTCCATTGACTCAGCCCATGATAGCACAGAGAATTAAACAATCTCAGCAATCACCTAACCTTTGTTAGTTTCCGTGACAGCTCTATGAAACTCTCCAGAAAAGAAACTCAGTGGTTTTATTCTCTCTTGGGAATCCTTGCCACTTTGGGGAGTTTCTCGCTTTTCCTTAATTTCTCATTGTTTCTTGATATATCTTAATAAATATTATATCTGTTTTGCTTATTCCAGTGAATATCCACATCCATAATCACTACTGGTCTGAGACGGTGAGTTCAAAAGCTACTGTCTCAAGTTAATCTTTGGTGAGGGTGAATGCCCAGCTTATGAGTGCCCACACTGTTGTCTTTGGATCAAGCACAATGGGGATGAGTAAGGTCCAGTCTCAAAACAACAACAACAAACTCACACAAACACACACACACAATTCTACATCAGTACCTAAAACAAAATACTTACTTGATAGCATTGTTCATTCAAACAGAACAGAGAATCAGGCAAACTAGGTGCAAAGCAGAATATAAATATAGAAAGCCTAGTCCAGATGATGTCCAGTTTGTAAGGATTAAGACTAATCTTGGGTTTGGACATAGAAAACTAGGGCTCCCAGGTCACCACACCATTATTTGCAAAATGAGGACATGACTAAGCCACTGTGTTTGGGGGACCATTGACACATACATTTTCAGCATATGTCACCATATACACATGCATTTTCAGCTTACTGGATTTTCAATTTACAGATGCATTTATCCAGACCTGGCCCCATCGCAAATCAAGCTGCATGTGGATTTACAATGTTGGCTGCGTATATTGTGTTCGTTGCTAATACTCATCAATGGCCTAAATGAGTCCTCATGGTTCTATGACATTACAATCACCTCTATCGTTACCTGGGAGGAAGTCAACCATCACAGAAGTTAAGGGACGGGCACATGTCATCTAGAGAGGAGGTGAGAGAGAAGAATCTAAACTCAGCCCTATTTTACTTAAACACCCTTGAACACTCCACTTGGTTCCACTGCATTAAGTATCCACTGCAACCTCAAGTCCCGTGATTTTGCTACCTGGTGTTCTCTCCTTCACTCCCTCCTCACAGCGATGCAAGCTATGAGACTTTGAAAGTGATGGCGCACTTCCATCCTGTTAGTTTCAAGATTCAGCATGTACTTTCTTCAAGAGAAAGTTCTTCTGGAAAGGAAAAGGATGAAGGGAGGGGCGAGTTGATCTGATCTGATCTCATCTCATCTGATCAGGTAGGTAAAGGAGTCATACCTCAGTCATCTGAGTGACCCTGATGAGAAGAGACAGCATGACCTGTGCTAGGTTATTTTCTAAGTGTATATAAGGCCAGTTGAGGTAAGCAAATGAGAAACAAAAGATGACACGCAGCCTCCTACTTGTGAGGGTCTTGAAGGAGAGGAGAGAGAAGGCACCAAGTTTCCATATTAAGAATCCCATCCAGGACTTCGTATTTCTACAATTAGTATTAATGGCTTCTAATTTGGAAATGATCAAGCTGAGAGCCAAAGGTTAAGAGGAAAGTGATATTGCATGCTTACTTCAAGGGCCCTCGCATGCTTGAGAGAGAATTTTGTGTCGTTTCTATGACCTAAGGTTTATTACTTCTTCAGTGCTACCCAAGTTCACATGCTGAAACTTTTAATGACTTCCCATTTTTTTATTACATTTTTCAACGAACAGGAAAAAAAAGCCTTCCATAGAGCAAATATGTCTCAGTATCACCCTAGTTCTCAAAGAGACACATCCAAGGGGAGGAGTGTCTACAGTGTTCTGGTATTCCGCTTCTTACAGATCCTACATTCTCCAACCTCTTGAATCTTATGTTCTCCTAAATAACACAGTTAAAAATAAACAAAGTAAAACGAAAATTCTAAATGCCATGAATCAAAACCATGATTAAAGATGGAAAAAATGATTTCTATAGAAGAGATGGGATTTATCTCAGTGTGATTGCTTTTACTTAAAAATAATGAACAATGAGTGTTTAGTATTTTATATTAAGTTTACTAGGTTGCTATTAACCCATGAATGAAAACATACCCCATCCTGAATCAAGGGATCTCATCCTCTTGTTGATCTGTTTCTTGTGTCTTCAACCCCTCTTTGCTGCCTGGCTTCATGACAACATATAAACTCATCCAATCCTCTAATACTAAAATGAAGCCAGCAGGCAGATGGCATCTATGTTGCTCCACTTCCCCCATTCAACCAGACAGTACCCCATCGTGTTTCCTCTGAGTTCTCAGTTCTCCATCATTCATCAACTGTCTGACTTCTGTCTATTCAAGTAGACCCTCCAAGATCCATATACACCCCTGCTAAGCCTTCAGCACACTGTTCAATGGGCTGTTGCTGATTCCTTTTCTTGGAGTATCACAGGTCCTACATCACTCTGACCTCTTCCCTTGGCAGAGCATCCCACCCTCCCCCTCCCCCACACCCCTCTGACTGACCTGATTCTCTCTCTGTTATCCTTTCAGAATTATCCTCGTTCTTGGATTATCTATTCCCATGCTTGTTGGGATTCTTTCTTGGGTTGCTTTCTGTCTTCTTGCTATGCATTTTAGCTGATGGGCTCTCTATTGATGGCTTCAAATTCCACATAGATGTTGTTGAACATGTTGCTCAACCTACATGTCCTGATCCTGCTTTTTGAATCAAAGACCTGGACAGAATTCTGGTTTTATTACTCGTGAGTTGTTTGCCTTGAACACAGCACAGGATGCTGGAACCCATGTTCCTTCACCTTAAGCTAGCAATAGAAGTTCACAGAGGCCATGGTTGTGGGACCTACCAGAGATAGTACAGTTGCTCATACAGCCACCTCATGTATAAAAGAGAAGATTATCCATGCCCTATTTCTAGCTCTTCCTCCATCTTAATGCCAAAAACTCAGCAGTAAGAATAACATGAAAAAGCTTAGACTTGTAAGGAAGCTCCGTTTGTATCATGCAAGGAACCATTTGCTAGTGTGCATCTAAGATCAAGCAAATGTCAAAAAGCAATCTTGTTCAGCTCTGCTCTGGATCTGTAAGGAGCTTCTTATCTTACTGACCTGAGAAGGGTCAGATGGACCTATGGACTGTGGCCATGTAATAAACCAATACTGTGGATAGTGTAAACCATCACAAAAAACAGTGATTCTCAGTAGCTTCTAAAAAGGCCAGGGTCATTGTCTCCTTTAAAGAACAATGTTCAAACATAGAGTCAGGCAAAGCAAGAGCCGAAGCACTGTCCACATTTTCTACATTCATTTGGCTATATTCTATTTTGTTTCCAACGTTCCTTTAGGATATTTCTCTGGGTTTGTCTATTTGTCCAAACGGTCTGTCACTTACTTATCCAGAAGTTTCCAGCAATTATTCGTTGAGTGACATATGTTTTGTTCAGACACCGCTATGCACCAAGGAGAAAACAGAAAAGACTGATACAATCTCAATTCCCTAGAAGCTTCATGCTGGTGGGAAGAGATACATATTTGACAGATAAGAAGAGCCAAATGCTGAGATGGAGCATGCTACACTCAGAGTCTGTAGAGACACATCCCCAATAGTGAAGGCCCCTTGGAACCAGCGGGAGGCAGTCTTCCTGGAGCATCCAGAGGGAGACAAAGAATAGAACAGGATGCCATAGGAGTAGGCCTTGGGAGCTGGGACACCAAGTGCAACAAAAAATACTTTTTAAAAGGCAGAAAATGTTGTGCTTCTTTAGTCACTTTCCATGGTACCTTGCAAAGAGCACCCCTGGGCATCTATTTACAGATTTGGCACAGCACTGATTAATGACACAGTAGGATGGGAAACCTCAGAGTAGGTTGGAGTAATGATGAGTAGTACTTGCAAACCCGCCATTTCTCTTATATGTGTGTGTGCCCAATGTGTGTGCATGTGTGCATGCATGCTCGGGGGTTCTCAGACCTAGCACTAATGTTATTCTGGGTCTTGTGAATCATTGTTGCTAAGGGTGTATCATAGAGTATAGTGTTTGTAGAAGCATTTTGGAACTCTGTGGATCGTTACCTCTATCAGATGACCATGCTATAGTCTTATACCTATAGTCCAAACAATGGGACCATAACCCCAGACATTGCCAGATAGCTCCCAGTGAACAAAATATTGCCCCAGAGAACAACTAGTCCAGTTACAAAACATTTCTGAGGACACAGTGTGGTCTCCAAATTTTGAAAGTCACCCAGTTCTTGGCTGGGGGTTGATATCTTCCTATATGCCCCTTCTCCATGCCAATTCTTTTCTCTTTACCTCTGGAGTTGATTTCCCACTCTCCTCCTTCTGCACAATCTTCCCTTTATCCTACCGTGTTTCTCTACCTCACATCCCTTCTCCCTTCCCTCCATCACCAAAATTACAAAACCAAGCCAAGTCTCTAAATAGCATTTTGGAACTCTGTGGATCGTTACCTTTGTAGACAATGCCCCGTGGGGAAACACAGCAGCAACTTGTGTAGGCAGCATGGGCCTCCTAACACACCGTGCTGGCTTAATGACTGCCAAACAGGTGTGGGTTTAGGACTCCTGTTCTCTCTCTCTCTCTCTCTCTCTCTCTCTCTCTCTCTCTCTCTCTCTCTCTCTCTCTCCTCCCTCCCTCCTGACCTGATTGTTCTTTATATATTCTTTATGCATATGCAGAAACTAGAGGTTGTAAAAATAAATAAATAAATAAATAAATAAATAAATAACCCATATCCTCTGGCAAAGCACTTGGAAAAGAAGGAGCAGGCACTGGAATCCAGAAGCCATTAGGGAGGACAGTGACACTCACAGCAGTTGGGGCCCAGAGGGGCAAGCCACCAGGGATTTTCCTTCCCTACTTTCTCCATTTCTTCTGGTGTCCTGTGTCTCCTTGCTCCCTGCTGTATGCATCTGTTCTCAGTCTCCTGCTCCTCTCCATACAGGGAACTTTTAGGTTATTGTCTCCCTGGGCTCCCCATGGGGTTGGGAGACCCCTGCCCTGTCCAACCTGCCTTTCTCCTTTGTCTCCTGCCATTATCTGTGTCTCTCAGCTCTTGCCCTCCCTTCAACCACACTTCCCTGTATATATTCGCTGTTTTTCATCCTTGCAAGCACTCAAGTCCTCTCTCCATCCTGCTTGCTACAGTCTCTTCTTCATCCAAAGCCAGGAGCTTTCTCCCTACAATTCTTGTTATTCCCCCACAAACACCGTCGATTCTTCCTTACCCCGAATATTCTACAAGCAGGCTACAGGAAAGCAGGGCTGAAATGAATGGTTAGTCTCCTCGCTGTGAGCTTATTAAAAATGCAACTGCACAACACAGCTTGCTCTGTGCTCGCTGGCTGGTTCAGCTCTAGTGGAGCACAAATTTCTAGAGACGATGCGGATCACACACCTCCGAGGTATGGATGCTCTTTGTGGCCAGTCAATATTTCTTTTTAAAGAAAATGTCACCAGCCATTCAGGTGGACTATG
Source organism: Mus caroli (assembly GCF_978045245.1). NCBI lineage: Eukaryota > Metazoa > Chordata > Mammalia > Rodentia > Muridae > Mus > Mus caroli. The sequence goes on from NW_028227264.1 coordinate 91,798,172, forward strand.
TCTCTGGCTCTCTGGCTAAACTCTTGAACCTACTTGAATACAGGCTGTGCTTTCTGTCTCTTAGTCGGACTGCCCCAACAAAAGTACCATTATGCAGACTTCATTGTCTTTTTCTCTTGCTCATTTGCCTGTGGGAGAACGGGAAGTCTTTCAAACGGGCTGTGTTTGTAGTCATTGTGGCTCCACATTGGTCCACCTGGTCCCATTAAGAGACAATGAAAACTACCATGTATTTGTTTAGGCTTTTCTGAACATTTGTCCCATTATTCCCATAGTAGCTTGTAACAAGTCCAAGAGGAAGGAAAAGGAGGAGGCAGGCGGAGCAGGGAGGTGCTCAGAGCTGTATAGGACTAAATACTACCAGCTTTGCACCCTGAAGGGCTTTTATAACGATCTCACTTACTCATCATGGCAGCCACACAGAGGCACTGGGCTGAGCCATAAAGCCTCCTTAGCTGGGGAGTTGTGTTCACTCACTCGTGTGACAGGGCTCAGAACATGATACCCCAAACATTGTACTGGGGCATTCTGGATACTTTAAAATGCCAACGATTTGAGAACAATGAAGAAGCAGGAAGGTCTCCATTGGTCACACATTTCTTTCATGGAGCTTGATGTAACATCTCAAAACTGTCTTACTTTCTCCCTGGACATTTGAAGGCCTCCCACGAGAGGCAAGCTCCTTGTCTTCAGAGAACACAAAAGGCCCAGAGAAGCATTCAGACACTAGAGTTGACAGAGCATCCTGCCCTGTCAGATTACCTTTCTCCTTGGCAACCCCTTTCTCCTCCAGGGTGGCCCTTCATCGAGCCAGGCACTGCTGTGTGCATGCAAATCTGTTTCTTAGGAAGGTCCACGACCACATATGACTTACTATATATAGGGGCATGCTTTCCCGCTGTTAATCTGACATTTCTATTTTTATTCAGTCCCTAAAAGTATTGAGAGACACATTTCCCCCATGTCAGTTTCTGAGGGCCTTGAAGAGGCAGTGGAGTTAGTCCATTTGCTCCAAATCCTGAAGATAGAGTGAAGAATAACCAGCCAAAAGCTGGACACATACAAATATCTTTACTGATGCCTCTTTTCATGTTCCTGTGGGCCATAGTGGGGAAAGGGTAGAATTTTTTTCCTTGCCCCTTCCTTCTCCACATTTAGATTAGCAGGAGAAAAATTGTTTGTTTAGATTGTGAGTAATGTTACATGACATCCATGTCACATAAAATGTATACTAAATCTATGTGTGCGCCTTCCTCTTGTTAATTTGTCTTTTGTCACATGAGGTTGGTATCAATGAAAGAAGAGGCCTTTCTTTTCCTTCCCAACACACTGCACAGCTGTGTGCGATGCAGCCCGACCTTGAGCCAGGCTCTGCTGTGAATTCTGCCTTACAATATCCCTGTGCTTTGGATAGGGGCAACACCACTCAGCACAGATGTTGTCTGCAAGGACCATGCCATGCTGTTTTTAGTTCACACTCTCAGCAGAATGCAAGGAGACATGGAACAGCAAGAAGGGAGGGGGGAGTGTGTCCCATCATTCAAGAGTTCTGTCAGAAACCCCAGTTTAAATATTTTGATTCCCATTCTGGGCACGTCCTCCCTGAAGGGCAAGTCTTGTGAGTCTCAAAGGCAAGATGCCTGATGATAGTGCATCCTGCTTCCAGTGTGAGTGCAAAACTGGTGCCCGACCACTCTGCTAGAGCACTGGCCTCTTATCCACACATCTGGGATGGCATCTTGGGGGACATGTTGCCTGTAAAGTCGGAACATTGGCTCTAATAACTGTTCTCATTGGGATGGACAGAGCCAGGCTCAGTGCCCCCGCTTCTAGTGTAACACGCCTTGTTCTTTTGGCCTAGGGGGGAGAGAATGAGCTCATTGCCTTCCATTCCAAGGAAGAAAATGTCCTTTGAGCAGAGAGGAGCAAGCGAGGTGAATGTTCTGTTTTCACCACTGTGGAAATGAGGAGGCTCAAGATCCCTGTATATTTTGTTCCTGGGTCCCCAGAAGCCAACACACTGCCAAAGAGAACCAGCGGTGTGGATCCTATAAAGAGGCTACTTAGAACTCGGAGTGAGGAGTTACATAATGAAGGGAGGCCGGAAAGCACTCTGCAAAGCGATGATAGGGGAATTACGACATCTGTGGCCCTGCTTAGTCTCTAGTCAATAAAGCACACAACCCCATCAGTCCCCCATTCCGCCAACACCATTAGAAACAGGCCTGGTTTGACTAATGGGAAAGGCCTGGAAAAACACTTGGGTAAGAATTCAGCCCACACTGCCGATGACCCACCATCAGCTCCTTCACGTGCAGCAGCACAAGGTACAGATGCAATCAGAGGCCATCCTTTAGCAGCTCCAAAGCTTCGTGCATTTTTTTCCTCCACCGGTGGCCTTTTACAATCATTTCTCTATGCAGTACTGGAGACTTCCCCTCCTTTAGAAGCTAACACAAAAGGAGAGAGTACTTCTCTCTTTAAAAAATCACATGGCAAACACTCACCTCCGCTTTTCAAGAGCCTGATGTTTGTATCTCCCCTTTCTGACCTAGTTGGAGGAGATGATTCTTCTCCTCTCCTGGTGAAGGAGAGTCCCTGCTAAGCTCGGGATGCTAGAGTTACACACAACAGAATCAGAACCTATACAAAGCGCTGGGACAAAGCCTTGCACCTTGTAAGCAATCCCCTTCTTCAGTATCATGGGACGTAAAGGAAAGCTTTGAGATAAAAAAAAAAAAAAAAGAAGAAGAGCAAACCCTCAAGTACAAACTGAGGTCTGAGAGTGCGAGTGAGTAGATTTTTCTAACCCTTTGTTAACAAAGATCAAACCATGAATGACAAAACAGATCTATCCTGGGAATACATTTCTCCATCAACTGGGATGGTTGTCATATAATTTCTACTTTCAATCCTGTCTAAATATGCCACTTACCTGTTAATATAAACATATTTATTCAACTATAATCTGAATTTTAGTCAGCCATTGATAAAGAAAAATCCTTGTTAAGGTTTTGTGCCATTAAAACGCTGAATGACATATCCTACAGATCAACTCAGGCATTCCATGAAGAACTGCATGGTTTTTATTTTTAAGATTTATTTATTTATATCATGTATGTGAGTACACTATCACTCTCTTTGGACGCACCAAAAGCGGACATCAGATCCTGTTACAGATGGTTTTTGAACCACCATGTGGCTGCTGGGAACTGAACTCAGGTCCTTTGGAAGAGCAGTCAGTGCTCTTAACCACTGAGCTATCCAGCCCAATTAGCAAGATCTTTAAAGCACAAGTATACTCACTATCAAATTCAACATGAAGTCCAATTTGCAGAATTACTGCCAAGAACGTAGTGAGGGAACAGGTAGAAAACACACACACACACACTCACACACCACCTTCAATTATAAACTATTTTATCACTGCTCATGATTGGCTTGTTGGCTATTTGTTTTTGTATGTCTGTGTTTTCATAAATAGACCAAAAGACTATACAGAGAAAGGATTTAAATATAATGCATGAAAGATTATATCAAACTAGGCAGAGACACAGATACATGTAACATACACTTAACAAGGGCTTGGCAGTTAAAAAAAAAAAAAGGAGAGGAAGGTTTCAAAAGGGAGGGAGGTCACAAAACTATGGGATAAAATTTCCAAATGGTCAAAATGACAAAGTTATCTAAGTAGAACTATTCTCAGAAAGTTTTGTAACGGATGTACATTTTTCTGCTGCCCTTTCACCTTTTATAAAGAACTCTGGGTTTATCAGGATAAAACACCTCAATATACTTTCCTCTCCATCCATGTAGTTTCTTGGGTGATCTATTATTCACAAAGTCGTGAAAACGGTTGTCCCTACATGATCAGCCTCAGAAATTGATGGGGGAGATCAACAGCAGAGTGCTACATTTAGACATCCTGCATCTATCCAAAATTAGGATTTTATAACTAGATACAGTCTGCATTTGTTACTTTTCTATTGCTGTGATAGAATGCCATGACCAAAAGCAACTTATGGAAAGATGGGTTTATTTGGGCTTATGGTTCCAGGGGCATGAGTCCATTTTGATGAGGAATTTTGCAGACATTGTGGCCTGACCAGGAAGCTGAGAGCTTATAACTGAAACTGTAAGCATACAACAAAAAGAACAAACTGGGAGGGGCATAAGACTTTTCATCTCAAAGCCTGCTTCCAGTGCCTTTGGTTAAAGGCACACTCCTTTAACCAAAGCCATCTCTCTTAAACTTTCCCAGATCCAGATTACACCAACAACTGGGAATCAAATTTTCAAATATCTGAGCCTATAGAGAGCACTCTCTATCAAACTACTCCACAATCTCAATTGGGAAATGAAGAAGAAATGCCCAGCTAATCAAGGCAGTGTGTGACTAGAATCCCAGTATTCGTGAGATTAGGCAGTAGGGTATCAAGGTATCAACCTGATGCTACATAGAAAGACTTCACATTAAAAGTTGGATGAATGAATGAATGAATACATCAATAATGTACTGTGTGGTGAGAGAACAAGGGGTAAGAACAATAATGATCACAGAATAATTATAAAATGATAATTTTTCAAGAGAAGGAGTGATGGACTGACTCTAGTTAATTTAATACAGATCTGTAGACAGTGGAAAGAGCATGTGCAAATATCATAGCTGTAACTTGGCAGCCAGAGAGCTGAGATCATCAGTCTGTCAGCATGCTTCATGAACAGTCTATTTACTCAAAATTCTGAAGATTATCAAGTTAGGCTAGATGCAAGAAGGTGTTCCTTCTGGTCCTATCTAGGACTTCTTTCTGGCTAGCATTTATCTGCTGGGGAAGCAAGGGGCTTTGCCAATCTTGTCGAGCCCCATCACATCTCATGGAAGAATAACATTGTTGATTTTCCTTGAGTCTATATAGGCTCCCAACAGTCAGTAGGCTGTTCTCAGCTTGCTCATAAAACTGTCGGGCAGGATTACAGGAAAATAGGAGGAAGCATACGAGAACTGGCTTTTCCCCCCACTTCCATTACTCCATATCTTTAAGGAAAACAAAACAAAACAAACAAGGCTGGATGGGATTTAAAAGGGAGTAAAATGGAGTCTACCTGCTGATAGGAATAGCTTCAAAGGCCCATTGCAGATGGGAGAGAATATAAGGCACCAAAAGAGGCAGAAGCAGCTGCAGCACTTTTGTAAGTGGTCTTTAAATCTGGCAATAACTAAGCATGCATTTCTGACTGGCAGTAGCCTTCTGCACCCAGAGCATGCCTACTTTCTATGGCTGTGCCTACTAGCACCTTGGTAGTCCTTAGCATTGTTCTGTTATTTACAACCAGCCACCCAGGCATTCTTTCTTCCCTGCTTGTTGTCTGTTACCTTCTCATTTTAATGTTTATCAAGACAACAGAATCGAAAGCAATTGAGATAATAATCCTGCCCTGAGAAGTTAAGACTCTTTGATGAATCTCTTCTTTTCTCCTCAAAAAGAGAAAATCACTGAGAATCATCTTTTGAACCAACTTATTCTAATATATAAACGCTGACATCTAGTGACAACAGATACCATCTTTGGTAGACAAAATTACCCACAAGGAGTTCTTCTACGGTAGTAGTTCTTAACCCATGAGTCATAACCGTTTTGGGAATTAAACAACCCTTTCACAGGGGTCGCCTGATATCATCAGAAAACACAGATATTTACATTACAATTCATAACAAAATTACAGTTATGAAGTAGCAGCAAAAATAGCTTTATGGTTGGGGTTGATGACAACGTGAGGGATTGTATTAAAGGGTCACGGCATTAGAAGCACCATCATTCTAAGGGCATCATGGTCTAACTATGGCACAGAATCATTTCAAAACGAGAACCAGTAAGAGCATTTAGTCCCACAATGGCACATGATCTGTCCCCTGATGAGGTACAGACAGTTGTATTTCAAAACCCTCTTCACAATGTCTGGACTAGGGGAATAAATTATTCGGGTCATGAGTTTCCCACCATTCTCTCTTTCTTGGATTGTGCCTTCTTTTAACAAAGCCAGCACTGCTGATGTGGACGTGTAATCTTCCCATCCCAATTATTTCACCTTGACTCATTTGAGTGCTAAGTGTAGAAGTCCATTCAGCACTCAGATTCAGCTCCTAGGCCATCCAACAGGCTTCTGATCTACCCCCTGTCCCAACCTGAAGAGGGGTACCTCCTGCTTTCACAGAGCAATGAGCCATGCTGTCCATTTATTATGTTTTAATCCCCTCTTCCCTTCCCACCTAGGAAATCATCATTGGAAACATACCCTTCTCCTATGCAGTATAATGTTTACTTGTAGACACAAAGACTTGTCAAGATGAGTATGTGATCTCCATCATCAGAAGAGATTTTTTTCCAACCTTACATGCATGGCGTGTGCATCTGTGTAGAAACATGTTTTATGTGCTTTTACTACCCTAGCCACCACAAAACATCTGTGAAGGTACTATATGTCTCCACAGACCGAGTGAGAAACAGAACCCAAACAGCTGTGTGATTTGTCTGTCAGCTGAGGAATAACCGATTAAACTTGCATCTAGATGTCTTCACTGAATGTTTTCACACAGACTCGGGGACCTGAGGAAGCAGGTTTCATAAAGTCAAAGATCATAAGGCACAGATTGTACCCCCAAAAGAAGAAAGTTTAGGGGCTGACTTTTTTCAAAAGCCACATAAACAAGCAGTGAACATGTCTGAATATCTTCCTGACTTCAAAATGGCCACTATGACTCTTTTAAAAAATTGCAACTAGAAAGCCATCAGGTTCCACCCTAGTTTCATTCTGGCCCACATTAATGTAATGGGGTTTCCTAGTTCAAATAAATAAGAAAATAACTAGAGCTTGCCTGTACTTTTGAATAGTCTCAAAACAAGCCTAAAGGATAGATGACAGTCAGTTCCATTTTATAAACCAGTAAATTGTGGGAGGGATATCTCCAGCAGTCTCATGTTCATAGCTGAGGCTCCTATAAGAACCAACACCAGCACAACAAATGGCAGTAACAGCAGCAGCAAAGCCTACAAATTTACCTCTTAGATAATCTTCTATTGCTACAAATGGACACTGTGACCATGACCAACTTATAAAAGAAAGCATTTAGCTGGGCCTAACTTCCAGTTTCAGAGGGTGTGCCCATCATAATTAAGGTGGGGAGCATGGAAGCAGACCGACAGGCATGACACTAGAACAATAGCTGAGAGCTTACATTTGGTCTGCAGGGAGGAGGCAGAGATGGGGGTGGGGGGTGGGGTGAAGAGAGATAGATAACAGGGACCTGCTGCAGCTTTTGAAACCTCAAGGCCCACCCCATTCCCCAAAGAGTTCTATCAGCTAGGGACAAAACATTCAAATATATGAAGACATATATACCTATGGAAGACCTTCTCATTCAAACTACCACATTGACTCAGCAAGTAAAAGACACAGAATCCTTCAGAAATGAAGACTCAAACAAAGAGCAGGAAGTACAGCTTCCTATACTATGATTTAAAAAACAAAAGAATAGTTGTGAAAAAGCATAACTACCAGAAGTCCGATAAAATTGGAGAGAACCTGGGTCTACCTGCTTGCTTGGATTCTTGGTTTTCCCCATGCAACTCAGTAGCTTGTTGGTCCGTTCCTTAAGTTACAATGATTCTCTTCACTAAAGTGAAGTTAACATAACTTCTTCTTGGTAATGTCATACACAAATATGATGATTTCAGATCACACCCCTTCCTTTCTCACTTTGAATCCTCCAAGACCCCCCAACTTCCTCTCCCAACTTCATGTTGTCTCTACTTCTTCTCCTCTCTCTCTTTTTTTAATCTCCCCTGAGTCCAATTAATGCTACTCATGTGTGCATGTGCAGAGGTCGCCACCCAGTGAAGCATGAACAACATATGATGGTTCACACTGCTGACGAAAAAGGACTCTCTCTCCCACCGTGGTCATCAATTGTCAGTAGCTCCTTCCTCTGCTAGGTGTGGGATTCGCAGGGCTCTTTTCTTTTCAAGGCAGACTCTTGATTTGCTTGACCTTGTATAGATCTCGTGCCAGCAACCACAGGTGCTGGGAATTAATAAGTGTGACAGCCCTGTCATGTCCCAAGACATTGCTTCTCAGCAATCTTTCCCTGCCTGTGTCTCTTAAATATTGCTTTCTGCTCTTCCATGATGTTTACCAATCCTTGCAAGGAATATTAGGGTTGGCAATGTAGATATCTCCTTGCTGACTAAGCACTTGAGTATAGGGAACTCTTTTGAATGGCTGTCTACCAATCTTCTTTAAGGACAAGTGTCAAGGGAAATTGGGAGAGTGATCTTTCTTCCTCTAGTTTCTAAAACATGCTAAGGTATCCTGCTTTGGAATAATGCAACTGAAAATAATTACTTCTTGTCTCCTTTAGTCCATTTTTAATAAGTGATAAAGTTGTTGATGGGGATGATGATTGATAATGAGAGTGTTGAGGTGAGTAACTGAAGAGATTTAATACTTATGGGTCTGGTATAAATGTGTTTCTGGGAAGAAAAAAAAAAACACTGCTAACCTGTCATTGCATTTGCTTGAAAATCTGTGATTATAGAATGAATGCATAAAACACAAAATGATCATTTTAAATAGGCTGAGTGGCTAATGGTCTGTGAATGTTTTGGCAATGATTAATTACATTCATACACACACATATATACAGAACTACATTAGGAGCAGTGATGCAAACATCAGTTAAGACAGACTTCTTCCAAAGCCACATAATTTCAGGAAGAAAATATGTCAAAAAGAAAAACACAGGGTAGAGGCCAGGGGTGTGATTCAGTGGTAGAGTACTCATGTGCACAAGGCCCTGGGCTTGATCCTTAGCATGAAAATGTAGATAGATAGACAGATAGATAGATAGGCATATATGTGAAGCATGAGGTAGAAGGTAACATTTATTAAGCACTTAACATCAGCTATTATGAACCTTACGCTTCTCAGATAATTTAATATCCAATAATGCTCCGAGTAGATCTACAGCTCTCCCGCTGTTACAGAAACAGAAACTGAGGCAAATCCAGTGTCTTAAGATCACAGAACACATTAAGTACCAAACTGAGGCCCACGCACAGGGAGCGCACCTGAGGACCCACATCTTCTGAGTGGGATTTTTATTCTCTTTACAATGAGCAGAGAGAGACACAATGAAGATGTTCAATAGGAGAGACAAGTGCTAGAGCAGAAGCGCTCTCCAAGTGTGGCTATGTAGCAGCTGGGGGTGGGAATCTCCCAATCTCTCAGTTTCGGGGTGGGAAGGCAAGGCAATGTCATAAGGAGACTTCAAGATTATGTCAAGAGGCAAGGAAGGGAAGTTCATTTCAATTGAAAGTTACAACAACTATGAGGACTTAAAGCTTTTCTGGAGATAGCTACAGCAACTCGATGTAGTCATGTCTCACTTCTTTAAAATGTGAGGAGGCATCAGGCTAAGTAAACTGGAGTCCCATTGTCCTCTCCTTATCGATCAATCAATCGATAATTCTTAGAGCCTCTTTCCAAATGCTGCCTTGGGTTCAGTGCTTATTAAAATGCCAGATGAAGGGATAATGCCTTCTCGTTCAGCTGGAGAACCAAGAAAAAATATTTTTAAAGTGATACTAAGAGTAGACATTTTTAGAGAGCCGGGTTAAAGGAGGAATGGTGTCTGTATTGGCAGACAGGATTTACTAGAGTGTCATCGCAAGATCTTCCCCCAAGAATCCTTGCCAGCCCCGGGGTCAGCCAACCTGCCTACTCACCCCACTTTTACACTGGAGGGTAGGGGGAGGAAAAGAAGGAAAGTGGGAGGGAAGGTGAGGAAGAGAGAGGAAGAAGTTAAATTGTCTGGTAGCCACAGAGAAGGAGTCTCTCTCCTAGTCCTCCCTCAGTTTTGTCAAAATTCTTCATGCTGCTTTGTCACAACCCAATTTTTAAGATGCTAAAAACATAATCTTTATACAAATAGATAATAAGCATGTGTCAGGCTTTATGTCACCCATTATTAAGGAAACTAGGGGGATTAAAAAATACCCCTTGCAAGCTATAAAAACAAGAATTATCAGCCTAAAGGATAGAAAAAAATAGAAGCCAGGGGGTGTTGCTAAGCTGCTTGCAGAACCAGTTAATACTAAATAAAACAAGGCAATTAGAATTCTACTGGTTCTCTTCTCCACTGGACAGCAGTACACAGGCTTGTCATACTGTTTACATTATGGGAAAGGAGCTAGAACCTAGTCAGGCCGGTAATGGATTTCAGACAGGCTTGGTAGAAGACAATGGTTACTGGCTATTACAGGGCATTCTATCTGCTTCTGTCCTGTCTCTTGAGGTTTCCCTTGACAGTAAGTATTATGCATACATACATTCCAGATGTGACAGCAGGGGTGCAGAGAAATGAGGTTTCTGACTTGTGACTATAAATATGTTAGAAGAACCTATAAACACTAAAACTTTATTCTAAAGGCCACATTTACTATATTATAATGTACATATGTAGACTGATGAGAGATATGCCATGAATATTTCTAAGCTGAGAAATCAGATGAGATCTGGTATGTTGCAGCTAGTATGGCTGTTGATAAGGACATAGAAACCACAACCAAAAGCTAAGATAATTAAAAGTGGCTAATATTTATCCTAAAGGAGCTAAACTACTCACTGATGAGTTTTTCGAACAGAGGAAATGAAAATTATTTAAATCATGGTCTTTCAGTTATCTCTCAACTGATATATACTAGACAGGGAAGTTCTGATCCTGAGACAAAGCCATCTTGATTGTTTCTCTATCTGAAGGAACGGTTCCCTTGGATGTCACAAATGCCTCTGTAATACTTGTCTTACATGATGCATAGACAAATCCTTTCAGTCAAGCACAAGATTCCAGGAATCTTAGTTTCAGCAGTACCACTGTTCATTATATATATATATACACATACATACATACATATATATTCCATTATTCCATTCCAGGGCATATATAACTTTACTGCATTTTGCTGTTCCTTCAAGAATAACAAGGTTTTATTTCAGGTAACCCAGACAAACTAGTGACTCGTAATGATGTAATTTGTTCAATACTGACAATGATCTGTGTCATTCTGAGATCTAGCTGGCTTCCCAGTTCTAACTATCCCATGCCATCTAGAGGGACGGCGTCAAGGATCACATCAAGCATCAAACAAGCTGGCAATGAGACAAACACTCAAATTATTCTCCTGGATGGACTAGAAATTCCGACGCTGCAATCTCCTTTGTACGCAGATAATTTTGCAGTGAGTCTTACATTTTCCACACAACTCCAGTTCATCCATTCTCCCTAATCCAACAAGGCCTAATTGCTATCGTCTCTGGATCCTTGTAGTACTACTTCTGAACAGCAGAGGTCACTATTAACAGATTCAGGCCATGGTTAAATTTTAATAAATGCAAAAGAGCAAGAAGGAGGGGAGAAGAGGGGGGAGGAGGAGGAGGAAGAGGAGGAGGAAAAGGAAGAACTTTGGCAGTCTATGGAGCCCGTGGTCATTCTACCACAGCATGCATCTTTTCAGGTCCTGCCTCCTACATTGGCTCTTTCTTATGAATCTTGCAAGGTTTGTTTTTACTGGAATTCTGTTTGTAACTTCCAGGAAAAAAATAGAAAAGAAAACCGATATCCTAAGGAAGAGTGCACTGGTTGTGTAGTTAACAATCAATCCATCAGCAAACAATTGACAATCCCTTAAAACTCTGGGGCAGAGGAGTTATCTTCTGATGATGCCGCAGCCATGACATTCAAAATCAGATTACAAAACAGCTACCTGACTATTTGGAAGTTACCCATTGGCTTGATTTACAACTAGAACAACACTGATGTGTTAAGTACTCATCCTTTGTTTTGACCATAACAAGACACTCAAATCATAAACAAGAATCCAAGTCAAAGTCAAGGGTACCAAATTACTCACAGATTTCCATACCCAGAGGTACTCTGGCCAGTGGTGTTCGAGCTTTCTATTGTAGTGGGCGCTCTGTGCCAAAGTCACCCAGGAGGAAGGTAGGGCAGAATTCACATTTCATCCTGGCAGCCAATGATGCAATCATTCCCAAATCTTATTGGCTATCTGGCGATGTAGCTGTCACTGGTCCAGCATCTCCCTCCACCAAACTCTGAATTGCACAACACACATCACAGACAGGCAAAGGGAAAAGCAACCCCACCCTGGAATCCAAGAAGCCACATTTGTGGGCTATAGCTCAAACTAATTGTGCTGTTCTTCTGTTGATATTTTAATCAAGTCCTGTGTCATCCCATTTTTTTTCTTCTGCCCCTTATCTCAATGTTATTAAATGTTTTACTGGTATGTCATCACTTCCTATCAACATCTCTGGCACAGCACTATTTCTGCTGAGTTCATTATCGCAGGTTAAAAAGCTTTATATCAGAGTTAAATCTTTTTAGAATATTAAATATTAACAGACAAACTCATAAAGTGATCAGAAGAAAAACACAGCACTGGGGAAAGCCTTCCAAGTCTATGACACTTTGCTTTGTTTCAGACAGGTCTTCGTTACCCAGGCTGGCCTCAAACTCACTCTGTAGCCAAAGATGACCTTGAACTTCCTTCTAATCCTACTTGCTCTGATTCCTGAGTGCTGGGGTTACAGGCATGTACCACCATGCTCCTGCTGTGGACTGAAACCTGACCTTCCTAAAAATAGAATGAAGTCCTTTTTCTGAAGTTTGTTTTGCTCAATCATTAGCAAGAAGACCAATGTTGACAAGGGACTTAATGGGATGTGTTAGCAGGACACCAACTTCCAACCTATCAGAACTTGCAGCTGTAAAACGACGGACAATGGATGTAGCATATTATGGCAGAATGCCTGTGCCTCGGGAATCCATCTCTCAGTCTCCCAGAAAGATGTATTAGTGGCTTGATGGTCCCATTCATTGTGTCAGATAGAGCCAGATGGGTGAGCACAGTAGAACTGAAGTGTCCTTTAGTGTCCTCATTAATGACTTCAGCTCATTTCTCAGGGCCATAAATGAAGAAAAATAAGAAACTACAATGGAAACCACCATAATCTCTACTCTGAGCTAGGAAACAATGATGATGAAAAGAATACATAATAAATAGCCAGACCTGTTCAAAGAGAACCATCCATCATGGCTCCATATTGCCGAAGCAATGTTACCAGCCAGCAATTACAGGCACAATTCTTTCCTATGCATAGAGGAAGAAGCCCAGACATGCTTTCTATTCAAACATGCCCTGTTACAGTACTGTCTGTTATGTTTTAGTGGGTTTTTTAAATAAATATTTCTGAAGAAGCTTCTAGAACAACAACTGAGTTTCAGACCAAGTCTGCAACCAAGTAGCTTTGGTTTGAAGTGGCAAGATTTCAGAAAAAGGTTAATCTATTCAGAGCTATGATGGTACAGACAAGGAGATTCTTTAACACAGTGTTTTTAAAAACACTATTTTATCAGTGTAGTCCAAATAGACCTCTTCGGACTAAAAGACTTTGTATTTTTTTAATTTGCATTATGCCTCGTATCAGACAGAGAAACATGTGCCCCATTGGTGACCGGAAAGTCCGAAGAAATTCCTGTCACCTGGATTTGGGGCAATGCCTTATACCAGGCCTTCACTTGTTCTGTGTCCCTCCTCCGAGGCTTGCCACAAATTATCCAGCGTATGGCCTCCTCTGAGGGTTCGCAGCCATACTTTTAAAGCTGTGTGACTCAATGGACCACCGTAATTCCTCGACTTGGTCTTTCAACTAGTTGATCCCAGGCCCTGTAAAGGTATCACTGCCTGGGTCTCATTCTCACCCTGGCTGCATCATGATTTAGGCATCCTGTTCATGCTTAATGCAAGAGGACACAGCCCACTGGCATTATTCTCTCTGTTCTGTCTACAGGATGGCTGAGAATCAAACAAGCAAGGTTAGATTTTTATGGAAGACCACAGAGATTTTTACCGGCTAACTCCTGAGGTGAAAACAAATGGCAACTTTGCTTTGATTTCATTAACCCTGAAAGACACTGGGACCATCATCGATTTGCGATCAGCTCTGCTCAGACAAAAATCTAAGATTTAAATAGTTTCAGTCAAAGCCCTGTCATCTAATTTAAAATATTTTCCCTCAATCCTTTCCCTCTCCTTCTCATCCGAACAAGAGGCTGCGAACCACCGTTTCCACTGACTGTGATGCTCCGGCCACTTAACACAGAGCAAGGTCATGAATATCAGTCTTGTCTGGGTTCTTATCTTCCGTGGTTCACAGATCTCATTTCTTCTTTGATCATCAGAGTCGCTCCCAAATTGAATCTGGGTTGTTTTTCTCTCTGTTTTTCCCTCTACAATCAACTATTGAATTCTGAACCAAGAGATTAATGAAATCACAGTCAGACTGAAAAAAACAAGCCAGTGAACCAAAGAATGATAAATTACTAAATAAAATTCAATGTAAAAAATGGAGAGAGGGAGAGAGAGAGAGAGAGAGAGAGAGAGAGAGAGAGAGAGAGAGAGAGAGAGAGAGAGAGAACATGCTCAAGAAGGAAGATGAAGAGAAATATAGATCTGACCTTTACATCTGAGCACCATATACATGTTTGGATAGTTAAGACCAAAAATGAAACTGAAGAAAGAAACCCTCTGAAGACAGAGTTGAACCCCAGAGGGTCTCTCTTCCATCAGATAGGTTAATTTATCTGTATTTTATTGACATCATTCTTAAGCCTAAAATTTCTCATTTAGTTGCAATGCAAATGCTAACACAGATGCTCCGTTAGACACAAAGCTAGCCTGCCTGAAGTTAGGCCAGAACCATGCAAGTCAGAAATGAATGATTGCCTCTCTCTCTCTCTCTCTCTCTCATTGAGAAACGTCTGTGATGCCATTCAAATGGTTTAATCAAACAGAAAACGAAGGATGTGAGTTAGAGTGGTACCAGACATAAAACCATGACATGCTCTTATACCATTTAGCTGCCTGGAATAGGCCAAGCTGACCAAGCTCTTGCTGATTCCAGAGACTTCTCTGTCAACTATGGTGCCGCAGCTTACAACATAAAATCTCCCAGGTTAATGACACCTCCATTTAGCCAGCCTCATTTAGCTCAAGCTGAAAAAAAATGAGACTCTGTCCTTTAGCTGGAAAGTGAAGGGAATTCTTTTCTGACATTGTCTCATGTCTTCCAGGTTGGCCTCAACCTTGCTATGGAAAAGACTAGCCTTCAACTTCTGTTCTTCCTGTCTATACTTCCCATGTGAGTGTGGGCATTGTGAGTGTTCAGTTTGGTGGGTGCTGCGGATGGAACCCGTGTTCTGCACACACTAGGCAAGGCTGGCAATAGAGAAAAGTGCACATTTCATGACCTAGTGGGGAGACAACGTGGGGGCTAAGCACTTTGCCTCAAGGGGCTTGGTTAGAAGTGAGTCCTGACAGTACGGAGGGGCTGGGTGAGAAGTCCTTCTCAGCACTATTTAGAGAAAGCAGTCCTTGATGAAGAGACAGTCTGTGTTTGTCCAAACCGTTCTACTTGATAGCATATGTGAATAGATACACTTTACTCAGGGTGAATCAGGAATTAAATACCTTTTGCAGGAGGGAATGTGTAGGAAGGGAAGCTCATGGGCTGAACACTTGAGGCCTCTCTAAATGTCTCATTAGCACGGAGAACTCCAGGTTTTTATGATTGTCCTCTCAGTGGGGTGTTGTGGTTACACGTTCTAGAACAAGTAGAGCTTAGCAGGGAGCTGTCTCCATTCCTGCAGTTCTCAATTCTGCAATTCCCTGGGGTCAGAGCCTGCTCAACCCCACCAGTTCCTCTGTCTGGTGGCACAGTCCATATTCTCCAAAAGAGAAGGAAAAGGAGTAGGGGGGTTCTTTGCCACAGAACACACAGATGAGAGGAGCACAGCCAGAAAGAGTGCCCCCAATGATCCCCAAATTTCAGAACAAAACACAGCAGCAAGTGTTGATGCTGTCCTAGTCCTGGCTGATTGCCACTCTGTGAACTCATCTTCCTAAGAGATATCAGCCTGAACAGATTCAGAGACAACAGCATGAAACCAGCACCCAGATAGCACCATGAATGAGCTACTGAGTCCCGCACCTGGGGGTGACCAAAGAGCCTCAGCCCCAACATTTCAGTGTGTGGGACAATGGTTACTGTATGCACAGTGGTTACTCAAGGAGACAGCACTGTGCATGAACTGGGGTCTTAGGAAAAAGAAATTGAAAAAAAACACAGGAGTGTTAGGTGCTACTGTCTCAGCTATCACAATATTTAAGAACATGACTGTCATTTTCCAGAATTTGATTTATTAAGAAATACACAATCAATTGTTGAAAGCAGCTGTCAGCAGAAAGATGGGTCTGTCTCAGAGGGAAAGGGTAGGCTTTGAAACCACTAACAGTGGGTGTTGAAGTCTGTCTCCTCCCACCTGCCTTCCTCTGGCACCGCCTTGCTTGTTCTTCTGTGTTCTCTTCTGTGTGCTCATTCGTGGTGCTATCTGGGTGCTGATTCCATGCTGTTGTTTCTGGATTTGTTCAGGCTGGTATCTCTTAGGAAGATGAGTTCACAGAATAAGAGCAGAACTCCCTACAGGCTCTCATCCTGACCTCCCTTTCCTCCCCAGCAGGGCTCATAGCATTCCTCTCAGCTTGGGAAACTCCTTTGATTCATTCCCCTCACTTTACCAAGCTCCTTCTGACAGGGTCATCTAGAGATTTTTCCATCCTGGGATACTCTTACTTTAATCTGTTTGTTTGCTTGTTAGTTTGGTTTCAGTAATAAGGATTGAACCTAGGGCCTTGCACATGCTAGGCAAGAGCTCTACCATTGAGTTCTTCTGGTTTATCATTATTATTGTTGTTGTTATTATTATGTATTATTGTTGTTGTTATATGACTATAGTTTTATTTAGACCCACTGTGTGCTGATTTAGGAGTTAACCAGGCTGACCCTGAACTTGCAATCCTTCTATCTGGAGCTTACAAATAGCTGTTTTGCTGACCTATCTGATGGAGACTGCTTCCCTGGGACGGGCATTCAGCACCACATGATACCTGTTTTCTTACAACAACCAACAGGATAACCTTGACAGTGGGTTGATGTCTGTCTTCCTCCAAGGATGCTAAGTTCCATAAAAGAAAGGATCACGTCAGTTTTGCTCACTGTGCATCTCAATGACAAAGACTATTTAAAAATCATCATCGACTGAGTTAATTAGTGAGTGGAAAGCAGGAACCCACTATCAGATGGTTATTCACCATGGTTCATCTCAACACAAAACTAAAAACAATTGTTTGAATTGTACCACCTAGCTAAATCCTGATCCGTTCAATAAATATTTATTGTGAGGTACATATAGAACTAAAGCAAATTTCATGCCATTCATGTATGGGCACAGCCTTGCTCACTTGTGTAAAATATCAGGTAGCAAATATTTTCTGACCTCCCAGCCCAATGATCTGTACTGCAACTGTGTAGTATAAACTATGCCATATGCAAAACACTAAGAACGAGTATGACCGTATTGCAACTAAACTCTATTCTAGCAGGCTTGTGGTATGCTGTTTAGAATGGTATTTGATTGTCATTTGTCATCCATTGTATGAGGAGAAGTCACAGGATAGACTAAGAGCCTGCTGTTCCCATTGAAGATTCTGATTCAGTAATCAAAAGGGACCCTACTGTAAGCAGGGCTCTTGACTGGACTTTGGGGATACACAAGAAGTCCTTACTTGCCTAGAGGCATCTCACCACTGATGGGAAGAGATTTATGTGCCCGTCCGTTCTTTTATAAGATAGCTTGGCAAATGATGCAAGGTGAAAGTCTGCATGTTACACAGGGAAAATGAGGAATTCTGAAAGCTCAGAAGAGACAGGGATGTGGACACTGGGACTCCTTTAAGATTCATTTCTTGTAAATGGTCCATATTAAGCCAGGCTTCAAAAAGAGAAGCTGAACGCTTTGGGTGGAATGGTTGTGAGGAGAAGGGGCCAGTGCCAGGGGGCCTTGTAGGAGCTAGTGAGTGCAGCCTGCTTAGAGGAACCAGAATTAATGTGGCAGCTGTTGAAATGAGGAGGGGAGGGTGGATTCCAGGGACATCACAGAGGTTCCATCTGTGAGACTGATGCTAATTGGTTTATCCTACATGATAGGAAGAGCCGCCTGTTAACGTACGGAGAGAAAGCCATGGAGTTGTTTAGCTACCAGCAGTTACAATAGAGGCTCTGAGTCACCAAATGTCTATCCATCAGGGTCCCCAGTGACACACAGACATTTAAGGATAGGATAAAATAAAAACACCGAGGCTATAGCAGTGGGAAGAGATGAAAACTAGCTCCCTGCACCATGCGTCTTGGCAAACCAACCCAAGAAAGAAGCTGTATTGATGGATAAGGTGTCTCTGACCTAATTGACTATCTCATCTTTGATGAGGCATCTTTACAAAGCTCCTTCTTGCCACTGACTTTCAAAGCAAGGTCTTTTGAGGGAAACACTAGCTTAAAATTACAAATCAGAGCTTGAGTTTCAACATGCACTTCCCAAATTCCGGGGATCATTGAGGATATGGAATTATAGATTTGAGGCCCAAGGAAGACCTTGGAGGTACCCCCAAAATGTACACAGTGAATCACCCTCTCTGGCACTTATCTCTTCTTTACCCTCTGTTGGAAGTGTTGGTGAGAAATGAAAGAACAGAAGGCTAAGGCAGGATGCAGCTCTGAGGGAGGCAGGAACCAAGGGGAGAGGGAACACGCTCTACTGACTAACATCTGACTCACACAGATCTCCTAGGCCATCTTTCACATCTCAATTGCTTCATAAGGCTCCATTGGAACCCTCATAGAATCTACTTTACCTCAGAACCCACTCTGGGCTCCTTAGGGGATTGCTGTAAGACAATCACAGAGAAAAGGGCTGAGCCTGGCCAGTGAGGCTCAGATTCCAGCTCCATAGAGTTACTTCTGACAGGCTATTTTCTCTCAGAGCTTGCCTTGCATCTGTAGAGTCTCCCTTGGTGGAAGACACCATTTAGCAGCCCGAAGCATGCCTGCACCATAGTGTCTCTGATTAATGGTTAAAACAAGAACACTCACAAAACTGGAAAAGCATGAATACTATATTTGAACGCCAAGCAAGAGGCACAGAGGCAGAAACACCAGATTCAAACTCTAACCACCCACACATCTCAGCAAAAGATCTGATATTAGACATGCCTCTCAAACTGTCCACATACCAAGATTCCCTCTCTAGTGGGAGCGGTAGATGAAAGTATTTGGAGGGGTTTTAGATATAATAACAGTTTTGTTTTCTCTTGTGCGATGAGGTACCATTAAAATATGTAAAAAGTTTGGAGTGACATGCCAATGATGGGACACAAATGATGCCACAGAGTCTACATCTCTTCTGCACGGTGGAAAGAACATTCTGGAGATTGTCAGGAAGATGCAGTAGATAATGCAGTTGAGGTGTTAGGTAAACTGTAAAGCACAGGCAGATGTGAGGTGTCCCTGTTCCCATAACAGAATCTGATGACCATCCAGCCAAGTCAGATTCTTTGTGTGTTTTGAGGAAAGTAAAGCAAAGATGTGGAACAGAAGGGAGACCAGAGCCCTGGATACTGTGGGGATTACGATGATCGCATTTCTCCAGGACAGTAAATTAAGTATTAGTGAAGAGCTGCAGGGCAGAAAAACCAGCCAAGGCTTAGAGACGACCATAGCTCTCTCCACAGAGAAAACCATTCTGGACTTTCCAAAGTATGGTTCGTTGAGTACCTTAGCCTAAAAGAAACTCTGATTCCAGCCAAGTTGAAATTCCTTTAAAATAAGTCAACTTATATTTTTCTGACAGCTGTGAAAGTCCTCCAAGTTTCCAAAAAACTATACCTATGTTATGTACTATTCTCTAGAGACTCTAACTACACCAGGTGATGAGGAAGGAACACCATGGTGGGCTTTGCATTCCTTCTCATTCCAGTCCATGGAGACATACCATTCACATTCTCTTTTGATTATAAAGAAAGACTATGATATATTCCTCATAGGTTATAGCAAGGGTCATCAAGTGGACAAAGTCGTGAGGGGAACACTGAAGTCAGTAAAAGAGAGCCCCCAAATGTTGGTGGAACTAAATATGGGAGTCAGAAGAAAGTCTCTGAGCATCCTTAATTGATAAGTTTAATTGTGGTGGTTTGAATGAAAATGGCTCTCACAAGCCCATAGGGAGTAGCACTATTAGGAGGCATGGCCTTGTTGCAGTAGGTGTGGCCCTGGAGGATGTGTGTCACTGGGGGTGGGCTTTGAGGTCTCAGATGCTCAAGGCAGGCTCAGTGTCTCTCTCTTTTGCTGTTTCCTGCTGATCCATATATAGAACTCTCAGCTGCTTCTCCAGCATCATGTCTGCCTGCATGCCACCGTGCTTCCCATCATGATGACAATTGACTAAACCTCTGAAATGTCAGCCAGCCCCAATACATTGATTTCCTTTATAAGACTTTCCGTGGGCATGGTGACTCCTCATGGCAATAGAAACCCTAACTAAGACACATTTCCAGAAGCCAGTGAACTAGTGACCCAAATAAATGTGTATGGGCAAAAGGCTACAGATCTGAGCAAATTTTGTAGTTAATCTTTCGTTGGTTTTGCACTAACTTCTTTTTGGAAAGTTCAATGTATAAAGTTTAGTTGGTGACACTCATCTTCTCTTACTTCATTTTAAGGGATGAAGACATTGGCTTCCATTTTCCCTTCCTCATATGTGTTTGTGAATATGTCTCTCACACACACACACACACATACATACACACAGGGGCAGAACAGACAGTGAGTGAGAGGGAGAGATAGGAACACTTAGCTTTCATCTGAGTATCTCTTGATTCAATGGCAGACATAAGATAGACTGATCCAACCCGTGGTATTCCACAGACACCTTCACAATGGGTAATATCATAAACATCTTGGTATGTACCTAAGTCAGCATGTCAGAGGCCTATTCTCAAGAGATGGATTACTGGGTTATGAGATTTGCATGTCTAATTGTATTCCACACAGTCATATTCTGTGCAGAATGGCATTTCCAATTACACATTGCTCTGTCATGTACACAGGACCCCCATGTCTTCACATCTTTGCTATGGCTTTCCAAGATTGGACTTACTAATTTTTGCCCATCTGTTGGTTATAAAGAGGCATCTCATTGTGGCTTTAATTTGTATTTTCTCTGATGACTGTGGTGTTGATTGTTCTGTCATATTTATTAGATAATCAAATCCATTCTTTTAAAATGTTCTAGTTATCCCCTCCAACTATGCATCTATTTCCACTTCTCTATTTTTATTGATGGTTGACAATGGTTTCTCATTTAATTACAAGTGACCTCTTGTTGGTTGTACACACTTAGTTCTTTTTCTCCTATCAGTATTTGTCTGTCGGATCTGTGTCAAAGTGAGATCTTTGTGAAGTCAAATGCATCAGTATTAGGGGTGGTAACTGGGGGCTTTGTTTGATGGATGCCTTGCCTAAGTGGAGATTACCAGATGCTCCTCCATTTATCCCAAGTTCAGTTTGAAATAGATGACAGTGGCCCAGCTACTCCAGGCCTTAGTGTCTACTCTCCTCATTCCATATAGTATGGTTATTTTCTATCCCCTTGGTCATTAGGCATTAGTCTTCTTTCTATAATATCAAAACCTGTTCTCAGTTGTTTCTAGGAAAGTACAGATGAACACATTCATCTACATTTTAGCTCTTAAGAGCAAATGCCTTTCTTAAGGGCATCATCCATGCTAACACAGTATATTTTAATAAAGTAGCTCCAGGCATTACGTGAAAAAGAACATGGAGCTTTGTGTCTGAATTCACCATCTCTTTTTTAATGCTATCATAACCTTCTCTTGTGGTATTTATTTACTTTACATTTTCATGTTATTGTTAGTTGTGTGTTTGTGTGTACGTGATATGTGTACATGGATATGAGTGTGTGCATACCACAGCACATGTGGGAAGCTTTGGAGAGTCTGCTTTCTTCTTCCACATATATGTGAGTTTTGGAGATGGACCTCAGTTCTCCAGGTTGGCACAGCAATCACTTTTAATCACTAATCCATCTCACTGCCCTTCTGTGGTATTTACAAATATTACTCATAGAATAGATGAATTAAAGATAATAAGAACAAACACTCCTATAGAGGATATATTCGGTTTAAAAGGCTAAATTATGGTTAAAAAAATAAGTGCTGACATCGCAGAGATTGATGGCAACAAAGATTTCTTTCTCTCACAGAGAAGAAACGTATTTAACATAAGTAAGCTGTATAGAATCATTCCAAAGCCTGTCGTGATGGGCACAGCATCTTTAACATGTCCCTGGTCACTGAGTGAAGAGGTGCTGTTACCTCCCCACAAACCCAGAAGCCTGGATTATTACATCTCAAATCTTCAGCTAAAACTTTCTATTGTCCTCGACTAAAACCAAGTGCCATTCCCAAGGAATGTCCTTTTTCGTGGGCACACCGTATCAAGTAATTAGCTGATGAGGGCTAGAAAGGTCCAGTCGTTTCAACTCCAGTAACAGGGACTTAGAAGATCAGTGCAAAGCCACAAATCTACACAGCACATAACCAGTTGTAAAACACATTTATCTCACACCCCCTGTTTCCCTCATTCTTTGACTTCATCCTGAAAAGTCACCAAAATAATGTTCATTTGAAAATTCCTACCTCAGTGTGTCTCTTGAGGAGACTGGATCCAAAAGAGTTGGTACCAGAACCCATTTTAGGAAGCTAGCTCCAAATGAAATTCTGGAGATGCATCCACTGGATGCTGGACTGACACAAAAATAGTCTTATTCCCAGAAAGTATGGTAGGGGAATCCTTTGCAAGCTGTGGTGGGTATCATTTTCAAAGCTTTCATTGATGCTGAGCCATGATGGGGAGTAGTGATGAAAATTCACTGGCACACATAGTCTCTAAGAAGCTTGAGATGTTCACGGGAATTTCAGTGGTAATTGGAAGAACTCTAATCCAATGGGTCTTATGCACAGCTCTCTGTGTGATGGGGGAAGACAATGAAAGTTGGAAGGCAGTTTAGGGTGAATTGTAAAATCCAAAGAGCCTCCTTGGCAGCCACATGGAAAGACTCTTATCTCCTGTATCCAGAGGGTAGGAAAAGTGGACAATGGGCCAGGACTTAACCATAAGGGCTTGAAATGCTCTCAGGAGGCTGACTCTTCAATCCCAGCAACTCTATGATAAGGCCAGGACCCTCTAACTGGAAAAAAAGTGGAACAAAAATAACAACAAAACAAACAAACAACTAAAACCTCAACAGCAACAACAACATAACTGAGACAGGCTATCTGAATCAATGTACTTGAAAATGTTGAGTCTATACATGCTCCTGGATGCTTTGATTCGGCAGAGTTGCCCTGAAGGTGGGGCTTTGCTAGAATAAATACCCCTTGTTCAACCTCATCCAAAGAGGAGATCTGAAGCAATTAGAAGCCAAACAGGACAAGAGCTCACATTGATGCTTTCATTGGGGGGGGGGTAAATTCCCAACCCTCCACTATTCACTATGAACAAACCTAGAACACGTGGGCATTGTTCAGAACATGATCTTGGTCTCCTATATCAAGTACGTGTAAGTTGGATATGACAATCCAGGTTTGGCACATTGATTGGAGGCATGAGGATCCATGGGACATTTATCTTAGTGAAAGAGTTTTGGTTCTCATGGCCTGGGACCTGCTAAGATACCCAGATTCAAAATAAAGAGGAGATTGTGGTATTTCATGTTTCTAAGCCTTAGGAAGAATGTAAGAAAACTATCTCATATGCCTCCCTGGGTTCAAGAGATGACATATGAAGTATTTAAACATTGACTCAACATGCTCACGAGTGATATGGGAAGATACCTAGGCAGGGATGATCTTACTCTATCCTGAAAAGTCTAGACAAGTTCTACCCATCGAAAGTAATGTCTACTGCAAAAATTTCACAACTGTCACCAGTCAAGTTCCAGATGCATTCCCTCTATTGCATTGGTTGTCCACCTGTGGGTAAGGTCCATTCTAGCAAACCATCTCTAAAAATATATTCATATTACAATACATAATAGCAAAATTGCAGTTATAAAGTAGGAAAAGAAAAATAATTTTATGGGTGGGGTCACCACATCATGAGGAACTCTCTTAAAGGGTCACAGCATTAGGAAGTCTGAGAGTCACTGCTCATGTGTGTGTGTGTGTGTGTGTGTGTGTGTGTGTGTGTGTGTGTGTATCTTTTCCATTGCATTTACTACACTGCAGAGAATATATTCTTATGCCTTCATACCCCAGATGACTGCGAATGCCTTGGAGAATGTGGGAGATGAATTATTCATCCATGTACCCTCCTGAATCTTAGCAACATCTCCAGCACATAATAAGTTGCTGAACAATTGTTGAATGAACAAGTGAACGAAGGACGAAAGTGAGCACATTTCAAGTCTGTGCAGAAAGATGTCAAAACCCAGGGGAAGAATCTGTGGGAAACGGATCAGGGAAGGATCTTCAATGACAGAGACGACCTGGGACAGGAGTTGGATTTCTGGGTGGCAGCCAGAGGGGAGGCCAAGCAGGCATCTTTGAAACTGCTATAGCAATAACAGAGGAATGTCTAAGGGCAAGACTGTCAATCCAACACAGGGTGGTCCATCTTTACAATGGAGGAGTCATGAACAAACAAAAGTCTGCAAACCCAGAGAAGCTCCCAGCGTTAGACCTCCATGGGCTATGCATCTTCTAAAATATAAGTAGACAGATATGGGCTCTAAAATCAGGTTTCCTGGCTTCAAGTCTTAGCACTGTCAAGTATAGGATGTGTGACCTGAGGCTTCATTTTTAAATCATATACACTTCAATGGGGGAAAATATATGTTACATATAATGTACATATTATAAACTGTACATAAGAATTATATAATTATAAATATATAATATCATATATTATATTTATTTACATATATATGGTTGATTTTTGAGGTTAAACTGAGATAATATGTTTAATGAGAAACATGTTTAGAATGTTGCCTCTCAAATCATAAGCATATAATTATGATTTTCCTTTGCTAGAAGAGCTTAGACTATTGTTTAAAGTCATGGAAAAAAGTCCCTGGGCTCCGGCTGAGAAGAAATGTCACTGTTTTCTGGAGAAAAGAGACAATAACTCAAATTCGGGATTACAATAAAACTTTATTATATAAACTTGGTGTCTTCTCACGTGCTTGTGCTTGCTAATATAATTTGGTTAGTGTCTATGACTTCCAAAGGGTCCGTCCTTAAATCTCGTCATGAAAAACCTTGGACATAACGGAACTCTGCAAATATCATGAATCCATGGATGAGTAGAAAAAAAACACTGTGAAAATTTGTACACTATCAAAAGTGACCCACAGAATCCATGCAATCCTCCTAAAAGTTCAATGTTACTCTTCACAGAACCAGGAAAAATAATCCCAAAATTCATATAGAAGCACACCGACCCTGAGGCGTCAGAATACTCACAAGCAGAGCAGTAATGCTGGAGGTGCCACAATGTCTTATATCAAATTATAGAGCCATAGGCAAGCATAAAAGCGGACATGTGAACCAATGGAATAGCACAGAGGGCCTTGGCAGTAGATCTGTAGAGCTGCAGCCAGCTGCTGCTTTGACAAATGTACCAGAAACAGATAACAAAGTGACAGCTTCTTCAGCAGAACATGCGAGAGGAATGAGATAAGTGTGTGGATAACAACGAAACTAGATACCTATATCTCACCTAGCACAAAAGCCAAGTCAAAACAAACCAAAGGCTTTCCTGTAAGACCCGCAGATCTGAAATGGGAAAACAGGGGAATCATCTCCACATACAAGCATAGACCAGGATTTTGTGCAGAGGATTCTGCCAGCTCGGGGAATAATCATAACTGGCAAGTGGGGTTAAACGAAATTTAAAAAGCTTCCACACAGCAAGGAAGAACTCAGCAGAGAGGAATGAGCCTACAAAATGGCAGAAAACATTTTCCAACTATGTATTTGGTAGAGAGTTGATGTCCACAGTCTATATAGAGGTCTAAAACTCAACAAAATGACAAGTCGTCGGATCAATAAACGACCCTGTGAATTAAACAGACACTTCTCAGTGGAAGAAATTTAAATGGCCAGGAAAGATTTGAAAAGTGTCCTCACTCATCAGGGAAATAGAATTTGAAACTACACTAAGGTTCCATCTTATCCTAGTCAAACGGTTGCTATCAGGACGACAGAAGGCAATGAAGAGCCATTCATCACCGGTAGCAGCAAGGTAAATTAATAGAGGTACTGTAGAAATCAGCATGGAGCCTCAGAACGCTAAGCAAAGAGCTATTCTAGAATCCATAGATATCCCACGTGGGTATATTCCCAAAGGAACTGAGGTCAGCACACAGAGGTACCTACACCTCCATGCTTACTGCAGTACTGTGCACATGAGTGAAGATCTGAAAGCAGCCTGGATGGCCGTCAACAGAATCGACTTTAAAATGCATCATACATACACAAAGGTGGTTTCATCAATTATAAAGAATGAAATTAATGAGACTTGAAGGAAAAAAAAAGGGACTGGAGCCCATCACAGCAAGTGAAATTAGCCAGTCTAGAAATGCAACCACTCTGCACTTCCCTCCAGACGCAGAATCTGAATGGAAAAAAAAAGTATAATATGGCATTAAGTAGAAAGGGCCTATGTGGTAGGAGGCAGGTGACTAAGGGTTACTGATGAGAAGATAAAAATCCAAATAAAAAAATTCTTTGTGTGTGTGTGTGTGTGTGTGTGTGTGTGTGTGTGTGTGTGTGTCAAAGACTGGACTATGAGACATTAAAACAAAAGAACTATTTAGTGAAAGTAACTAGTGTAGCAAAATAAAATGATACATCTTCAGAGAAACTGTCATAAAGGCAGGCAGTATTTTCTACACTTCGTAAAAGATGTAATCAGAAGAATAAAGTCTGAGTTCATTTTTGAAGGAAATTAATGAAATGAATAGGTAAAAAGATTAATCCAGCTACCAGCCAAATTCTGGAGGCAAAACAAGGGGCTAGCCTCTATCATCAGGGAGATAGAGGTACTGAGAGAGGAAAGAAAATCAAGTTCCTAGGACATAGGACCTGGGTGCAGAGTCAGGGAGGGACTGCCCAGGGTGGAGGCAAGACTCTCTCACACATTTAACACACAGTTGTCGCCCAGGAGCCTGCCTAGGATGACATCACCTCTATTTCAAATGCTCTTTTCAGGCAGGTGACAGTTCCTTCTCTCTCACTTGAGGTTCATACTGCCTTCATTATCCTTTGAGTCACCTCAGCTTGTCACCCAAAGCTGTCCTGTCTTCCCATTTTTATTATTTTGATATTTTCTTACTGTGGATGCAGATGTCCATGGTAATGCAAGGTAATAAGCCATCACCACGCATTTCCCCATTGGCTTGGGATAGTAGCAGGGTTTCACGTGTCTCTCGGGACCCTTCGTTGACAAGCCTACCCTTTGTGTCTCACCAAGTCCCGTATAAAGGAAGAAGAAGTAATCTGACCGATGTGGAAAGGGGTGAATGTAGGAAGGAGAGAAGAAGAGTGATATTTGAAAAAGTACATTCAATACCACATCATTTTGGATGGACTGATTTGGACTATCGGGGATGTGATTTTTATGTCCTCTGTCGAAGCCATGGGCTGTCGCTCTGGTAACTTAGACTGTTTTCACTGGGTTGTGGCTTTTGTTGTTTCTGTCACTGCTGTTTTAATGACTGCCAGCACTGATCACTGTCATCCTAGGACAACTTCCAAGCAGACGTACTTTTAACAACCAATGCTAAGGGTGGCTGTGGATTTCCTGGTCACATCTGTGCGGCGGCTGCTTATAATGCTGGAGTTCATGAAGGTGAAGAGTGTCTGACAGCATACTTCTGGCATTTGGAGATTTCATTTGACAGTATCGACTGCAGTGAACTGAACGCCCACCAAACAACATTGATAAGAGTATCTCTTGTGGTTTTGAGAGGCAGCTTGATACAATGAAAAGAGATGTGGACTCAGAATTCACAACAGCTGGTCCCACCCCCTCCGCTCCCCACCCCCGGACTCTACATTGGATTTGCTCTGTGACCTTGAGCGTTTTATTAAAGCTCTCTGGCACTGAGCAGCATCTGTAAAATTGGGACAGCATCATTGTAATACAGCTTCAACTCGCACTTTGGTGGCAGGGTGTTTCTATTACCATCTAGCAAACACCAACAATAGATAAGCTTGCATGGAATACAGAATAAATCTTTGGCTGAAAAACGGACCTGGGAAGGCAGGACATAAACCTGGAGGAAAGATGGGGGCATAAACTCAATGGAATTACCATAGATTGTAAAGAAATTTACAAACATGTTTTTCGATAGACTAGTGTAATGATAATAATTAAGAGGCAGGAGTATGCTGTACCACTTTAGAACGGAGGGGCAGGAAGGTTGGGTACCAATGGCTTGCCTCTGTTTCAACAGTCAAAGCTGTAATTATGAACAGCACAGGCAGATCATTTGTATTTTCCTGGATGACTGGTTGAATTCAGGCTGTGACACGTGGCTGTTGGCTTTACTGGTAGGTGCAAGGCATGCCATTAAGGCAAGTGACAAATGCAAACAACCCTTTCCCTGGCTCTTATCAGCTGCAAACACAGGTTGTGGACCAGGAGAGGGAGAGTGGTCCTATTTGTGTTGGTGGATCAGTGGCTAGGAGCCCAAGAAAACATGGAAACAGGTTTTCTTTCTGCCACAGCTACCACATTCAGATAAATGGAAGAGGGACTGTAAGTATGAAAAATAAAACAAAGAGCACAGTGGGCACAGAGGGATTCAAGGAAGGGAGGCAAAATGGAAGCAGTCCTTGGAAGGAGAAAGCACACAGTCTGTGTTGATTTGAATATGCTTGGCCCAGGAAGTGCCACTGTTAGGAGGTGTGGCCTTGTTTGAGAGGGTGTGGCCTTGTTGGAGGAACCATGTTACTATGCCTGTAGACTTTAAGACCCTCATCTTAGCTGCATGGAAGCCAGTCTTCTCCTAGCTGCCTTTGGAACAAGAGGTGAAACTCTCAGCTCCTCCTGCACCATGCCTCCCTGGGCACTGCCATGCTCCTGCCTTGATGATAACGGACTGAACCTCTGAACCTGTAAGCCAGCCGCAATTAAATGTTGTCCTTTATAAGAGTTGCCTTGGTCATTGTGTCTTTTAATACCAATGAAACCCTAAGACATACACCCAGAGAATCCCATCTCTGCCCTGAAAAAGTAAAGTGAACTCTTGATACAAGCAAGAGGGAGCAAGGGGATTAGATTAGCAAACTGGGAACACTCCTGGCACTGATAAACTATCCCTGATAAGGGCAAACCACTCCATGGCCACATGAGTGGGGAGACTAAGGTAAGCATTTAGAACCTTTTACAAAACAAAAGCTGATCGTTTTATGTTTTCTTAACTTTTATTTTTAATGTGTTTTACAAAAATACCGGTTTCTAACAGATAACAGATATAAACGTTAAATTTTTAGGGCTCAGTCAGTAGTGTTGGCCTCACAAGCACAAGGACTGGAAATTAATCTCTTAGAAACCAGTTTGATCAGCCAGAACACTGGGTATGGTCACACAGACTTGTAATTCAAGCCCTTAAAAGGCAGAGACAGGCAGAACCCTGTGGCTTTGTAACTCTTCTGCCTAGTCAAACAGGCAAACTCCAGATCAGTTAAAGAAAAAAAAAGTCCTAAAAAACAAGGTAAAGATCAGAACAGACATGTATGTCTGTGTACCCACACATGCACATTCATACCCAATACACACACACACACACACACACACACACACACACACGCATGTGCACACCTCTCATGGATAATCTAGAAACACCTTGACGCTGTCCCTCCCTTACCCTCTACTGCCAGATGTTACCATCCACACAGTAAAAGAGAGATCCTGGTAGATGCTGACATGGCTCCTCAGGTAAAGCACATGCTGCTTAAGGGAGTAGACCTGAGTTGGATTCCCAGAACGGATGTAATACCAGACACAGTAGCCATAGTCTATAATCCCAGCGTTCCTTTGACAAGATATGACATGGGATATGGGGACAGGAGAACTTCTGAAAGCTCACAGCCAGCTAGCCGGGCACACATGGTAAGCAACAAGACACCCTGTCTCAAGCCATGTAGAGTGTGAGGACCAACAACCAAGTTTTCTCTGTTGCCTTTACCCAGGTCCTGTGGTCTGTGTGCACCCACACTCAGGCACACCAACAGAAATTTTCACTTTGAATGCAGTAGCTGCTGGGTAGAGTACATTCATTGAGCCTCTGGGACTCCAAAATGAGCCACAGAACATTTCTAAGCTCATTGCTTTTTATCAATTCCCTATTGACTTTCCTCCCACAATCCATCCTTTCCACTTTAAAATGTCACACCAGCAAACGCGCAACTGACAAGGTGGTGCGTGGCGTTGGGTCAAGAACAGCCATTTTCAAGTGATATAATTTTGGGAATCCTCTCTGATTCTCATTTTT
Source organism: Mus caroli (assembly GCF_978045245.1). Lineage (NCBI taxonomy): Eukaryota > Metazoa > Chordata > Mammalia > Rodentia > Muridae > Mus > Mus caroli. Next base: position 91,828,782 of record NW_028227264.1, read on the forward strand.
CCAAAGTGGAAATGGGGTTAATAGGTAAAATAATATCTACCTAGAAGGCTAGTTGAAAATGTTCAGAAGTGAGCTAGAAAACACAAGGTATCACATCTGAAAATTAGTAGGTGCCCAATAAAAGGTAGCTATCATGCACTTGTCTGGTCTTTCTAATGGGGAGACAAATTACTGGATCTAAGATTTGCCCTTGACACTTCAATAAAAGATGCTGCTATGCTGTGCAAAGAAACACAGGTACACATAAAATGTTGGAAGAAGACAACTTGGTGCTGTTAATTATAATAAAGCTCACTAAGAGCAGACATCAGTTATTACACATGCTTCACTGGCCCAGCCTCATCTGTCTTCTTGGCATGACCTCGTGGTGGTCACAGTGTAATTTCTGCTTCCTGAAGTTGTCCCTAGCCATGCGTTTTTCTTTGATTCAATCAAACGCTAGCAGCTTTCATGGCCTTTCCAATTGTTCTGGACCCACACTAACACATTGGCTGTTCCCTGTTGTAGGTCTGGTGCTTGCATAGCAGCCATAGGCCCTGAGAGGAACTTGAGTGCCATGAGTTGGGGTCACCCAGCTCCCCCAACAAACCTGTGCATGAGAACAAACAAGTGGCTATTGTTTTAAATAGCAGAATTTTAAAGACGATATTTTAAAGATGACCATAGCAAATCTTTTTTATGAGAGGAACTGATAAAAGAATTATGGCTTTAGACAGAAAAATCGGATCACGTAACTTTGATCTTATTTCCAATTATCACTTTTATATTCATTTCTTAGATATCTGGAGGATTATAAGTAATTGGACACACATCTACCCAGGGCAAGATTGTACTCCAGTGGTATATACCTGGACGGAGCATGTTTCTGACAAAAATCACAAAGTAAAATTAAGCTTGGTGGGCCTGATTCATCTACTATGAAAGCACAAAAGGAAGACATAATCAAATGGGTGCATCTACATCCTAATAAAATTTTATTAACAAAAGGAAGCAGAAATAGAGATGTATCCTTAGGAATAGAGTGTGTAGGTCCCTGGTATAGACAGAAATAATATATTGGAAGCAACTGATAAAAAGTTCCTCTGTTTATTACATTTGTTATGCATGTTACCATAATCAGAGGCATCTTAATTACATTAAGACAAGTATCAGTCACTGTTAGACACTGGTGTTTTTTGTCTGTTTGTTTGTTTTGTTTTTTGTGGTTATTGACTCCCATTTTCTTCAGAAAAACTTAGGTGGCCTTATCTTCACTGCACACATGAGAAAACTAAGTTCCCATGGTTAAGGCCATCAAATAGCCTCAGGTCACACAGGTAGAAGGTGTGACTCAAGATGCTAACTGGGAAAGCTGGCTCTAGAATACAGGCTAGGTATGATGACTGCTTACAGAATGGGAGTAGTGAGAGCTGACTTCTGCTGGTGACTTCCCCTGTGCCAGTCACTGTGCTGATACCCTCTCTGGTTTCCTAAGCTTCCCATCATGTCTTAGTACTTGCAACCACCTGAACAGGGCATCATAGATTTCCCATATCTGAGAAAGCAGAAGGACCTAGCAGATATCACCAGCATGCGGGGTTGTGCGGATTGTGCATGCACAAGGATGTGCAAACTCGCTCAAAAAGAAAAAGTAGGAGAGTAAGAAGTAAAAGATGGTGATAGCAGTAGCTGAGTCCAGCCTATACCATCAACTACAGCAAGGCCATAGTAGGTAGAGTGCAAGGAAAGTTACAGGAATGACTCCCCTCTGAAGCTGGAGCCCTGGGTACTTCATTTTAAAAGCCAAGAGGGGGGAGAGAGACCACATGGGGGAGAAGTGCCAATGATGAGTAATGCCAAAATTATGTTGTAAAAACCTAGTGGGAAACAATGGGAGCCTTGGGCCAAGAGTCCCTGTTCCTATTGCTTCTGGAGAGAAACATTTAGCACCCTGTCTGGCTTTACTTACTTAAAACTGTCTCTGGAAGAGTAAACAGTATGGGGAAAGGTGATGTTTTGGCTAGAGGGTGAGATGGCAAAAAAGACAGTCTTTACCACTTCACAGCTGGGGGCAATTAAGCAGGACAACCTGGACAAATCGAGAAATGTCACAGGATCTGGCTCAAATAGCCTCAAGCTATCAAAGACTTTTTTTCCCTTTTTCCCCCCTTCCACACAGTCAGTAGATTTCTGCCCACTCCTTGTCAATTCCTGTACATTTAATAAGATGGAGGGGGTGGGAGCCGTCCACATAGTACTGGGCACATAGCAGCTGCTCAATAAATGTGACTCTGTGTCTGGGCCTGAATAGAGACAGACAATTTCAGTTTGCCAATCTGTATTGCTGTCAGGTCTGTGAGACGAACTTGGGCTGTAATAGATTCTGTCCTTTGAGGGTATTACCGCAGCTCGAGAGGAAGGATATCACTAATGAGGAGGAGCCGCAGCAAGAGGAAGGGGATGAAAGAGCCCCTTTTGCTTTCATTCTTACGGAGAAATAATTGCCTAGGAATTGCATAAACTTTCCCAAGTTGAAAAAGAATATCATACTTTAAATTCGTTCTAAAGTGCGTGATCTAGTGACCGTGTTTTTACCCTGAGCTGAGTCATTTGGCACAGTAAATGCAATTACAACCAAAGTCAATATACTCTTTTCTCCTGCATATTCCCTTTTATCAGTGGGTGTCAAAGGATTGGTAGCTCTGTGGGTTTTAAAGACACCTTCCTGGCCATCGTAAGCTATGGAGAAGGAAAGAATTTCTTCTTCCATGTTAATTTTTTAATAGGAATAGGATAATAGGGCGGAAAGAACATTGATCTGATGCATTAAAACCACAGACACTAACCCTACCATGTGCAGAGACTCTGGGAATGTCCTTTACTCTCCAGGTCTCTGCTTAGATGAGCTATGTGAGTTCTAAGTCCAGTTGACCATCATAGTCAGTTAGAGGGGCCCCTAGAAAACTTCCTGGGCACCCACACAAAAAACTAAGAATTTGGGAAGATGAGACTCAAGCCATGCCCTAATTCAAGGGCCATATATTCCCACTAAGTGCTGAGCTCACAAGACTATGGGCTGGTGGGACACCAGCAGCCTTCTCTTGGGTGATCCAGGCTCTGGGGAACTTGGCTAGCTCATTTATAACGAGGCTCAACTAGAAACTGCCTAATGAGAGCTAGGCTCCACAGGCTCCACTCAGCTGTAAGCCATGTGTGCTGCATTCTACCAGAGATCAAAAGTCATGCCCATTTTGACTGGATTCTCCTGACACTAACAGAGGAATCTGGTTGACTTGGTGGCTTGAAGTTGCCATGTGTGTTAATATAAAATTGGCCCAAACAAAGCTTTGGTTAATAAAAGAGGGAAGAGTATGTTGTTCTAATAGAAGTCAGTAGGAAGGCATACCTATGTCTGAAGAACAATCCAATCCACCTGTGTGTCTGTGTCTATGTGTGTGTTTCTCTGTCTGTCTCTGTCTGTCTGTCTGTCTGTCTGTCTGTCTGTCTGTCTCTCTCTCTCTCTCTCTCTCTCTCTCTCTCTCTCTCTCTCTGTGTGTGTGTGCATGTGTGTGCATGCGTATAGAGCCCAAGTTGGCATGCTGTGACCACTCATGACAAAATATCTAGCACTGCAGACCATCCTAAAAACTGTGAAGTATCTGTGCCTCCTGCCACAAGCTTTCCATCTTTTGTGAGACTTACTTGGTGTGATAGACTCAGCCTTGTGGGCTTGTCTACTACCATGTGTATGTGTGCAAAGTCTTATATAGTGTAGGCATTTGGTATATCATGATCTCACATGTGCATGTGTCTAGCATATAGGATGATATAGTATAGTATAGTATAGTATAGTATAATTTATAGTCACTCATCTTTCACAGTCCTATCTCTCATTCAGTAAGTCACAAAGTCAGGAGATGGATTCTCACTGCTTCTTTAACAAGTTCTCGCCTCGGGAGAGTTGACAGGGATTTATACTAAAATATTTTTGGGGTCTTTCTACTGACTCTTGTAAAAGTCCTTAACAAATAATTCTAAAACTAATCACCAGCGTTTGGCATTTATTGATCTCTCCAAGGCATTTGGACATACTATGGGCACTTTTAATGTCCACATCTACCCTATGAGAGGTGCCTGCTGTTATCATAACCAATTTAAAGATGAAAAAAATAAGATAAAAACTAACAGGTACTAAGTTGGCAGATCTTATATTTGTGCATGCTCTTCCAGCTCACATGACGTGACAGAAGCCAGGAGTAGCTATCATCCACAAAGCTCTGCCTTTGATCATACTTCTGTTACCCACAACCACCCACATGCCACCAAGGAGCTAAGGACAGAGTGAAGTTGCTCGTCTCTGAGATCAGAAGCTTCTGCTGGGGCTGGTCTGCCTTGTTAGGCTCTAGATCCAACATGCCATCACCTCCCCAGATTTGCTGGACACTGCCTTTGGCTGCCACCTTAGGTTCAGTCTTTCTGATAGCCTGTTGGAGTCTTTGATTTCCAGCTAGTTCTGAGTTCCTACCACACTTACCGCACATCTCAGATCCCTCTTCTGGCTCAGTTCTGCCTATGCCCTGATGAAAACACATTCTTTTCTGACCCCTTGGAAACATAGCCTGCTTCTATGTGTATCGAGTTCTATACGGAAATCACAAGCTGGGCCCTTTAGCTAAATTTTCAACTATATTATTAATTCCCTTTGTTTATAATTCTTAAAACATAGTGAGTAGGGGGGGTCCTAGTTCAGAGCACAGAGGCTTAAGGGGAGCAGTGGAGATCTCTCTGAGAACCATTATGAGGGAATCACCCTTCTCTAGTCCAATCACTGCTATTTGCATCCAAGCTACTTCTGCTTCACCTGGTTTCTCAACACTTTAACTGCAGCAAAAATCGAATGTGTGTGTGTGTGTTATTTTGGTTTGTTTTAGTTTGGTTTTGGTTTTGTGCAAGGCTTATTCCCCAAGTCCTTGTGCAAGATGGAGCACAATAAATAGAATTTGAATCTAACTTGGGCAAGAAGCTATGCTAGCAAAGAAAGCAGAAAAAAAATAGAAGAGCCAGGCCAGGGGGCGGGGGCGTTAGGGGGGACCAGCACCACCCACCTTCCCCAGACCCTCTGCCCCTAGAGAGAAAGACAGAGAAAGCCTGTGCACATATGCTGTCAAGAGGAGCCCTGGATTCCCTGGAAACCCCAGAGGAGAGAGCAGCTGCTTTTGTTTCCTTCGAGGCAGAGCCCAGTGGGGAGTAGGCTTGAAGGGAGCCAGGAGGACAACGTTAGCAAGGCATTCCCTGGTGTTTTAATGAAGCAATTAGAGCTCCAGGGTTTGAGGCTGCCAGGACAGGAGGGGCCTCCATAGCAGACTCACTTGCCCAGCCCCCTCACTTTACAAAGGCAGTAACAGGGGTCCCTAGAGGGGAGAATGATTTGCCCAGAGTGATAGTGCCATCAGGGAAGGAATTACAATCGAGATCTTTGACATCCTAAGTAACTCTCCCAACACAGGGCTCAGGCCCAGGCAAAGTGACAGAGTAGTATTTTCATAGCATCCTGCACACATCTGCCAGAATGTCCAGTCCAAGTTCAAGAGGGGCTGTGCGGAAAGGGAAGGCAGGGTAGAGGTGAAGAGCAGCAGAGAGAGTGAGGAGGCCTGGCTCAGCCACCATGCTCAGCCTCCACATAGCTGTAGCTGGTGTCCTATTCATGACACTTTGAGCAAAGATGTTCTTTTTCTTCCTTGCTGACAAGTGGAGAGCCCACGATGCCTGGAGTTTGGCTTTCTAAATCTGCCCTCCAAGCTGGGAGGTCACCAAGCCCCAGAATGTTTTCTTAGTACTCAACAAGCCAAATAAATCTACTAACAAAGGGCAGAAGAAAGGACCTGAAGAATGTGGTTTGCCTAGGGCCCTTCCAGCTCGACCAAGTGTCCCAGTGTCACACAGTTTCCAGGAGCCTTCTCGGGCCCCTAAATGGCTTCTTTGTCTCCCATAGAAGCCTCAGAAATGTGCATCTTTGCTGTTTTCCCTTTTAAAAAAAATCATCGCAAAAGAATGTTCACCAGAACCTGCCCCAGAGGAGCCTCTGCCTACATCAATAGGGGCAGAAGCCAAAGTGAACCATGTTGGCAGTTTGCCAAGTGTACTCCTAACCCAACATCCACTCACACATGCCACAAACCATAACCATAATCCATGAGAAGATAACAACACACGGAGACAGTAAGGAACAGATCTTACCAGCATCAAATAGCCAACATCTCCATGTAGGGACCCTTGGGTAAGACTTTCAAGGTCCAGGGTACACCCTCTGCCTTGGGCTTCTTTTCCATCTTTTTCTAGGGGAAAGAAGAAATGTGTATTTCTAGGGAATCACACCCTTTATCATAGCTGCTTCCTCAGCAACCCAATCTCTAATATATAGGGTACTGGTGTGTATCAGAAAGATGAAACCCCTTAGCGAAGGACAAGCTCTCTAGCAGCGATTTAACTTCCATAGACTTTCCTGGATGCTTCTTGGCTACCGTCCCCTGTATTTCTGAAGTTGCCATGTTTAGGAAAAAGCTACAGATATAGTTTCCTCTGATCTTGCATTTCCTAATTAAAAGTATAGGTAAGGAAACTTTTCTAATTATCTCTTCTATAATGGATCCTCGTAAATACTTCTTTGCTCTCTGTTACAGGGCTCACCCTCCACTGAAGACAGAACAGAAGAATTCTCCAAAAGGGAGATCCATTCCATAGCAACTCTGACAGGAAGCCCCATAGTGGGACTGGGCTCTTCATCCATATTTATGAAGCCCCAGCACTTAGAGCATAGCTGAAAGAAATGCTTCTTAACTTGAAGCTGTTGTAAAACACAGACTGTCTGTTGCCCTGTGAGTATCCTGGATATGTTCCTAAGAAAGAGGTTTCTTCTTTATAGTTGTCAAAGCCGTCTTGGAGAATACAAGTTGGATAATCCAAGAATGTGAGATCCAAGCACCAGTGAGGGTCAGCTTACAAACAGTGCTAAACCCACTTCCCTGCCCCACCAGAGAGGGCTTTGTCTTCATCACCTAAGCTTCTTCTGTCAAGTGCATGCACATTTGCCCTTGGGGGCAGGAAACCAGGGCATTATGTTGGCTGGAACTCCTATGAGTCATAAGAATGAAATGGCTAAGAAGGTACAATGTGAGAGGCACAGATTCTCTTTGATGGCCGAAAAACAGTTCAAGTACGGGAGAGTGTGGCCAGGTCTCTCTATCTCTCATTCTCATCCCCCCCTCTGTCTCTGTCTCTGTCTCTCTCTGTCTCTCTCTCATGCCCAGTCCCCACAATCCTTCTCCTATTAAAAAACAAAAAACAAAAAACAGATGTTCTCTGCTTAGCTTTCCAAGTTAGAAGAAAAATAAATACAAATGCCAACCCAAGCTTTCAATCAACACTTAAAATCACTTAGAATACCTTGCTATGGTGTTCTACAATCTCTTATCCAAGCCCCAGGATCAGGAATTCAAGGTCATTCTTTAACTAGACAGTGAGTTCATGAGTTTGAATCCAGCCCAGGATATGTGAGACCCTGTCTCGGAATCGAAACAAAACCAAATACCCAAACTCCACGTACGTAGTTATTTTTCGTCACAATTTATAAGAGTTCATTGAACCAAACTATCAAAAACTATTAATTTATCTCACATTACATCTAGCACCAAAGTGTGTGAAGAACTAATTAAGAACAGAAGTTGCAAAAACATAAAAAAGAAAAACCAAAAGAATATAATCACAATCATCATGCTATGAGAAGAATTGGGAGCAAAAGTTACTTTCAATCACTCTATAAATAATTTTCTTCCATCTCTAGACCAATGGATGGGCACTTCTTTAAAAAGCCAAGAACCAGAATAACAGACATCTGTTAGTCTCCTCCTTCAACGAGTGCAGATGGAGACTCCTACATGGTCTGGGAAAGAGGAATCGGTCATGCTCATTAGCCTGGGTAGATTTGGGTTTCAAATAATGAGCTAAATGGAGAACTACCAAGAGACTAACTCTTGCTAAAGCTGCACTGTAGCCTGAAGAGGGACATGCCAATTTCAGATTAATTAAAAAGGTTATTAAATTGTTCAGATGGCATGTTAATGAGCAATCTGCAGGGGGATCAGTCAACAGCCATGCCTCCTAACGTAATTACAGGACCCTTATTGAGAAGAATCGTGGAGAGCAGGAAGAAAAACTAAAGGAGTATCCATCTTGACTATAATACAACATGGTCAACCTACAACAAAATCCACGAAACAAGATGCTAGCTACACTTGTAATATAAACTCTTTCAGATGAAAGCTGCCACTAATCCAGCCACAGGAATGTTATAATTAAATAGAGAGACAATAGATAATATTGTATGACTTTATAATATGTTTTGGGTATCAGAAGCATTATTTATCAACTCATATTTTTCCTGTGCCTAGTGATAAAATTAGAAGGCTCATCTTTATATTAAGACATTGACTGAGCTAACCACAGTGCTATGCTTTTCGTACTCCCCAAACTTGGGAGATGGAAGCAGGAGGGTAAAAGATTTTGAAGTTATTCTTGACTACCTATCAATTCTGAAGCCAATCTGAGATACATGAGATACTGAACCACTTGGGGACATCTGAGGACCACCAAATTGACCTACAATTACAAGTCTGTTTGTGTCCTTTTATGTAAATTACGCATAGCTCCATAGATTTCATTTTCTGTAGACAACCAAGGTTTATTTTCTAGCAAATCCCTAAAGAAGTTGTTAACGGTGCCTGTCTAGGCAGCGCCTAGAATGTAGTGGAGAATGTGATTTTCTATTCTTCTAAGAAGTCTGGCACATAGTGTGCTTGGCAAGGACAAACATTTCCACTACACATGAGAGCTTGCTGGTATCTGCTAATGCCACATAGTGCAGGAGGGGTGGTTTCTGTACACTGTATCAGAAATTTCCTCAAGACTGTCAGGATTTGAATAGCTGCCATTTTTAATTTAAAATGACAATTAGTATATTTTCTCTATTATCAAGGTAGCCTGTTGTTAACAGTTTGGATAATTCTATAGCATTCTTTCAATATACTAAGACACCATTCTCACTGAATTCTTTTCATAGATAGTAGAAATAGATGAAGCAAAACAACTTCATGCTCTCTAATTATGCACAATAAATTTATTAATTTACACAAATAATATTGTATGGGAGTTAAAACATAGCTTCAGACCTCTAGAAATTATTTTTGCAACTAATGCATGAGGGAAAAAGTCTGAAATCAGAACTTTTAGCACTGCCCTAAAGTTACAACTTTAAATAGATGAATGAACTAAATGGAAAACAGGTATTATCGGCTGGCACTCAACTATTTGCCTTTTCAACCTTTGTTACTTGAATAAACTCCCCCAAACCAGAGTTGCTGGATTTAATAAGTAACTAGTCAGATGTGAATCTCACACAGACAACAATGGTGTTTTTAGTTTAGTATGTCCCAGATATTGTAAGAAATCTGCTTATACTGAAAAAATTACTGATCTGAAATTCAAATTAAATTGGGCATCCTGAATTTTATCTGTAGACTGCACTACGCCATTAACATTTATATTTTATCAAGAAAAGCAAAAGAATTTAGAAAAGCAGAGTTTGTCTTAAAGGCCAAGTCAGATTGGCTCGAGTTGGTGGTCTAAATTACTTTGAAACTGAGTTGGATCAGAGAAAAACATTCCACATTATTGATTTGATTAGTGATGTCTACCATAGATAAAGCTTCAGGATTTGCTGAGTCAGGGCCTGGAGTCCTGTCAGAGCCTAGGGTCCTCTCATCTCTTAGTGGCTAAGCTACAACTTGGAATTTCAAGTTATGCAACAAAATACATGCTCCTGGCTCCAACCTTTTTTCCTTACACCCTAGGTTTGGAAGAGACTGACAAGCTGCTTTGCAATAGGCATTGGCAACACTTGGAAGAGCTGTGAGTGTTCTCTGAACGACAGAATTCAGTTCCAGGGAAGAAATTTACTTAGTGGGAGTGGGGAAGGGTTTTGTGAGCAGCTCTGGATGTCCCTAGAGCTTTCTTTATAAAGAAAAAAACACTGTGATGCTGGAGAAGACATGGGAAAGTGCAAGTGACAGGAAGAGGCAAGGAGAAAGCTGACATTCATATCCTGTCATAGTCTGACCATGTCCCCCAAATCCATATGCTGGCATCTGAACTCCCATGGTGTTGGTGGGCCATTGGGAAGTTCTCGTGTATTTACAATAGAGTCCTTATGAACTAGTATCTTATAAAAAAAAAAAAGTGTTGCCAGAGAACCAGCAGCATATGACAGCTTAAAAGAAGACATCATCTATAAACCAAGAAGAGGGTAAGGCCCAACAATGAGTCCGTCAACACTTTGACCTTGGACCTCTCAGCATCCAGAACTGCAATACAATTTATGGTACTGTGTTGTAGCAGTTGAAACAAACTAATACAGAGCTTCTAGGATCACACAATGTATATTTATTTCCTACCCCATTTCCTGTCTCTTTAACAAGATGACTAAACTCAAGTAGGATTAGAATTTTTAAGAATTAAAGAAAGAACCTGGGATTCCTGAAATTGGCATGTTAGCCTAGGTGGCATGGGGGTTGAGGAAAGAAAAAGATGTAGCTCATTTTTTCTGTCTCAGTGTCAGATTGTCCTGCAGTTTCTTCCTAGAAGCCTTCTATCTTACCAGGAACTTTCTCAGCACACAGGATATGAAGGGGAAAAGGAAACAACAGGATATTTTAGGACAGGATGTTTATAAGGACTTGAAACAGTATGTCTTTTTTAAAGATTTATTTATTTGTTATATGTAAGTACACTGTAGCTATTTTCAGACACTCCAGAAGAGGGCGTCAGATCCCATTCCAGATGGATGTGAGCCACCATGTGGTTGCTGGGATTTGAACTCAGAACCCTCAGGAGAGCAGTCAGTGCACTTAACCACTGAGCCATTGCTCCAGCCTGAAACAGGATGTTCTAAAGAGTTACAATCACTTTATCCTGTAGGAATGGCCCATGAAGATGGGAAGTAAACAACTTCAAATAATTTCAGGAAGTCACTGAAACTGATGAGATTCACTAGGCCTCTCCCTCCCCAAGAGTACAGACATGGTAAGGACTGCTGACAGTCACACGTTCAGACAATTGAAGCTGCAAAGAAAACTGTCAAACAAGCCCACCCAACACGAAGAAGCAAAAATCTACTGAACTTCTGCAGAGAAAAAAAAGCTGGCTAATCTGCCTGGAAGAGGCTCAGGCCAACTGAGAACCTTGGAAAGACACCTTATTTTGTTTTATCTATTTCAACTCTCTAATGAAAAGAACTCAGGGATAACGGTATCTTGATGTATGGAAAGAGAGCTATAGAATTATCCAAACTGCTTACTAATCATAATTTTAAATAAAAAAAATGGCAACCATTCAAATCCTGACTGTCTAGAGGAAAATTTTGATACAGTATGCAGAAGCCACCCCTCCTGCACTATGTGGCATTAGCAGATACTGGAAAGCATTCATGTGTAGTGGAAATGTTCATTCCTGCCAAGCACACTCTACGACCTGTTGAATTACCTGCAGGCTGGAGTGCACTCCAGCTTCCCAGGTTTTGTGAGCTCTCATCTATTCTGCGGTAGGCTGTGGTGAGGTAGCTCTCTTGGAGTCATTTCTGCTCCCGTATGTAACACCTCACCCATAGTCTTCTAAGTAACCCCAATAAAAGTCTTTGGTCCACCAAATTGAGCTTTGGTGGCATCTGTACTTCAATCTATCATGAATCCCCTACACGGGGTGAGTAGATTTTGTGTGTTTGTGTGTGTGCATGTCTTTGTGGTGTGTGTGTATATGTGTGTGTGTGTGTTACTCCCAGAAAACCCTGTCAGACAGCACCTGGCCACAATACCCTTATCTCGTCTACCAGCAACATAGAAGGGCTGACTATGAGTGTTCACTGAACCACAGAATTGCAGTTCTAGGGACTAGGGAAGAGATTTCCTAAGTAAGAGTGGGGAGCAGTTTGGTGAGCAGCAGTTACCTAGGCTGAGGTCACTGTTTCCTACCAGCAATCACTTCAGCATTTCCAGGAAGCTAAAAGTTTTGTATAATTGGCCTAGTGTTAAATTGTTAATAGGTCATTGTAAATTCCCTTAAGGCAGCAGGCAAATATCAAATTGGCTAATTAGCAACAAAATATTTCAAATATTGTTAACATTCATAGCAGCTTGTCACAAGGGCAAATTCTGCATTTCCCAGCATACACATTCAGATTCAACTTCTATCTTCCTGTGCTTAAAAAAAAATAAATATTTACACATCACTAAATATATTTTAAATGTTCTAGCTCTGCTAAAGCCTTTGGATGCTGTTACCTGTTTGTGCTCCTGACAAGTAGTTATCAAAGAAAGGAAGAAAAGTCTTTTTTTTTTTCCTTCACCAACTGTGGTGGAAACCAAGAAGAGGTTTCACTTAATACTGCTCTCTGCCCACCTGTGAAGATGGTAGCCCTTATCTCTGATTTCTGGCATGGTTATCTTTTGTGTGTGCCTATTCATTTCAACTCAGTGATGATTTATGATCCAGATGCTACGCTCAGTGAGAGCAACACAGTGGTGATTAATATATAGCACCTGTGCTCTGTATTCAACATCTAAATAATGAAATAGCATTTATGTGACAGGGGCAGAGAACCATGGGAAGAGCCAGTGATTCCATCCAGGCTGGCTGGGAGATCAAGGACTATTTCACAAAGGTAACATTGCAAGATGAAACAAACAAACTTGAAAGCAATATATCCGGAAGTCAAAATTCAGGTAAAATTTTAATTAGTGCAAAATGGCTAAGAATGTTGTATGTAAGAAATGTTGTATGTAAGAAGTGGTGATAAGCAATCAATTATGCTAATTACCTCAATAAAAATCACAGGGACTTGGAGAGTTCAAACTGAGAGCAAATGGATATGACACACTAGTCCCATAATAGTTGACAACTCATGATCATGTAGCTTGAAAAGGCACCGCCCTATGGAATCAGCCCTAGAGACTAGAGAGAAGCATATTTTTCGAAAGTCTGCATGTTAAATGTGAATGACAATCTATGAACAGTGTCTTGGAAAGAACACCAATTCTGTCTTCTCAGACTGCACCCAGTATGTCTGAATACAGTAGTAGAACCTTTGGTTCCAGTTTTGTACTCACGGCCACAAACACATGTGCTCAATGCAGGATAAGTGCTGTCGTTTGTTGCTGTCTTCTTGCTGTGTATGAGAAATGTCTCTTGCAGGTATTTAATTAATCTAAAAGGCCAAGAAGAGCTTAAACTAGGTGTTCTAGAAAACTACCTTCTTAGCCTTTACAGCAAACATTCAAATACCCATTCTCCACTGATAACTTTGTCCTTTGTTATGAATTTACCTATGTTGACTGTATTAGAAAGCCCCATTGGCCTACAGTCCAAGCAAAATTATAATGGGAGCACTACCTTAGGAGTTCCGGTTTTGAAAACACGGTAGCTCTATATAGTTAAAACTAAAGAAAAAAACCAAATTCTAATTACTATTGATAGTGTTCTGTATAATGTGATAATGGGCTTCGTGGGGGAAAATTTTGTAGATTTTGTTAGGCAGCATTGTACATTTTTGTTTGGGATTTAGAAAATAGAAACATAAATAGTTTAGTACCTACATATTTCTTTCTCATCTCCTCTTTTTCTTTCTGTAGCTAGACATATAAAAAAAAGATAAGTGACCACATAGTGATTCACAAGTAGAAAGCAGACAGAGAGAGAGAGAGAGAGAGAGAGAGAGAGAGAGAGAGAGAGAAGAGAAGAGTCAGAGACAGAGAGACAGAGAGACAGAGACAGAGACAGAGACAGAGACAGAGACAGAGACAGAGCAAACACTGGTAATGGCACAAATCTTTTGAAATAATCAAAGTCCACTCCTCCTAATCCTTCCCAAACAGTTCTACAAACTAGGGACCCAATACTAAAATATATACACCTATGGAGACCTCATTCAAAGTGCAACAGTATTCCAAGTTAATGCCAAAGATTTTCTTTCCTGGGTTAGTTGTTCTTTCATAGCACTACTCTTCTAAGAGATTCTGTGTTTCTAAGAAGTTTACATCTAGAGTACAATAATATAAAGCAGCAGGAGGAGGAGCAGAGAAAAGAGAAGGAAATTCAGGGGTGAGGTCATCTCTTCAAGTTCTTGTAACTGGAGAGCAATCAGAATCGTCTTTACATCAGCTACCCATTGAATAGCAGTTTGAGGAAACAAAGAATCTTTGATATTGTAGGCAAGAACTATCTTTGAGTATTTTTCCTTTCAGAAACAATTGCTTCTCTTGTTTTCCTTCCTGTTTAATATCTGGCATAGGTACTGTAGGGAAAAACCTGGATTTAAAACATGTTTATCTAAAATATCAAAAGAAGTTATGACAGGAAGAAACCTGGTGATTCACAAACCAAAAATATCATTCCTGAAATACAGTTGGCTTCACTGAAGATGTATTAGCATAATGGTATTTACAAGAGTCTTCATACTAGAGATAATAACATGCACAGGCTCACATAATCCTCTCCACCTCCATATACAGCACATGCATGTACATATCCACACACATGCATCACTTATACTAACATAGATATTCACACATATACCACATGCATCCCTACTCCCATCTCAACAAACTGCAGATCGGGACACACCTATAATTAGACATTCACATGCCACATGTGCATGCATGCACATGCACACACACTGAGTTCTATCACCAATGATTTGAAAAATACTTGGTTCTAGATTACCCTATAGTCATCTTGGTGTTTCACTAATGATTAGCTTTTAAACTGTTTACATCTTAACACAAGTATCTTGGTTATGGTTCTTTGATTGATTGATTGATTGATTGATCTTATTGTTTTGTCTGCTCTCTTTTCAGAAAACCTATTGAAAAGGCTAGACTGCTGGCTCAATGTTTAACAGCACATACTGCTCTGACAGAGAACCCAAGCTTGGCTTCCATCACCCACCTAGTTGTGAGCAGCTTACAAATGAGTGTGACCCACCCCACGGGGATCATTTGCCCTCTCAGGCTTCCATGGGCACCTGCACTTATAAGCATGGCTCCACACAGACACCTACACATAATTAAAAATAAAATAAAAATGAAAAATGAAAACCTACTAAATATTCAGAACTTGTATTCTTGGATGCACCATGAAAGCTTTGCTACACATACCTTAAAGCAACATAAAGGTCTCTTTTGAATCTCCAGATGAGGCATCCAAAGCTCTTGGGCCTTGAGTTATTTATTAATAAGAAATTATCCCAGGAATCAAACATTAATTTAAAGTCAAGAGACACAATCTTCTCCTGAGGACACCATTCACAGATACCTATCTACTACTGCAATAGACATTCTTTCATGCATGTGTAGTATGTATCAGTGCATTCTGAATCCAGATTCCCTGGAACTGGACATGGGCTGCCATGTGGGTGCTATTGAACAAAGGTGCTATGAGAGAACAACCAATGCCCTTAACCACTGAACCATCTCATTTAGCCTCCAAACATGAATAAAGTCTTGTTCTATGGGGAAAAAAAGAGAGACAGAATCTTTAGTGTAGCCAACAGATCCAGTTGTCTGAGTGAGCCCATGGCTGTCCCATTTTAATACATTTTAAATGGAGATGAAAGACTTCCAAGGGCAGGGAAAACTACATGACTTCTTCAATCTCTGTAGTGTTGACGGTTGAGGAGATGACTCTGTGGCTAAGCGTGCTTTGCTTAATGTACAAGCCAAAAGACATGACTGCAGATCTCCAACATATACCTAGAAATCTATGTATGAGCATATATGCTTCTTGCTCAAGTTCTGTAAGTGGATTGGGGTTGGGAGAATCTCTGATGTCTGCTGGACAGCCATACCAAGTGAATAAGGCAGAGAATGATGCAGCAGAACACCAGACTAGCCTCTCTACACATACATGCATGGATGCATGTTCCTGTACCATTCATACCATTCATTCGTACAACACACACACACACACACACACACAACCATGCCAGTTCTTAATGATAAGTATTGTTCTACAAATCCATTCTTCTCCAGACCTTCCTTTTAATATTATGCACATACCTTAGTTTCTCTCAATGCCAACTTCTGTCCTCCACTGAAGAATGAGGATAACCCATTGTCCAATAAGTTACTGTTTTCTGTTTTCTTCAGTATTCAATGCCCTTCAGAAAGCAACACACTACTGACTTTATTCTTTATTGCCCTCTCGTCCTCCATGCACGTCTTGATGCTCGCCATTTTTACGAGTTCTGGGTACATTGTGCCTTCCTTTTATTTTTTTTTCCTCTTTGTATCCCCCCCCCACTTTCTTATCCAAACATGATGCTTCTTTGAAGCTAGACTTACAAGAGAAAGCTTTTAGTCATTTCAGCTAGCATTGATCTTTCTCTTCTGTGCCTGGGTTGAGGGTGTTATTAAATGCATTTAGCACTTTATAATGTAACTTTATTTTATTCTGTTACAGTGGTGTGTGCTGTGTTCCTGTCTTAACCCCCACCCTACCCCCCACCTCCAAATATAAATCTCTTAAGAGAACAATCCTGCCATAATATTAATTTGTGGTCTTATTCACATTAATTAGGTCCCGGGAACATTTCAGCAATTGATGAGAATGAAAATAAATTGGCAAATAAATGGATAACATGCAACTATTTACCCTGGTACTATTTGATTTGAATATATTCTCTACTATAAACAGTGCAATTACAACTTCATGATTGTATTTTTTTCAGACAGGCTACTCTCTTAAAATAAACCCAACATTTTCTGTAAGAAGGAATGAAAGTAAATATATAAGCATGAATTTTAAGATTAATGTCCCCCAAAACCAAGAGTATGTTGCGTAGACACTGCAGTGATCTCCCACCATAGCTACCTTTTAGAATCCTGCTTTTGTGTATTATTCTCCCCAGAGTACTAGCAAGATCTGTTATTTGCTTCAATCCAGCAAACCGACAGAAATAGAATTCTATCAGCAAGCTGTAAGATCTTTCCCCAGTTAGGCTTTCACATGAGACCCAGCTCTGACTGATACAGTGATGGCTTTCCTGATGTGTACCATGTTCCCCTCTCACCACCCCTTATTTCTAAATGTAAGTCTCTTAACAGAACAAGTCTTGCCATAATATCAAGTTTGGCAATTATTAGTGATGCGATCGTGAGGCAGATGACTTAGCGAGTCCACACCTAGACTCCTGGCCAATAGATTCTATGACATGACAAAGGGAGAGTTGCCTTAAGCCAAGTCCATTTGTAGTTATTTGATGTGAACCAATGAGTAGAAACTTTGCACTTCTTTCCAAGGCTGATATGTTAAGACACACCTATGAGAAGAGCCAAATATTGCATGAACCCTCTTCTCTTATGAAAACTTACATAATGATGTTAAAGAAACTTGCCCTAGGTGGCACCTATCAGAAGCCCAAAGATATACACATAAACACTGAGAAACTGCATTGCAACTTTGTTGAACACTTTGGCTAAAGCATTCAATGATTTTAAACAGGCAGGAAGGGATTTGAGTACTTTTTAAGAACAGCTATTGAATATCCGTGTTATAGGTCATGTATGTTAAAGGTCATTAACACTCCTTGCAACCCTAAGGAAGCATCTCACTGCTGAGTGTGAGAATTGATAGATATACAGTAACTGCTGAGCACACATTCTACTAGTGTGCACTTAAGGAGAGGTCTGGAGGAACTGATAACCTAGTAAGGAGGACTTTGCTAATGAGAAGGGAAAACTGACTCTTTCTTTTTATCCTGTAATAGGTTTATAGCTGACATTACCGCCTGCTTGGTTCTTTGTTTCATTCCATTTCTGCCTAACAGCTGGAAGAGCCAATGGACAATTTGAATTTCTGAAGAATTTGTGATTTATTTGGTGAAACTGATGCCAACAAGGTAAGGTTGCCTGGGGTTGCACAAGTCGATCTTTTTTCCCTCTCTTACAATTTAAAGGATTAAAAAGGCAGAAAATGCAAGTTCTCCATGTTCAGCCAATTTAATTGAAAGCAGAAGTACACACACACACACACACACACACACATGTATGCATGTACACACACACACATATGCAGAAACAAAATATTCATATGTTTGAGAGTGGAGTGAGGTGTTTGGCTGGTTAGAGTTACTGCAGGAGATTGGATAATCTAAACAAAGACTGGCAATCTCACCCTCAAGTGACTTGAAAGCCCTAGACCCATGGAGTGGTTCTTGTAGGTGAGAAAAAGGTCTTCCAACTGTCATGTGGAGGGAAGACAGGAAGCCTACCATATTGAATGTTTATGTGGAAAGCATATTACTCTACCTAGATTGTCCTTTTTTTCCCATTCCATCTGTCTGTCAGGGTTCTGCCTAATGCCTAGTCCCTCAAAACAATGGCTACTAGACTTCTGGATTTCAAGAAGCAGGGACCTAACTTTTAAAAACAAAAATATGTACTTAAATGAATCAACAAATTGAATATACTACCAGAGACAGCAAACTTCATTTTACCAGGTAAGGACATTGTGCCAGAATTGATGTGGGCAATCACCATTTCATAGAGAATCTGGAATCCAATCTTTTTTGTTTGTTTGTTTGGTTGGGTTTTGGTTTTTCGAGACAGGGTTTCTCTGTATAACCCTGGCTATCCTGGAACTCACTTTGTTGGCCTCGAACTCAGAAATCCACCTGCCTCTGCCTCCCAAGTGCTAGGATTAATGGCATGCACCATCACCGCCCAGCTCTGGAATCTAATCTTAAAGTAGGAATATTTAATATATCTTATTAAAGAAAATCTTGTGTGTTTTCTGCTGTCCTGGTGGATCATCATAACATCTGGAAGGCATGAGATAAAAGAATGCCCTGATACAAGTGACAAGAAATCTTTGATACAAGAATGACTGAGCTATCTCAAAAAGTTCTATCTTGTTGAGGGAATTCAAGGTGAATTTGTTTCCTTTATAAAATCAAGATACATTAAGCAACCACAGTTGAACTGTGAATTCTCTCAGCCCAGAGTTCAAGCACCCTTCTAGAACTTGTCAAGTAAAGTCATTTATATCAAGTTGTCCCCAACTACCTTGGACTCAACTGTCTCTTCTCCCAGAAAGCCATGCAACTGGAAAGAGAAGTGGCATTATGTAACTGTTGGCAGCCACCATCTTGGCATGGAGACTGAGTTGGTAGCAACCTATAGAAGTTTGCATATCCAGATCTTGAGAGGCAAGGGACTGTGACCACGACCTCCACAGTCCATTTCACTCTTATATCAAAACAAAGAAAAATTCAAAGCTATGTCCTAGCAGGATCTCCCAGTCCCCAAAGACTAACATAACAGACCTGATGAATTCTGACTGGAAGATCATGACCATGAACACCACAGTGTTTGTATTTCTGAGAAATACACAAGAAAGCTCAAAGAGCCCACAGATTCAGTTCCCCGATATTTCTTGGGAGGTGGACTGTCATGATGCCTACAGGTTCTGTCAGGAACTTTGGGAACAGAGTCTTCTGGTGTAGAAAAGAGCAGTTCCTGAGTCGAATGTCAGGGCTAGAATTAAACTGATTGGCACACATTAAAATGCAGCATAATAGTGTATTTGTCGCAGTGGCCTCTCCTGCAGTTGGCTCATAAGGAGTAATGATGGTTTACTAATGAGGAGCAGGGACTCAGCCGCTTGATAACATTGTTGGGCTGATGGTTTGAAGTGGCCCCACTGTTGCCGGCATTTGGCTGGGAACAGCAGCCATTCACTCAGACAGGCAGGGCGCTGCAAACAAACCCACAGCCATGCACAACAATGTCCATTTTGAAAGGCTTAAATAATGCAACTCGCAGCCATAATTTCCATTGTCGTTCTTCTCCTACTGTTTATATAATGTGGCCAAGAGTGGGGCTGTAAACTAATATTACATTCAAGAGCCTCAAACAACAAACACCAGGTTGTATTTTCCAGGGAGAGGATTACCAAGCTTCCTCCAGAGGCAGGCACACCATGGCACACACAGCCACCTGCCTGATTAAGGCAGTCCTTTCCAGGAAAAAAGAACATTGCCACGGAAATAATGAATTAATTTGGCATTTCCTTCAGTCTCACTCAGCACGCAGTGTGCTCCCCTAAGCATGAAAACAGCACATCTTCACAGAAATGGTTCTAAAATGATGTGCCCACTCATAGGAAAGATCAATTTGAATAGATTCAACCCTTAAGAGGGCAATTCAAGACAAAAAGTTTTCCACCGACATCAAGACAGATGGTCTGACTCCTTTGCAAGTCCAGTAGAGACCATTTTCTTTGTCTGTATTTCACCTTATAAACCCTCTCTTTTTCCTTTTCTCACTAACACAATCACACACACACACACACACACACACACACAAATATGCACACATATGCACATACAAACATTTATTTGTAGGTTTCTGTACATTCAGTGCTTGCAACACCAACATAAAGACTTCTACTGTTGAAGTAAGAGCAAGTGTTCTCTAATATGGCAAACAGAAAAAAAAATGTGTATATCCAGTGTTATTTTGGCTCGAGACACTGTATTTGTTTGCTGTTTGGAAAGGAGAGATGGAATACATTGAGAAAGGAGTAGCGTTGATTAAAGTGCTGGGTTCTGAATTTAAGACAAAGTTCTGAGAGGCGAAGGCCAGATTCAGCACTGCAAAACCAAACTGGACCGAGGGTTTGAAAGTGTAATCGGTAGGTTGAGGGTCAGACACTGTGCACTGAAACGTGGCGGTGCTGATTACAGACAGCTGAGGAGAGGGTGTAAATCAGGGGTGATGTTAGGGTGCTCAGGCAGGAGAATAGAAAAAGCAGACTGCACAGTTCAGCAGCCTCCTGCTTCTCTCCCCCCTCCTCCTCCTTCCCCCTCTCCTCCTCCCCCTCCTTTTTCTCCTTCTGTTCTTCCTCTTCATCCCTCTTGCTTCATTCTCTTCCCATTCTGCCTCCCTTCCTTCATCCTCTCACCCCTCCTCTTTCTCTTCCTGTTCTTTTCCTCCTCTGCCCCCTGCGTCTTCCTCTTGGCATCCCTCTTCTTTTCCTCGTCTGCTGCCTTCTCCTACCTCCTCTCTTATTTACCTCTTCCTTATCTTCATCCTCATCCTTCTCCTACTCTTAGATCAAGTGTTACCACCACCAAATATCCCAGCTGTTTTGGGCTGGTGTCCTTCATAGAAACCTTAATGTTAGGAAAGCTAGAGATCCTCTAAAACTATAATCCAACACCCTGCATTGTTCATGCCAATAACCTTTGATTCCATAGACACGGCTCTTATTCCCATGATCAACTACCTCCTTATAGGCACCAGAGACCCATCTAACCTGGGTAATTTAAACTTCAAACTCAGGAAGCATGGCTCATTAGCACGGTAAATAAGAGTCCACCAGCAAAGAGAATAAAGCAATGTTTCCCAAGAGTGGATGCCTATGAGAATAGACTGGTCAGATTGGTAAAATTCTCTATTCTGAGGCTATTTCCCCAACAAACTAAGTGAAAAGTACTGGATATAGCAAAAACTTTCATCAAATTTGAGAAATCCCAGCTTCCCATTGACTTTGATGAGCTATGTACCTACAAGATACCCCATTCTCATTCTGTTCAATTCCTCAAATACTGGTCAACAGGGACAAGGGAGCTCCAATGGCAATGTTAAATCAGCATTACTTCACTCCCTCATCAGTTAGAGAAACTCTAAGACAGAAGAGAACTGGTTATTATGGCCAATATAACTAACACCAGAAAAGCAAGACCATTCAAGATTACAAAAACATTAGAACTGCCTTTGAGAGAGCTTTAGGCTCTACCAGCCAACATGTGTGTGTGTGTGTTTTCCCTCAATTATGTTTTTTACCATTTTCAAGGACAAAATTATCGGTTCTTCAATCTTATGGGTTTAGTGACAGAAATTGTACCACCACTGATAATTTTCATCCTGAGAATTATTGTTGCAGACTTTAACATTCCCCCTTAATGTGAAGTAACCTACTTACATCCAGGGATTGCTCTGACCTGACAGACATTTCCTTCTGAGAGACCCATGTAAGGATGAATTAATATTCAGTTCATTATGTTCTACAGCTGTACTCAAGAACTCTACTTACTCTGGATAGAAAGCCATTGCTAAGATTCACTCCTTGATTTTTTTTTCATAGTAACTAAAACCATAAAGACGTCTGAGATCATTGTTAACTCAATCATACAAGATAGTACTACATATAAAACAGTTTCTATGTTGTTGTGTATTTGTTATACAATATGCTACAACACTTTTCACGGTAAATTTTTATATCTTGGTTCTTTATTACAACAATTTTTTTAGGCTCTGACTTTAAAGCTATGCCTGAACTATAGCTCAACAACCTTCTAAAGATTTCCAGAACTATTCCCTCTGAGCACAATCCTTATCTCTTAATTCTTACAATTCTCTTAAATTACTTTAGTATTTGTGTCTGTTACCTTTGTTTTTAAAACACACACACACAAAACCAAAACAAAACACCACTTTCAATTGCTCCCTAGTGCCTGATGAGTGATGTTCAAGCTCTATGGGACACTTAACAAAATATTACACAATCAGATTCCAACCTTCCTTCTTCATCTCTGGTATAACTAATTTATTGTCCACAGGATGTGCAGAGGAGGTTCTACTCACGTAGATTTTCTCTCTTCACTGCACTCCCCTGAGGATTATGTACATCTCAAAGTACACAGAATTGTGTGTGGCTGTCCTTTGTTGGAAGACATACTTCCTGAGAATCTTGCCCTTCTGTATTTCCTTTCCATAAATCCAAGTTTAGAAGATGTAAGTCTATACCACTTCTAACTCTAACTTTGTGATTTTGTACTCTGAAGAAAGTCAGAGGCCCTACAGAAATTCTAACTACTCTGAGACTCTCTCTCCCAGACTGCTAGGAAGTCCAAACAGACAAACAGAAGAAACCACCGGAAAGATAAACAAGCCTTCCCCCAAATCCAACAGACAGTACCAACTGACAACTATGTACAGAAGACCATTTTGGAATTATCAACTGGGGCTGGGCATGGTGGCACACGCCTTTAATCCCAGCACTTGGGAGGCAGAGGCAGGTGAATTTCAGAGTTCGAGGCCAGCCTGGTCTACAGAGTGAGTTCCAGGACAGCCAGGCTACACAGAGAAACCCTGTCTCGAAAAAAAAAAAAAAAAAAAAAAACTGGAATTATCAATTATCATCAAGGGTCCTGGATGAAATTATATGAAGAAAAAAATAGAAAATTAAGAAAAAAAATACTCCCTCCCCCAATAAAATAGACAAATAACAAAAATCTCTAATGTTTTGGGTTAGATTTCAGTAGTTTGTTTCATGTGATACAAGGCAGAGCTAGATTCTCAGTATAAAGTGTTTGGAAAGAAGAGTCCCCCAAAAATATTGCCAAAGGGGTCAATTAGAGATGGTATATTAAGTGTTTTTACCTGAAATAGTCTCAATAAAGTATTTGAATCTGCCACAGAGAAAGCACTCAGGGAGTGTTGGCCATCATTACTGTGAGACCATAATGCCACTGTTGGAATTCCAAGAACTGGTTGTAGATGGTAATCCATCATCATAATTGAAAGAAAGGCTAAAAGTACAGAATAAAGACTGATATGTCAAATCTCTAAGATGAATAGGAAAATGGAATACATACTTTGAGTGAGAAAATTGAAAACTAGGGTAGACAAAATTCATACCTTACTGCATCTTATATTTCACAGAACTGGCCATCGTGGATTACAAGGCTGAGGTTGGTTGGTTACTGAAGGATGGGAGAAAGACTGGTGGAGTAGCAATAAACTGTCCTCCATACTATCAGGGAGGCAGCCTGATAAATCCTCAATTTTGAGGGATCAGAGAGTAGGGGGAGTGTACTATAGATTCCAAACAGCCATCAAGGGAACAGAGGAATCTATCAGGCAAAGATGAGTGAAAAGATGGTCAAATAGCATGGAAGCCCAAGAAGAGCTAGAGAGCTTACAATGAAATATAGGTCATCAATGACAGATGTCTGGACAGAGTGCTTGCTTGAGCTGTAGAAGAGGAGATGCTGGGCATTAGCATGTTGGGCATATGTCAAGGCTGTGGTCAAAAGGAGTTGAGAACTGGGTTCAAATCTACCCAAATTTATGAGTTTTTCTCAACACAGAGACAAAATGTCTTGACAAAGACAACTTAGGGAGGGAAGCATTTATTATTTGAAGCACTAAGGATCATGAAGAAAGCTCATAATTTAGAATATTATCAATCAATGTGAGGAAACAATGGGAAAAGTATCCCAAGGTGACAGGGCATATTGTGGTCACAGTCAGGAAGCAAAGACATAAATGCTGATCCTCTACTTATTTTCTTTGTTTTATTCAGTCTAAGATTGGAGGGTACCACCCACATTTGGGGTGGGTCTTCCTACATTAATCAAATCAGTTTGGAATACTCTCATGGACAAGTTATCCATAGGTTTGTCTGCTATGTGATTGTAAATCCCCATTGGGGTGCCAATTAAGAGTAACCATCACACCATATCACTAGCAGAGTTCTTCCTTTTCCAAGGACTTCCCAATATTTCTTGACTCGGGTCCTTGGGAAAATTACTAGCCATTCTGTACCTTGATCTCCTCATTGATAAGAGTCACTAATTGGAGGGTTATATGAAAGTCATAATGTCCTTGGCATGATCTCACCATTTTTCCATGAATCAATAATAGCAATGTCTCTTTCTTCTGGACACTCAAGTTCCAATCTTGAGAATTCACAACCTTATTAATTTTCCAACTATATACAGTTATGCACACTTGAGTACCATTCTGTTAAAATAAATACACATATCCATGTAGAAATTTCTCAGATGACATCATCCATGGCTACTTCAAATTTTGTCAAATGTTCTGTCTTGCTTTTTACTTTCATTCTCTGGCTTGCAGACACATCAGTCATTTCAAATGTTAAATTATAGCAGTTCTCTAGTCAACAGTATGTCTCTCTTCCTGTTGAGGATTGTGGGGCCAGGAAGCTGTGGGACTGGGAGAGCCAGTCTGGAGCAAGTGTAGAGTTGAGGTATGTCCAAACTTCAGAGATCTCATCCTGAGATCTGCAGGAGTAGGATCACTCACTCCCAACTCAGCCCTGAATCCTGCATATTCCTGACCACACAGCTCTGTGCACCCATCCTTGCCCTTTGGAGGAGGTCACATAGCCTTGGAACTAGGGTGGGCTTCCTTTCCTTATAAGGTTATGTCCAGCAATACCTGAAATTCTTCCCTATGCTTATGAAGCTTCCTCGATACTCTGGGCCCAGCCAATGGTTTTCCTTGAAAACCCCTCCCCACGTCCCAAAGATTAAATAGCTGTTGTTCTCCTAGTTAAATGAGCTGGCTCTTAGGAGCCTGTCTTCTGAGAGTCTGTTCTTGACCTTGTCCATGTATAATTTGACACCTGAAGTCTGCATCCCCTGGACTTTCCTGCCTTGTTTTTAAGGAAGCAGAACCTGAATAACAAAGGATAAAGTGAACACACACACATGCACACATACATGCATGCCCGCACACATACACCCACACATGCACATACATATACACACAAGAGAGAGAGGGATGGGAGAGTGAGTGAGTGAGGGAGGGAGGGAGAGAGAGGGGGGAGGGAGAGAGAGAGAGGGAGGGATAGAGGGGGGAGGGAGGGAGGGAGAAAGAGGGAGGGAGGGAGGGAAGGAGGGAAGGAGGGTAAACTTTGAGTTAAGTAGACAGGCCTCGTGTTCATGAGCCTCACCATATCAGTTGAAGGACTGAATAGAAAAAGACTGCAGCATTGTCTCTTCCTGGGTCCCAGACTGCTGCCCCACCTTGTTGAAATTAGGTTTACTGACTCATGAGTTCTTTAAATCAATTTCTCCCCTCCCCTGCACCTAATGTTCCTCTTCCTTTGGAGAACTCCAACTGATCTATGACTTATTTCTGACTTTCATAGGATGGACCCTTTTGAGGGCCTAAAAGAACTGATATTAATGTATTAGAGACCTATCAGGTAGTAATGAATAATGTGTACTTTACCCCCAATTTTTTTCTTGACTTGGACAATTCATATACAATGTTCCTTAGAGAGCATCTTGACAATTAGGAAAGGCATGAAATCACCCAGGATGCCCTTTGTAGAGTGTCAACCTCTAACCAGTGCCATTTGCCTAGCAGATCATAGACCACTTCGCCTGTAGAAACAGTCTCCAGCTCTCATCCTAGATACAGCTCACCTCAGGGTTTTTATGAGCATGACAAGATCTGCCATCTCAGTGAGTATTACTCTGTGTGCCCTGTATCTGAGCACTGTTGGGTTCCATGATTCCTAGCATTTCCTCCAGAATTACAGGTAATACAACTTCCTACACCATTTGTCAGGGAAGCTGTCATTCATATTCAAAGGACATCTGTCTGAAAGAAGAATGCGATGAACGCCATGCTGTGGGTGGAAGCAGCTCTGATCTATTCTCGTTCTTCTATCTGAGAGAATAATGACTATCTGCTTATTTCTTAAAGGATGATCTCTGGTCCACTGGAATATCTTTTTTAAAAAATCACTAAAACCAAACCTTACAATTCATCTCATTCTAATTTCACACCTTGCCTTAGCTTAATGACAGAGTTCTTTCTCACCGTTTCTGCTTGTTATTCTCACTTTCTTCTGCCCTTTCCTGTCTATCCCCTGTTATTATTCTGCGTGAAGTTTCACTCAGAAGTTTTTGCTCTTGCTTTGTTTCTCCTTTCAGATCTCTTCTTTCTTATAGATAACTTTTCATTGTTACGTTTTGGGGCTTTTTTTTTTTTTTGCTCTTTTCTTTTGTTTTAACATCAGTGTTTGCTCAGTGTAGCTTTGATTAGATTTTTGCTGCAAAATAGTAACCTCACTGAACTTCCTGTTCCTCCCCGTCAACATCTATGTTATTTTCCCCACCTCTAAAACAACAGTGTTTATTACTGTCTTTATTCAATGCCTTTTGAATAAAGTGCCTCAGTGTTGAAGAAAGATGCAAGGAAATTAGGCTCAGTGGTTGCTTCTGGTGTTTCAATCCTTTTGTCATTTGTCAAGAGCCATAGATGCACCCCAGATCCTGTGTGGCCGGACAGTGTGTAAGATCACCCAATCTTGCTCTAAAGTGTCTGCCTTCAGTTTGTTCCCAAGTACTGGAAGTTTTGTAACAACAGGTGCCTGGAGGGCTGGTGCGAAGATTACATAAGATTAGCACATTATCCCAGGACAGTAATGGTGCTTTAATTCCAGCACTTGGGAGGCAGAGGCAGGCAGATTTCTGAGTTCAAGGCCAGCCTGGTCTAGAGAGTGGCCAGGACAGCCAGGGCTATACAGAGAAACCCTGTCTCGAAAAAAAAAAATTTAGCATATTCTCAACTATGAAGTGATGCTGGGGAGGGTCCGTTCCAGTTGTTCAGGTGAGTTCTTGCCCAGAGACTTCCCAGGAATTAAAAATTAAATGAAAAACTTGGCTATAACAAGTAAATAAAGAAACTAAACAACACACAATTACAAAACTTAGTCTCAATTGTGCTCCATTCTTTCTGTCACCTAGAAACTAATTAGTAAGACATAATCACACACTTCCTGCCCAGTAAACATACAAGTCCCAGAGGATCAAATGATTCGTATCATGAATCACTGGCCACCGCTTACTGGTAATTATCATATAAATGAGGTGCTTCAAGTTGACCCCTGATTCCCTAGTCCTTTTCTGAGACAGCAAAGACATACCAGTTATGCAAGAACTGGATACAATTTAAATTAGTTTTCTAGCATTAGCCTTCTGGACAGTCTTTGAGGAATGGAGAAAAGGCTATAATAACAAAACGAAACCTATCAAAACAGATGAAAATATAGCAATATTTTCAGAAATAATTACTCGAAAGGTGAACTTCTAGAGCAGAACATAGCAGTGCTCTAAAGGTAACCATCTGCCTTATCTATTCATGTCCTTCTTGGGGAGTTATGCCAGTCCAAAGAAGATACCCAGCTCTGGTGACCAGGTCACCAGAGTTTGCTCAGTGACTCCTTTCATCTCATCCATGGTCCCTTCTTTGATGCACTTAAGAAGTTACCCTGGGGGATTTTAGGGTCCCATCTTGCCCTAACATTTGTTGAATTTTTGTTTTATTGTATTTTGAATCTTCAACACACACATTTGGTACCATTCCCTAAACATCATTTAAAATACCCATTCACGGGACGTTGGAATTAGCCGAGGAACTGTAAAAGATGCAGAGTCTGGGGCTCTATCCCTTGAGAGTCTGAATTAATTAGTCTGGGTGTAGCTTGGACATCAACGGCTTGAAAAACTCCCTGGGTGATTCCCATGCAGCTCCGATCAAGAAGCATGTGTTAATTACTGCACACTTTTGGCTGTGGGTAGTTTCTCTCCTTTCCTTCATCACTCACAGGGGCTAAATTACCTCTCTGAGGATGCCTCTCATTAAAAGACATAGATTCCAACCTGATCTGCATGAGTGTGGGAACCCCAGTTGGTCACAGGGACCACAGGAGTGACACTATAATGGGCTTCTTCTTTCTTTCACTTCTCTTCCCCTTTCTTCAAGGCCTCCAAGACCTGAATAAAGCTCTACTATATATCAAAATGGAGGGAGGCAAGGTCACTGAAAACATCCAAATTCATTTTCCAAAGGAGAACCATTCATAGGACTTATAACTCAGCAGAAGCAAAATGAAGACAAAGAACTTGCTATGTTATTTTTCAAATATTTACGACAAATATTTATCCAGTGTGGAGGCAAACAGCCCAGTTTTTAAAGTCTTTCTAAAGGCTTGAGCCTCTGCATATTCACACACACACACACACACACACACACACTCCCTATGCACATACATATGTATGCACATGGCACATGCACACTCAGAGGTGCGAGTACAGGCACACACACACATGCAAGCACACATGCCTACCCTTATCATCTCTGTACCCCTAGGAAGATTTTCATAGACAACATTTTTTTATTTCCCTTTATTACAGGATAAACATCATGTAACACTGGAGACACTGGATGGTATAAATGCGGCCACATAGAAATTCTTGATTATAATGTTCGGATGCATGAACAAACAGACTTATCATTCATTCTATGTGCATTTGAAATATGATAAAATGAAATATCAAGAAATTGTAAAATTAAGGAACCCATACTTTTTAAAAAAAAGTTGATTTTGTAGGTGTGCAAAGCCACCTGATGTTTGGTTTTGTAGTCCCTAGTGAAAGCCTCCAACCAGCTACAAGAGGGTCCCCCTAAATAAATGAAAAGATGAAAGCACAAATTTTTATCACACAGCTGCAACACTGGAGGAGTCCTGCTTACAGTATTTTTCAGCCCAGTCCTTGATTTCAGTGACCACTACGTGAGGGACAGGCACGGCTAGAAATAGAAGCAAGGAACAGTATACCATCAGCCAGGGTTCTGAGTCAATCAGAATAATTCATGTGTTTTCTCTTTCAAGGGGAAAATGTAGAATTGGGTAGAACTGAAGCCTGAAGTCAGTCATGAGCAAGAGTAAAAAGAGAAATGACCTAGCTCTTCTACCTATCAGTACAACGACTCCTTCATCGTTCTGGTCCCAAAGATCTGCCGAGGATTTTTGCCCAGACAACTTCAAGCTCCCATCTGATTACTCAACAAGTCAGGCTGTCTTTAGCATTTTGTTCCAAGTTCTTGCTGGGGACTTCAGGATGGGAGACTAGAAAATACTTAGCAGAAAGATTGCCAGGCTCTCTGACACCCCATTCTCCCTGCTCCTTTACAACCCTATTTAGCACAAGAGAGTTGTCATCCTGACTAATCATATCTGAAAATTACAGACTGAATCATCACCCCTGATTACGGGAACATCAAGGGGGCTCATCTTAATGCTGCTTCGTGTGGGCTGTGCCCTAACTTCTACCACCCCTCTCCCCACCCTATCATTCTA
Organism: Mus caroli; assembly: GCF_978045245.1. Classification (NCBI taxonomy): domain Eukaryota; kingdom Metazoa; phylum Chordata; class Mammalia; order Rodentia; family Muridae; genus Mus; species Mus caroli. The sequence goes on from NW_028227264.1 coordinate 91,858,833, forward strand.
AGCCTAGAGTGAATTGGATGGAAATATTGAAAGCTACAAGGTTTAAGAGAACGATAATTCTTTGTAAAGACTGGATGAATAGGTCTGTGTTCTTCCTAACAAAACAAAGCTGTTGGTCCTGAGAACTCCTGGTCAATGACTGAGGGGGAAGAGAAACCTCTGCTCAGGGAAGCAAGCTGATTCTATTGTCTCCATGATGGCCTTGTGCTTATTGAGTCCAGCAGGGCTTTGCATGAGCCCTGCAAACAGTGATTTTTTTTTTCTGGAGTGGTACTTTCCTTAATGAAACCTCTCCAAAACTCCTTTGTAAGGATAATTATGCATAATTTTAGAAGTAGGAACAAGAGCTAACAGGCTAGAAATGACTAGCCTACCAACACATCTGCATCTTAAGGCCCTAGACTCCAGCTGTGGCAATGGTGGGAGGAGTGAAGAATGAAATGTAGATGCCAATAAGTCACCTAAACAGCTGCCACATGCATCCTTCCAGAACTTTATAAGTAAGCAACCTGTTCTTGCTTAGAAAGTTCTAGCCAGGCAGTGATGGTGCACACCTTCAATCCCAGCAGTCAGGAGACAGAGGCAGGTGAATCTCTGTAAATTAGAGGCCATCCTAGTCTACAGAGAGAGTTTCAGGACACAGAGGACTATACAGGGAAGTCCTGTCTCAACAAACAAACAAAAAAACTAAGCCAGAGGGAAGGAGAAAGGGCAGGAGGGAGGGGAGGAGGGAGAGAGAAGAAAAGAGTTCTAAGGGCTGATATGTTGAAAGAAGTGGCACATTTTAACTCCTCAGAATGTGGAGCCAAATTAATCCTTCTACGTAAAGGGAATGCACTGAATATGCAAATTGCAAAGAAATACCATAAATGAAATGTCTCCTTTAGGGCAGGGGGTGTGTATCCTATCTTTGTAAAGTAGCACACAGGTTCAAATGGAGATATAACAGTGATGCCATGTTTTTATGGGGCATTTTTCCCAATTACCCACACTTTCTACATTTGCTATTACAATTTTTGAATATGATAAGAATCCTACAGACAGTAAATTATTTTCTTACAAGGATAGTGTCTTAGTTACTTTTGCATTACTATGATAAGATACCATGACCAAAGTAACTTTTTAAAAGGAGGCATTTAATTTTGGGGTTACACTTATAGAAGCATTAGTGTCCATGACCTTTATGTCAGGGAGCATGATAGGAGGCAGGCCAGCATGGCACTGGAGCAACAGCTGAGAGCTCCCATCAGGAGACATAACCACATGGCAGAAAGAGCTTACTGTGGTGGGTTTTTGATTCCTCAAAGCCTCTTCCACATGTCACAGTTCTTTCAACAAGACCACATCTCCTAATCCTTCCAAAACAGTTCCATCAACTAGAGACCAAGTACCCAAGCACACGAGCCTCCGGGCACCACTTTCATTCAAGCCACCAAAGTTGGGAAATAGAATTTTTAAAGACAAAAATAGGTAGTTTTGAGAGTTTCAAAATCCTCAGTTCAAATTCCAGCATTACCTCCGATACAGCCCCTGAACAGAACATTTTATATCTACCACCTTTTTTTTACTTCAGTTTTTGTTAAGACAGAAGGAATGCTACCTATCCTTGTGTGCGTTCTGTGGACACTGGGAAACATACCTTTCCACACAGTAACTTGTTCCTAGAAGTTTCTTAATTCACAGGCCCTTTCTTTCAAAGTTTTGATGGACTTGCAAAAAAAACAAAACAAAACAAAACAAAAAACAAAAACAAACAAACAAAACCAACCAACCAAACAAACAAAAGACAACCATCCCATAATAACTTGGGTAGCCAAGAAAAGCTGGTGCGTTGGCTTCTCCTCACTCTACCATTTACAATAAACCATAACATATCCCGTTCCTGGTTGGTTTCTTCATCTTCAAGAGCTAGTTACAACAGTACTTACTATTCTGATTTTATACATTTGATGAGACAAAGAAAAGGATGTGCTTAGCAGGTAATGAAAGGATAACACATAACCCTGAACCATCATTAACAAGAGCATGAGGGCTCTAGTTTCACCTCCTCTGAGCTTTAGGCATGCCCACCTATTTTCTTTGTAAATGAATATTCAAGTACCTTCTTCTTGAACACATGCGACAAGTAGATGCAGAGAGAAGAATCCTTGTTTCCTTGACTTAATCAAATGAAAACTACAAAACTAACATAGGCAAATGGTTAAATCTATGATAAGGGGGTTCTTCATTAAGAGCTATCGAAAGTTAGTCATCATCTTCCTGCATACTCGACTATCCCAGGTATGAGGAGGGATCAGGGAGATGATGCTTTCTTGCAGGGGAATCTCACTGTCTTAGTGAATCCATTGCAGTGACGAGAAACCATGACCAAGGTAACTCTTATAAAGGACGACATTTAATTACACTTTCAGAGGTTCAGTCCATTATCATCATGGCGGGAACTATGCCAGCATTGAGGCAGGCATGGTGCTGGAGGGGCTGAGAATTCTACATCTTGTTCTGAAGGCAATGGGAAGACCGGCTTCTAGGCAGCTAGGAAGAGGACGTCACTGCCCTCTCCACAGTGATAAATTTCCTCCAACAAGGCCACACCTATTCTAACAAGGTAACACTACCTAATAGTGCCACTTTCTGGGCCAGGCATATTCAAACCACCACACTCATCACCTTACAAGTTCATGTTTATAGGCAGATACAACAATTAGATGGAGAACCTGGATGGTTAATGCTGTCAGCAAGTACAAAGCAATAAAATATATCCCCCAAGATATTTAAAGAAATGAGAATCATCACATCAGGTCAGCCCTTTGTTAGACTTCAAAAAGATATGTCTGGGCTCCGGGTCAAGCTTTATAGAGGGCTACATCATTGGCACTGGGACTTAACTTGCTTTAGTTCCTTAGTTTAATTCTGCACTCCTTTGGCTATTGACTTCATTTTCAGGTTATGTAAAAGCCTTGGTGGCTCTGGGCCTTTTGAAACTTCCAGAGAGTTGGAAAAGAGGGTTAACATTGGCCTTAACTGTGGAAGTCTACAACTACTGGAAATGACTCTCTTTTGCTTTGATGGCCTTGATTCACATCTCCATGTTCAAATTATTTATTAGTAGATCCAACAATCAATTGTTCTACTCTTGAGTTAATGCATCAATCAGTTTTACCTGATTTGATAGTGAAACAGGGTTATTGACACAAAGTGGATATTGCTACTGAGCCCTATAGCAAGGCAGGACCACCCTAGCATGGCAGTGATGGTCCCACCATGCTGTGGAATATAGAGTAGCACTTTAGCGAGTTTGCTGAAGGCTTAACTAGCCAAAGCATTTTGCATGCATCAACAAACATTACCTGCAAACTTGTTAGAAATGCAAAGTCTTTGGCCTACCCTATGCCAAAGTAACTTTTGTACTAGTCTATATACCACTTTTGAAATAAAATTAATATTATCATGAGTATATATGTCAGTACCACACATGATGTGTATAAATGGATACATGTGCCACTGCATCCGTGTGAAGGTCAGGGGACAATGTTGTGGATTCTATTCTATTCATTTAATGTATGTGGCTTCCACAGATTGAATTCAGGTCAAGAGACCTATACAGCAAGTACTTTATCCACTGTGTGGCCTTCCAGCCCCAAAGTATGCATTATTAACGATTTCTAAACAGTTAAACGCACATTAAAGGACAAAAAAAAAAAAATACTGTTTTAGTACATCCCATAGAATTAGATCTGTAACGTTCTGATTCTTTTTTCGTTTTTCCTTCCCAATAGTTTGTTGTTTCTGTTATTATAAATAACATGGCCCAGTCAGTGAAGTACTTGCTGGGCAAGCATGCGAAAGAGGATCAGGAGGTCCCATTTAAACACCAGGTGTTGTGGCATGGCCTTCCCATCCTGTGTGTGGGAGGCACAGATCAGTGTATCCTGGGCTTTGCTTACTAACCAGTCCAGCCTAATGGGTGAGCACCAAGCTAATGAAGAGCCTGTTTCCAAAAAACAAAGTGGATGAGGAACAACATCTAAGGTTGTCCTCTTGTCTCCTTACAATTGAACACTCACATACGTGTGCAAATGAACACATACACGTGTATGTGTGTGCGAATGCTCGTGTCAGCTTGTTCATTTCCTATGTCCAGTGCAACATTGGAACCTTTTGTTCTATCCGTTTTAAAAAGGCATCCCTAACATACTGACAAAAACCCTGGGCTTTACACTGATCTTGCCCCTTTGGAGCCTGGGAAAACCATCCAACCTCACCATTCCTCCATCTGCCATTGAGCACTACAGTGGAGACTAAGACCTTCCATGCAAAGTTCCAATATAGCTCCTATGCTGTTAGTGCCAACGGGAGGCAGCTGCTTAGCATAGCTCTTCTGTTCTTTCTCATTCTAGACCTCCATGGAGTTGTGTTAAGTGTCTAGACGTTAGGAACAAACCAGTCCCACTGTAGAAAACCTAGTAGCTGGAGGAATACCTTCCACTTGTATTCTTTTACATCCTGGAGTTAGTTTCTCTCTCTCTTTCTCTCTCTCTCTCTCTCTCTCTCTCTCTCTCTCTCTCTCTCTCTCTCTCTCTCTCTCTCCCATTTTTCTTTCTTTCTTTTTAAGGAATTTTATCTTTATTACAAGGTTTTCTCCAAGAAAACAAACAAAAGCAAAAAACAAAACAACAAAGAAACCCAAAACAACAAAAATCAATCAAAGCTTCACCAAAGAGACTATTAAGCCTTCCTCTACCTATTAGCTCCCTTATTTCAGCAGATGCTTGAAGTAAGAAAAACTTTGGGCTAGAAAAAAAACATAGTTTGGGGACTCTATGTGACAGCTGAATTTATTCTTGTCTGTAGCCATGGACCTGGCTGTGGTGCCCTCTTAGAATCTGTAATAGGTAAGGAAAACTGAAGACTACCCAGCCTGGATCAAATAGATTGAAGTCCTAACCTCCATACCTGTGAATGTGGCCCTGTTTGGGCACCGGGTGTTGAGTAGGCTGTGCTTTTCTTCCAGTATGACTGGAATGACCATCATAAGTCTTATGATGTAAGAAGAGGCAAGGCTCCAAAGGAGAAACACTGAGGGGATAAGGACTCAGGTGTGCCCAGGGAGGACAGCACAGGGGGATCTGAAGCAGGCAGTGCTGGAGAACAGCCAGGGGAGCAAGCCATGCTGCAGCTAGGAGAGAAACAAGTTAATCTTTCACCTGGAGCCCCACAGCAGACTTGGGCCTATTGACAGCTTCATTTTGGATTTACAGCCTCCCAGACTACATAGGCTAAAGTTCTGCTGTCTTCAACTGCCCAAGTTTGTTACACTTGGTTATGTAAGCCCTGGGAAAGTAATGAAAGCTAATCTAATTTCCAATGAGCGCTTTTTCTATTTCACCCTAGGGTCGTTTCAGTCTTTGTTTTTCTTGATCAGGAAAAGAATTTTAATTTCATTAAGTCTGTGACATCTAATGAGATCGTCGAATCTGTCAAAAAATTGCAATCCATCACAATGACCAATCAACCCCATGCTAGTTTAAGAGTAAACAGTAAAATCCATGATGTTTATTCTCTCTCATTAAAAAAGTGTTATGCTCAGTACTGAACTTCAAAACTTTATGGGCTCTAACAGGAAGAAATGATATGGAATGGCTAATAAAAATAGATATGTGTGTATACATCTATTTACATATACATGTATAAAATATATATACTTGCATTCTGTATATGCTTTTCTGTATTTGTACGTAGTACTTTACTGAGTAGGGTGATCTCCCCAAATGAATTCATATTCTTATGATTCAACTAAGCCGATAAGCATCTTTCACCAATAGCCTCAAGACGGGGCATAGAAGTCTTAGACCCAGCATGCAAAAGGAGGGGTAGTCAATTTCAAGATGGCTTACACTCAAGCCTTAGCTTTGCTCTTTCCCTAGTTGTGCATTGTAGAGAATCATTCCCCAAACTCTGTGCTCAAGGACCTTGGCAATTTGACTATCTTGCCTTTGAAGTCTCCTTTCTACTCTGTGTGCATGAACATACCCAGTGTCCAGTGACAGCAAACTCTGCATAGCTCCCAATGCTCTTGTCCTGTCTTCCCACCTCTACACTTGGCCTGAGACATCCAGCCTGGGATGTTATGCCCTTGGTCTTATCAATTACTGCTCAGCATTTATTTTCCTTTTTTATTGGATTTTCATACATGCCTTCTTTTAGCTGATAGGAACTTAGGGACCACAATGTAAGAGACGGCGGGAATGTGTTTACACAATGAGACTCACCACCCGCTGTTCTGATATCATATCATCTCTATAAAACATGCCTGCCCCTGGGTGGCTTACTTACCTAAGGCAGAGGAAAGAAGACTATAGTAACATGGAAACCGGCTGGCAACTGGTAACCAGGCTTAAGCAGACCAGGCTATGGCCAAACAATATAACACAGCATCCAAACAGCATACCCTTGAAATTAGCTGTATTTTAAGCCACTGAAACTTGGAGTGGACTTTTACACAGCAATAGCTTGTAAAATCATTTGCCCTATGTACCAAGAGTCATCTTTTAAAACCCACTGGCCATGTTACTTTACTCCTTTGCTTTCTTCTTTCTGAATTATTATCTTCTTCTCTAAATTCCTCGATTATCTTATCTATGTTTCCCCTAAACCAACTGTCTCCTTCTGATCCTCCATACATTTTATTCTATAACTTGCCTTTATTTTCCCTTGTTTTACTCTTACTGGAAGACAAGAGATGTGCTTCATTTATATGTGTCTTGTCATATTTTACACACCGTATTCGATAAGATTTTGTTTGGTTCTAAATAACAACAAGAAAGGAGAGATTTATTCCAGAGCCTTGGGAGACAAGAGGAAAGGCTACTTAATTGACGTTTTAAATATTTGTAAAAATAAGCACAATGAAAAGAAATGGGAGGTAATACTAATCATGAGTGTATCAGAGTATATGGCTAAGAAACTCTATGCAGGAGCTGGATTAGAAACAGTTTTTATTCCTCCACATACTTCTAGAAACCTAGGTTGAACCATCATCTCCTCCAGTCTCCCCCATCAGCCTTCCTCCTAGTTGTGTTACATCTTACCCAGTGTGAACCGCAGTCACTTCAACATAAAACAACCAGGGTCTCTTTTCTAATTACAAATTACAGGTTTCCATATCCCTGCTTGCAACTCTTCACTGCACCAGGAATAAAGCTGATGGTCTCTTGTTTGGCATGTGTGATTTAGACTCTGCACACCTGTCCTAGCTCATTCAACACAGCTTCATCCTCATTGCACTTATGCTCTGGTGACTGCAGTCCTGCTTCCATTTGCAGAATGTATCAAGTTTGTTCAGACCTCAAGGATATTGCACTAGCCATTGGTGTTCACTCACCTGGCATTCTCTTCCTCCAGGCTTTGTAGAGCTGGCTCCTTGTCAACATATTCTCAGCTCAAATGTCATTCCCTTAGAAGGGTTTTCTCAAAAAGACCAGTTCAAGTTGTCCCAGTCTCCTAGAAAGCCACCCTCTTGAAATCAATAAATTCATCTATGTGATCTAACCCTATGAACCACCACATAGAAAGTGGCCTGGCATCTTTTGTCATCTATTCTAATCAGAAGTAAGATGCAGTTCTTAAGGGACTGGCCTTCAGTGTAAGGTTCCAGGTTCAATCCCTAACAGACTGAGAGACAGAGGGACAGAGAGGATAGAGAGACAGAGACAAAGGGACAGAATGATAAAGGGACATAAAGATAGAGGGACAGAGGGACAGAGACAGAGGGATAGAGAGAGACAAAAATACAGAAGGACAAAGAGACAGAGACAGCAGAGACAGAGGGATTAAGACAGAGAGAAATAGCGAGAGAGCAAGAGAGCGAGAGAGAGAGAGAGAGAGAGAGAGAGAGAGAGACAGAGACAGAGACAGAGAATCGGAGAAAGCCCCAGGGCAAATGATACCTTTCAAAGCCACACTTCCAGCAACCTTCTTCCTCAAAGTCTATCTCAGCCCCTCGAGTTTGTACTAATTCCCAATAACCTCTCTGAGCTATGCATCAATACATAGACGAAGACGTTGATGAGGTCAGAGTACTCATGATCTAATTACTTTCCAAAGGCCTCACCTCTGGACATGGCTACACAGGGGACCAAGCCTTCAACATGCCATTTTGAAGGATTTGCAAGATCTAAATGATAACTACAAATCAATGCCAACATGACTTACCATCTTCAGAGCTGAAATGGGAACTGATACATGTCTATATCCACAAAGGAAGAAAGGTTAAAATGTGTGCTCTACAGCTAACATTTTATACAGTCTTCCTCCATATTCTACAGGCCTTCAGTTTCTTTTTCTAAAAGAGAAAAGAATCATAGCCATGCTGTGTTTTAAATCACCAGGAGCGGGGGCAACAGAAAAATCAAAACAGCCTCAGATCTGTGTCTGGTTTGCTGTTTGGCTATCGCAGAGGTCTCAAGTTATAATGTAAGAAGGCCATTTTTATCTGTGTTTGAAATCTTTCCATCTATATTTGAAATCTTTCTGTTTCTTTAAACATTCCTAAGGCTTACAGTCAGGAACATTGTACCTACTCATCTCTACCAGAAACGGCATGAGTATGACCCGGCCTCTCAATAACTGAGCGCAGAGTGACTTGAACAAAGGCTGAAATCCTTCACTAAGCAGGGTGGATGCATTTCCGGGACAAACCAGAGATGGCCGGGAAAAGACAGCAAGGGGCACGGATACACCCACATCGTGATTACTGGCACACTGTCACCTCTGCAGTCTCATTATTTGGATGGAGGAAAGGAGACTTCAGGAGCAGCATGACCCAACTGAGCTGAGCCTAGAAAGTCGCAGAGTCCTGTCACTTTCTTACAGTGACTTGTCTTACAATGACAAACAAGTCAGTCACTTCTAACTGCTCCTGCTCCACTTGTCCTCACAGCAAAGAGAGACATCCGACATAAATGACACTTATCGCCAACTGGTATGCTAAATTTCCACACTTTCAGATAGTGGTACATACCAGAATTAGCAAGCAAAACAAATAAAATAAAATAAGATGCATCATTTAATGAATCATAATTAAAGAAGTTTCTAGAAAGATAGCCATTGGTCTAGTCTAAAGTCTAGCACTAACTAGCTGTTACACACAAAGGCAAGTTAACTGTCTGAGACTTGGTTAGCTTCTTTCAAACCATCTGCCATTTCCCTGTGAGCTTTTTGATCCTCACAGGATGTTAGATATCTGAAAGTCCTTTGCAAGAATATAAAGTCGGATGGAAATAAATGAGCAGCGAAGAGCAGTCAGCCAAGAATCCAGAGCCCGCCTTGACATCTATCTCCCTTGACGGTGGGGATAGTCCTAAGAACTGGACTTCTTCCCTCCCCCCTAACCCCCAACTTCCCACCCCCAATTATAAATTATCAGCACATAGAAAAAGCTTCAAGGTCTTAAAAGATGGCTCCCGACTTCAAACCCACCACCATGTGTGTTTTCCTGTGCTTCCCACGAGATGCATAATAAAAAGATAGTTCAAACCTCCAGAGACCATGCAGTTATCGAAAATCAAAATGAGAACTCAACGGAAACTAAAAGCGACAGTGACGCTTCCTGTCGGCAGGTAAATTAAGTCTTTGAAGGATCAGAGCCTGGCAGAGCTGTCTGGAGGAGGAACATTCTAGCGGGCATTGTTCTCGGTAAATAAGAGGGGAAGCAGATGCCACCCCACATTTGGTGAAATATTTATGACTGAGTGAGCATCCTTTTGGGGGAGCAAATTGATGACTCTCGCATCCAGCACAATCACCTGGGGTGTGCCAGGCACAGCCTCGATCAATCACAATGACATGATTTGTTTCTCCTTATTCAGAGGCTGCCTCTCTTTTGGTCCAACATTCAAGATGGAAAGGATGGGAAAGGCAGAGCAGCCAAAGCATCTCTAATCCATTTTTTTTATGCCAAGAATTATAGTGTTTTGAGGATATTGCTGATGGATATGGAAGCGCCGTCAACCTTCAAATTGGACAAACAAATGACGGACTGTATGAGTCCCATTTCTATCAAGTGCCACTCGTTCTGTATTTACAAGAGCACAGGTCACAGAGCAATGCTTCCCTTTGCGTAAGGTTTAACCATGACAAGACACGGTGCCTGAAACTGGACAGATGATGGAAATTCACAGGGAAAGGCCAGCGAGGTTGGTGTTGCCAAAACAAATGTAAGTGAACAACCAGATTTAAGTGACCTCTTTGGGATATGGAGAATTGGTTGTTTACTCGGAAGCAGACAGAGGGCATCCACAGATGGATACTTTGTAGAGAGCTTTTCTCTCCTGGAGTGTTTCTCAGACTCCAGGGAGTGAGGGATGGAAATGTACCAAGGACTGAACTAAACACTGTATCACCAAGCCAATGGAAGACAGAGAGGCTCCTTCAGTTAAAAGTTGATAGCCAAATTTGTACCTAAACTCTGAGGTTTTCTTTTGGGAAGAGAAGGCAACATCTGCAAAGATTTGGGGGTGTGGCTAAGCTCAGGATATTCTTTGTGGGACATGCAAGAGGGAATAATATCAATAAAGCTGGATGTTAGCTTGGGACCAACGGCAGAGTCTTGTGCATTATCTCCTAAGCTTTATCAGATGAGGGACCTATGCCGCAGGACTAGAATTGGATTCATGTGTTTATGGGTGCTTTGTCCCCTGAACAGCAGAGCTGAGCAGTTGCTCCAGAAGCCATACTTCGAAAACCTAACGGGTTCTTCTACCCTAGGATTTCAATAGGAAGACTGTTAGATTTCAGTGTTGGGGGAACTGTTGATAGCAGACAGGTGTGAGATCTTGAAGACCACAAAACCAGGTTTAATTTTCAGCAGCCCAAACAAAGGCTATCCTTTGCTAACAACAGCACAAGCCCTACCTAGGAGCTTGTAGAAATGTAACCCTAACGCAGGCATGGAGCTTAGTGGGGCAGCGTGTTCTTAGTATGAATGAGGTTCTGGGTTCTAAACTGAGAAAGAGGAGAGTGAAGGGGAGAAACAGGAAAAGGAAGGAAGGAGGACTTGCAGAATTCATCCAAACTTCATGGTGTGTATTTTAACACAGCCCCCAGGTGACTCCTAACATATTTAGGGCTGAGAAACCCTAGTCCTTATTACAGACAGTTCTGAGGAAGAAGAAGAAATATCAGAGATGTTAAAGAGGTACATTTGATGACTGGTGATTAGTCGGATGGGACCAAACTGGAGGATGCCGGGATAGATAGCAATGGTCCCATTAATACAGGGGAACAGAAGACCCACAAGTATCAATGTGAACATACGGCGTTTGCTTTGGAGGGTGAGTTTGGTTCAAGCTGCTAGAAGTTTGTTTGGATAGGATTGCAAATGCAGGGTTGAAGCTTTTGAAAAGCGAGCTAGTTAGAAATGCCTGGCTTTGGTTTTTCCTTGTCTGTAACTCAACATCACACTATGGGGACTGAAGCATGGAGATATATTCATTCACCCAGAGAAAATGGGAATTGTAAGAAGCCGAGAGAGGACAGAAGGTACAACATAAGAAATAAACACAAAGACATCAGCATAGGAAGGGAAGTTCCTAACGGAAGGTGAGGTGAGAAACCTGAGCAGCTAATTAAGCAAAACCATGGTTGCTACTTCTAAATGGGCCAGCCTGACTTTTACTATCCTACTCAAGGGAGCCAATGAAATTCTAATGTGAGCATAGAACAATGATGTCACTTACTGGAAAGCCTTCAGCAGCTCTTTGCTGTCTACTAAGTAGCACTGAAGGTCCCCCCCTCCCCCAGTTGGATCCCAGTCTTGTCTCTCCAGCCTCCCATATGGCAAAATTCTTGAGGAATCCACTTGGCTCAACTTCAGTTCTCCTACCTTTGTTCCACCCAATTCTTGTTCTCTCTTCCCATCCCTATAAAAGTTATAAGCTTTCTTCAAGACCCTGCTCCCAGCCTGCCTCCTCTGTGAAGCCTTCCTAGGTCTCCCATCTCACATTAGGATCAAGATACTTGGGTTAAATCACTTATGCACTGTGTAAATGTTGTCTTTGTTTAATTCAAATGCTGATTTCTGTAAGGGCAAAGAGTTGAGTACAGGAAAGACTTTAATATTGTTATTTTTAGGAAGCATCATCTGTCTCAGTGTTTTGTAATGGTCTCCACCACCTTCTGATTGGTTTAGGAAATAGTCAAGTGGCCTATAGTAAACCAGGAAAGGATGCAAGACATCGGGCAGAGATAAGAACTCTGGGAAAGAATTGGGTACAGGGGACTCTCCAGCCAGACAGGAAGAAATGGGTGCCAGTACTGAGGAGAGGTAATGAGCCACCTGGCAGAATGAAGGTTATTTTAAATGGGTTAATTTAAGTTATACAAGCTAGTTGGGAACAAGCCTAAGCTAAGGCCTGAGCTTTTGTAATTAATAAAAGGTCTCTATGCCGCTACTTGGGCATCTGGTGGGTTGAGGCTGTCTAGCAGTACAAGATGTTTTGTTCTATCTTTCCATTGCACAGGTTTTGCCCTTTATAACTGTTCTTATTTCAGTGTGGCTGGCTTTGGGGATGGTTCTTGCCAAGTATATCCTTAGGAGGTAGAGGCTATGTTAGTCAACGCTTTAACTCCTTAAGGAGTTAAAAGGTCTCGTGTCTAATAGGTGAGAGTGTTATGAAGAACACAAAGTTGTATACTAGTTAAAAACACGGATGCTCCCTCAAAGTCTGTCCTTCCTCTCAAGTGAGTTCTATGATATATTAATCCACACAGTTGGGCTCTTCCTTTCTATGGCTCTTGGGGTTTATTTCTATCAAAACACTGAACAGGACTGGTCCTAGGACCCTACCCATTTTCCATCAAGCGGTGTGCCAGGGTGAAGAATCACCCCTTAGGGGTTTGCCTGTTGTAGTTTCTTCCAGGAATGAAAGATGCTATCCCTTCACCACCTCCACCCATTCCCCACCTCTGGTTCATCCTCAGCTCAGACCACCATGGCTGTCAGAAATCTTCTTGCTCAAACATCTTCACACGCAGACATTTTACCACCTTGTCAGGACAAATGTTTGCACATCAAAACCAGCAGAGAGGGTGTTATGAAGGGTTCACATCTTGATTTTTCTCTTCCTTTGGGGCAAAAGAGAAGGAACAGCCATACTCTTTTTTTTTTAAAAAAAAATGGGTTAAATCAAATGCTTTCCCATTAGGATGATGATTTTTTTAATGTGTGGTATGTGAAAAATCTATTCAATAAAAGGAGAATGGGTTGGGTTGGCTCACCAGTAAGAGGAAAACATAGACACTAATGTATCCCCGAAGCCAGTCATCTTGTGTGTCATTGTGTACTTGTTCAGGGCTATGAACATAATAATGCGTGGGATAGGGAAATGGGAAAGTGGTTGGCGAAGGTAAAGCCAGCAGGTGTTTCCTCTTGGTCTTAACACTGCCAGTAGAGGAAAAACTAAGCCTTCGATGTATGAAGGACTAGCTGAGGGTATTTTTGCATCCATCCCCTAACCTACACTCTAGGATGTATTGGTGCTCCTGTTCAGCTCAAAGAGATAGGAAATGGTAAGAGAACTGTATTCAGTATAATCTTGGATGCGAGCTCACCAGACCAGCAGAGCTAGACTGTGCCCAAAACATTGAAATTCACAGGCCCTTTATTTGTGAGGAACTGTATGGCAGTTAACAGCTCTCCAGCTCACTTACACGCGAGACCACGCCCCTATGCTTCAGGAAAGGAGAAACTGAGGCAATTACATTCGTTATTGGTTAAGTGAGCCCCAAAACACCATTATTTAAAATTATAAGTGGTCCCTAATTAAACAGAAGCTGTCAATATCACAGTAGGTAACAGTGACTTTCAATTCATAAGGGTTTTCCTAGACAAATTCACTTTTTTATTAAATTAAGAAAACTTTTAGTTGGAATATGCTCAGTTGTATTTTAATGAGTCCTAGCTGGAAAAAAAATAAGATGTTCACATTTCTAAAGTCTAAAATTTCTACCATATTTTATATAGTCTCCAGAGTCACCTTTGAGTAGAATATGAGAATTCTAGCTGTCACGTGGTATGTTTAATCTGTTTAAATTTATTACAATTTTCTCATCTGCAATATAAGAACAAAAAATGTCATCTTATTAGATTGTCATGAGAAAAAAAGTACTTAATATATATAACTGAATAGGATAAGGTGAGGGACAAATATTCACTTAGTGATGTTGGCTGATGCACAGAGAGAGGTTGGGGTCCCTTAACACTCCCTTGTGTCTGTACCCCCTCACCATGGAGTCTGAAGGGAATGCCAACCCTCCACACTTATTTCTTCCATTCTTTCACTTTGCCAATCATAGTCAGTGTAGCATATCAACTGTAATGTACTCTTCATATTCAACTTTTAGGAAAACAAAACAATTTGATCACTGTTGCCAAAGTAAAACAAAAACAAACAAAAAACAAACCAAACGAAAAACAAGAACACCTGACCATTTCTTATGTTGACATCCGGAGGACTAGCACTGCCCCCTTCAAGCAAAGGTCCCTGGGCAGCTCTCAGTGGATAGCAACAAGTCCACAACAGGCTTTAGCTCCGCAGGATACCCATTCCTGTCTGTATACTCCATCATTACACACCACATGAAGATAAACTCAGTGAAGTTCATCTTTTCTACATCCCAAACAACTGCAAGATGCATGGTGCAGCCATGAAAAGCTGCCGACACTGATGCTCAATTCAATACTTCAAATTCTTGTACAAGTCCCCAAAATGTAAACCATACCTAACCATGATTCACATAACCACATGACCAAGGAACACATTTCCATGATATCCACACATTAATATACTAGGTATAAAACCATCACTGGGCAATGACTTCCTGAGGCTTTTTATTTTCACTGTTTGTAAAATACAAGAGTGATATAGTTTCAACACTGTCCAAGTGTATGGTAGGTGCTTCCTAGACAATTTTTAAACCAAAGTGAGCTCGAAATAAGGCTACTACTCTGAAACTTATTTTTTGCCTAATTAAAAACATCACGGCTAGACCTGATGGCATTAGATATATATCAACTTCATTTAATAGGCCATTGATAAAATAGAACAATAAAATTAATTATAGTTTTAAAATGTATAATCTATAATACAGGTACAGCACAAATCATTTGCTAACATATCTAAATTCTGGATTTTTCCAGTTCTTTTTCAAACATGACAAAAATCCATACATATTTTCAATTAAGGTCATTGTCCAGCAAAGATAATGTTTCTAAAGTGATATTGGCATATAACTCATGCCAACGTGTGTACGTACTTTCTACAGTCTTTGCCAGCAGTGGGTTGTCACACCTTTGAGTTTTGCTGTTCTAATGGAAGAAAATGGAGCTCGTTTTATTTTAATTCATTTTTCCCAGTGAGAAGTTTCAGTGTGGAGTCATAATTACCTTTGAACATTATCTAATCATGTCTCTCTAAATGAAGGCTCTCAGCACCTGAGTGTTAATATGTGTGAGCATGGGACTCTTTGCTGGGGCGGGGGTACCTTTTCCATGGTCAGGTGTTTGGTAGCCTCCCACACCTCTCCCCTCCAGATGCTAGCAGTGCCTTCCCCCAGTTTGCGACAGATCATCTGCATATATGACCAGGACCACGTCCAGCTGGGGACATCTCTCTGGATGTTTCAATTAGAAAAGTTATGATTTCTTCAATTTATTAACTTTATCAAACAGTAAGGTCTTGGAAATTATCTGCAAAATGTTTTTCAAGGTTGAGGAACACCAAACCCTGATCAATAATGTAACTCGGCATCTATTTCATCAGTGCGGCATGATGGGCACCTCTGTAGGTTAAGAAGAACCCAGAAATTCAAAACCTGAGCACTGTGCCCACCTTTGATTCAAAGTCAGTAGCAGCTTGTTTCATTTCATTCCAATTCCTCGTTTATGCGTCAGGAACAGGTAAAGATAAAAGGGGTGTTAAATATTTAAATACCTATTCACTCTGCCAAAATCACAGCTGAAGCTATTTCTCTGATTATTTCTTTTATTACAGTATTTTGATTTACTTTGAGTTTTCTCATCCAAAACAGACAGATGCTTTCCCAAGAACTGCCTATTACCTGCAAAAGACATACTCTTTTGATAAGAAATAGGATTTCTAAGGACGATTGTTTTACAGTTTTAATTCTCTTATACCAATAAATACACAAATTGCCTTCCTTGAGGATAAAAAGAGTGCATTCTAATTGCTTTTAATACACATCATTTTTCTCATCTCAAAAGAGAAGGGGAAAAAAAAAGAATGCCTAGAAGAGAAAACACAATAGAAAAGTTTAATTGAAATTCAGTACAAAAGCAAGAACCCCCCAAGAATGGGTTTCCTTTGCCTGCCCTGACAAACAGGTGGATTTTCATCCTTATTTATAACACTGATAACACCAGACACACAGAGAAACACTGAGTAAGGAAACTGACCTTTATCAATTTATTCCAGAAGTAATTTTCTGCCTTTAATTAGTAGTCAATATTTCATTCTGATGAATTCATAAATGATAATTGAAAAGCTAGCAGCCATTCCCAGCTGGCTTCAAGACTTCAATGGTCTGTAACCAGCAAAGAGGATGGTTTTTAAAACGGCAACGTGCCAGTCATGGGCTCTGTCTGACTATTGATAAAATACTGACCGCAGCATTACAGGGAGTCAATCAACAATGCAAAGAGCTGACCAAAAGACAAACATGGGAGCCTGGCCTTCTATGCGAGATACAGGCTTTTGTGACAGACATCACATGTCTGCACAGATTCGCTTTGCATTGTCCCAGCTTAGACTTCCATCAGAAACCCATCCTTACTAAGGTCAACTTCAGAAGTTCAGACATTTTTGACCCTAAAACTCTGCCCAAAGTTTATATAGAATGAGAAAATTCCAAGTTTCTAACCTCAGGCTGTGATAACTTTTACCTATTTTTGCCCACAAAGAGAATCATCTCTAAAGCCCTAAAGATACATTCATTGAACAGTTTGTTTCCTAACATAGTAGTAAGTCAATTAGTAGCTTATATTTCCATCTAGTTTTGTCTCATTACCAACTATTTCAGGTACCTATGTTGAGTTATATGAGTCCAAAAATTAACAGGGAAATAAATCTCCTAACTAATGCTAATTGGGTTTTTTAATGCATTAAAAAGAAAGCTGTATAAATCACTGGATTAAATAAAAAGCGATTGGTGCTGTTATTCCAATTACGGCACCTCTAGAAGAAGGGGAAAGAAAAAAAAAAAAAAAAACAACTTCCAAACCTCCACTATACAACAGCAAGATGAATTCAGGTTAATTTATTAATGCATTTGATTTAGCATATAATGAGCTTGTAGCTATTGATGCCATTTAAATTCATTTAACTAATCGGAGTTCAGAGTCTTTAAAAAAAATTAAACTAACTTTTTGCTAAAAGGACTCAGAATCAAAAGCATAAAGGAAACAATCAGACAGGTCATGACTGGGCAGTTTGCAGAAATAGTCAAGACCATCTCTGTGTCTGGACTAAAAAAACCTATCCTTTTTTCCTCTTGCTATTCCTTTAGATATGCTGATCTGAGTGCAGGAACCCCAATGGAGGAGTTAGGGACTGAAAGAGCTGAAGGGTTTGTAACACATAAGAACAACAATATCAACCAACCAGACCCCCCAGAGCTCCCAGGGACTAAACCACCAACCAAAGGGTACACATGGAGGGGCCCATGGCTCCAGCTGCAAATGTAGCAGAGGATGGCCTTGTGGGGGCATCAATGTGAAGGCTCGATGCCCTAGTGTAGGGGAATGTGAGAGCAGGGAGGCAGGAGTGGGTGGGTGGGTGGGGGAACACCATCATAGAAGCAGGAGGAAGAGAGATGGGATAGGGGGGTTTTTGGAGGGGAAACCAGAAAGGGGGATAGCATTTGAAATGTAAATAATCACTAAAAAAAAAAAACCACCAAAAAACAAACAAACAAACAAACAAAACAAGCAACAAAGAAAAGAATCTGATCTCTGTCCAGTTCTTTTATTTTCTTTTTTCTTTTTTCTTTCTTTTTTTGTTTTTTTTTTTTTTGTTTTTAGAGACAGGGTTTCTCTGTTTAGTCCTGGCTGTCCTGGAACTCACTCTGTAGACCAGGCCTCTGTCCAGTTCTATCACAGCTCCAATCATCTCTTACAAAGCGAAACCCAAAGACAGGAGGCCATGGAGAGTCCAGAGACCTCAGTGCTTTCTAAAGCAAAACCAAACCAAACCAAACCAAAAAAAGCCAACCAACCAACCAAACAACAAAACCAACCAACCATACAAAAACAAAAATCTTGACCTTTTGTGGCTAGTTCGGCTTTTTGCCATCTCTGATATCTCTAACATCTGTCATTCACCTCTAAGGCAGAAATCACAAGGAAAGAGAGCATTAAGCAATTTTTATTACTTGTTTCCAAGGAACGTTTTTACCACTGGTGTGCCCAAAGTGAGTTTTTTTTTTTTTCTGACCCCGTATGAGGCTCCTTGGTTTATTTTATTAATGAAGAAAAAATCCTGATGCACCAAATCAGAATTAGTCATCGGATAAAGTCATGAAGAGAGATGAACATTTGAACTGTCTTATCAGTTCCAGATTAAAATATCAAATTAGGTCTTAGTCTGACTTCAGTTAAATGTCATCCTGAGTCTCAGCCCTCTGTGTATTGCTCTTTGTGGGGCATATGTGATTGTAAAATGTAAGAGTGGAAATGAGAGACTGTAGAGCTGGCTCAGTGATTCAAAGTGTATACTGTCCATGCAAAAGACTGGAGTTCAAATCCCAGCATTCACATCTGGCTGTTCACGACCACCTGTAACTCCAGCTGAAGGTGATCTGATGCCCTCTTCCTGCCTCTTCCACTTACCTGCATTCAGATGCACACATCTTCATATTCATAAGACTATGTACTTATTCACAAAAATAAATCTCTTTTTAAAAAATCTGTAGAAGTTGCATAAAGGGACATAACATGGCCTCTTATAACTCTTAACTCAGTGGGATTTGACCAACTCTTCTGGCCTCCCCTGCATCTGAACTCATGCACACACACACACACACACACACACACACACACACACACACACACATAAATTAAGAATAATTTTTAAAGAATTTATATAGCTGCAATTATTTCTTACTATCTGTATATCTCTAAAAGCACATCTTATTTATAGTTTTACTAATCCACAGTCAAGGATGAAGCCTTTGTACATAGTAGGAACTCAGTAATCAGGTTTTTAAAAAAATTTTCTGTCACACACACACACACACACACATACACACACACACACATACACCAGTGATATACCACAAGAATCCAGCAATAGAACGTTGTCAGTGCTCCAGAAACATCTCCTATTGTGTATGTCTCATCAAGACCCCTTCTGCCCCTCAGATACAACCACTTTTCTGCCTTTTCTTTGTAGTTCTATAACATATGTGTATATATACCTTTGGGCAACACCAAATAAGCAACAAAATGTCCTTAGGAATTAATTCATATGAATGTTGTATAGTATTTTAAAATGTTTAAATAGTTAATATTCATCAGTAAGTCATTGTCTGCCATGAATATGTTAAATATTCCTTTAATTCTCAATATTCAATAGAACTCTAATTTGCATACACCTAAACTTTACACTCTATACACATCATAAGTGGAATGTTATGGGACCCACTGAGCCATGAAGTTAGATACACATAGCAGCATTTCACTACCAAATAGAAAAGGCATCAATAACACGGGCCTTGGGTCATTCATAGCTTTGCACGCCAAAATCTCAGCACTCAGGAGGTAAAAGCAGAAGAATAGGTGAGCTCAAAGCCAACCTGAGATTCTTAGCAAGGTCAAAATCAGCACTAGCTATATACCAACCCTTGTCTCAAAGCAAGTTACTTCAAAGTGTGGCCTCGTCGCCAATTCTTCCCATCTCTAGGGTACCCCTGAACTCTCTTGGGGTATTCACTGTGATCACCTGACAATGAAGTGGGAAAAACATGTTTCCCTTGTGATGGTTGGTCAAATTTCTAGGCAGGCACCACTCTGAAGTGGATAGCTATAGCACAGAGCCACTTTGTGTGGCACCTCTGAGGTTGGAAGGGACAGGGTGCATTGCATCTGGTTATTTAGTTTGCACAGGCAGAAATAATAATCACTTGTGCAGTTGTATACTGTTTCACTTCATTGTTTGGCCAGAGAGTCAGAAACATGGTAAGAATATAGCAGAGAAAAATTTAATAAGAAAAATTGAAGAAGGGATGTGTACATAGGTCCCACTGAATGAACAAAACACATAAAGGTATTTGTATCCTATGTGAATGGTCATTAAATGTTACAAAATTAGCAATTACAAAGGGCGAGTCAACAATAGCTTGAGGTTAAGACAAGTTATTTTAGCCTAAATATGTCTGAAATACTGCATAGGGCATGCTTATAATAGATTCTTATTTCTAATGTTCAGATCCAGTTGGATTTGTTTTATTTTTCTCTTTTCTCTCTTTTCATCTTCTTGTTGCTGCTTGTTTGCTCTATAGTGCACAAGACTGAAGCAGGGTGCTGCAGACTCTACCACTGACTTGTTTACACACACTAGGTTGGTCATGCTTTCATTTGCAACCCCACCACTACCATCTCCTGCCTCACACCTATGAATCACCTTTTACAATTTTCTTAAAAAAAAAAAAAAAAAAAAAGATTTGGGGCTGGAGAGATGGCTCAGTGATTAAGAGCACTGACTGTTCTTCCAGAGGTCCTGAGTTCAATTCCCAGCAACCACATGGTGGCTCGCAGCCATCTGTAATGGAATCTGATGCCCTCTTCTGGTGTGTCTGAAGAAAACTACAGTGTACTCATAGAGATAAATAAATATTTTTTTTTAAAGTAATAAAGATTTATTTTGTTATTTATTATGTGTATATGTGTGCATTCAAACATGTGCCCAGGTGCCCATGGAGGCCAGAAGAGAGTATCAGAATCCCCAGAGTTGGAATTTCAAGGGGTTGTGAGCTGTCTGATGTGGGTCCTGTGAACCAAACTCTGGTCCTCTACAAGAGAACCAAGCACTCTTAACCACTGAGCAACCCCTCCATCCCCAGCTGTGCAATTTCTTATCAAACTCACTTCTCCTTTGT